>NC_053389.1:325696662-326004612 GCF_905171765.1 Bufo bufo
GGCCCATATAATTGAGCAGCCGATCAGGATGAAAGATACCGATTATCGGCAGCAGATCTCATTGTGTAATCAGGGATATGCTGTTGATAAGGAATAGAACAGAATGAGGGAGTAATTATTTTCCCACATTCAATGTTTGCATCTGCTTATGTTATCAGGCCAGAACAAGCGAGTGCCGATGGATGTGTTTATCTATCTGCACTCACACTGCCTGAACATCGGGCAGTGTAATAGACCCTTTACAGTACATGCAATTGCCTAATAAACAAATGTGGGTTTAGCAGCAGTGAACCTATTCTTACATTGTTTAAATAGTATTACATTTTTGTCGATTCTTACATGTTGCATAGAGATGAACCAACTATTTTCATACTGTTGAGATTTTCAGTGAAATCTGTTATAACTAATAGCTTTTTAGTTTTGCTGGTGACAAATAGTGTTGATCACGAATATTCTAATTTCGAATTTTTATCGCGAATATAGGTACTTCGAAAATTCGCTAATATTTTGAATATAGTTATATATATTCGTAATTTAGAATATTCTAATTTATTTTTTCGATTTTTTTTTTTTTTTAAATCAGTACACATGATCCCTCACTGCTTCTAGCTTGTGGGCCAATAAGAAGGCTGCAATATACTTGACTTTAGGAGTAGTAGTGTTTGCGAATTTTGCTCTATATTCTTTTTTTTTTGAATATTTGCTATATTGCTATATATTCTTGTTTTAGAATATTACGAATATTCGAAAAAACTAAGTTATAGCAATATAGAGAATATTCGAAAAAAATCGAATATAGAGCAATTTAGCTAATATAGTGCTATAATCTTCGTCTAATAGTTGTAAGTTGAAAAATTTGCAATAAAAAATTTGAATACGAAAATTTGCATATTACACAATCATTACCTTTCCGATTTTTCGAGTAAAAAAAAAATCGTGAATTTTAGAATTTTCGAATATTCGATGAATATTCTACAAAATATTCGCGAAATATCGCAAATTCAAATATGACCCCTGCCGCTCATCACTAGTGACAAATACCAACTAACCTCAGCAAACTAGAATGCTTCTTTCAGGGTATCTGACATATGATGCAGTCTATGAGCCAAAAACAGGACTGCACCTACATTTTTTAAAATACTAACAAGGTTTTGCTCATCTCTAATGCTGTATATTTAAAAGGATGAGCAAACCATTTCGGACCAAATCAAGTTCAGTCCGAACTTTGCTATTATTTGGATGGCAGACAAACCCGAATCTTTCTGTGGGTTTAGTGATAACGAATTTAGATCCAAATCTGTTTCCCTATTTCACTCGTTTCTAAGCAATTTTTTTAAGGGGAGGGGGTTGTTGATTATATTTAGAGATGAGAGTATTTTTAAAAAATTCAATTCGCCGGGTCGACAATTTTTTGGGGAAAAATTTGGTTTGATCCGATTAAATTTGTGGCAAATTATGTTAAAAAATTGCTATTTCCTGGCTTCTGAGAGCCTTTATGGTGGTGTAGAACACTGTGCCTTGCAGTAACATGCAAAGGGAGTCTGCTTTAATAGTGAAATAATACTGTCAGTCCGTATGATATGCAGATGACAGGCGTCGCTCTTAGAATCACTGCACACTTCACTTATTTGGGCAGTCACGGGGTCAAAACTGACCAATTAACTCAAGTATGAACTCAGTCTTATAGGTCGATGTTAGCACCAAGAAGAAGCGCACTCCTTTTATACCCTTGTCAGTTGATTCCACATAGATGTCTACAGAACCTGTTCTATTAAACGCTTATACACCCCTGACAGAGTGGAGAGGGTGTCAGCAGTAAGTTTGTGTTGAAGTCACTGATTAATTTGCCCTTCCTCTGATCCGTCAAAACAATAACCCACAAAAAACTGATCCTGTGGAGCATACGCCTTGACTCGGTCAGCATTTGCTCAATAATCCATCAGTATTGCTAATGCAAAAAAAAACAGGATCTAAAACAGAGATGACATTTTAATGGAATATTTGCATGTCTTCTGTGTTTTCTACCCACTCCTGCTTTTGGCTACCAAATCATAGGCCAATTCTGATGGGACCATACAGGCATTACAGCTGCTACACAGACAGGATTTGTAGTCCATCTCATTTTTCCTTCCTTCTGACAGATAAAAAGAAAGGTTAAATAAATGATGATCTCTGCCAGGCCGAAAGCCAAAATAGTGGACCCGTCATGAAGTGGGGAGGGTGGGAACAGCATGAAACCTATGACATAGTGGTGAGGTGCAAGCAGCATGACAAGACCACAGAGTGGCCCAATGACAGGGTCTGAAGTTGGAAGCAGTATGAGGAGGCCACCAAGTGGCACAATGACAGAATCAGGAGTTGGCAGAATCAGATCAGGAGAAGGCCACCAAGTGGCACAATGACAGAGTCTGGAGTTGGCAGCAGTATAAGGAGGCCACCGAGTGGCACAATGGCAGAGTCTGGAGATGACAGCAGTATAAGGAGGCCACCGAGTGGCACAATGACAGAGTCTGGAGTTGGCGTCAGCAGCAGCATCAGGTGAAGGTCACCGAGTGGCACAATGGCAGAGTCTGGAGGTGGCAGCAGTATAAGGAGGCCACCGAGTGGCACATTAACAGAGTCTGGAGGTGGCGGCAGCAGCAGCAGCATCAGGAGAACGCCACAGAGTGGCAAAATGACAGAGTATGGAGGTGGCAGCAGCATTAGGAGGCCACAGAGTGGCACGACGACAAGAGATTGTGGAGGTGGCATCAGCATGAGGGGGCCACAGAGTAGCACAACAACAAGAGATTGTGGAGGTGGCAGCAGCATCAGGAGGCCACTTCAGCTCTGCACTATTTAATAATACACAATCTCCTACACAAAAGGCATAGCAAATTGATTGTCCGGGAATTTCCATCGAAGATTGGGATAATATATTGGCGAACTAAGTTTAGTTTCATATAATTATAATGAAGTTTTGGTTCCATTAAATTTGAAATATGTAATAAATTTCAATAAAAAAAATTAAGTGTTGCCTAAAACAGGAGAGAATCGTCCAGTCTTCTGGTTATTCGATGACGTGGTTGCGATGGAGAAAGCATTCCAAAAAACAATATCTCTCCACCTGGAGACGAATCCTGTCATGAATGATGCAAGTGCGGTATCGGCTGCTTATTGAGCCAGATACTTCTGGGGGATCCTGCCTGGCATGAACAGGCCTCTAGAAGCTACAGACAATGAGAAGACAAAGCTTCAAGATTGCTTGGAGCTCGGAAGAGTCGCAAAGTTTATCAAGATTCAAACCATAACTACTTCTCTTCATCAGTGATAACATCACGAGTTCCCAGTCATCATGGAAAAGCTTAGAATCAACATTGAAAAATTATATGGCATCAGAGGTGTGTGAGGGAGTCATCACAATAGGAAGGGTACGCCATCCAGGGCAGATTGTATATGGGACCGACATACAGAATATAACCAGGAAACAGATTGAAGAATGGAGGACAGGAGAGAATCGGCCTGTCTTCTGATTATTCAAGAACGTTGTTGTGATGGAGAAAGCATTCCAAAAAACAATTTCTCTCCACCTGGAGACGAATCCTGTCAAGATTGATGCAAGTGCGGTATCGGCTGCTCATTGAGCCAGATACTTCTGGGTGAACCTGCCTGGCATGAACAGGCCTCTAGTAGCTACAGACAATGAAAAGACAAAGCTTCAAGATTGCTTGGAGCACGGAAGAGTAGTGAAGCTCATCAAGATTCAAACCATAACTACCAGCACCTGGTCTCTTCATCAGGGAAAATATCACGAGTTCCCAGTCATCATGGATGGGAAGGAGGATATCCTGTGGTGCACGGAGATGGAGAGGGTCTTTGGATTCCCCCCGCACTATACGGACATCTTAGAAATGAACCGCTGCTCCCGACAGAAGCTCCTGGGAAGGTCATGGAGCATCGCGGTCATCCAGCATCTATTCGCCCCGGTGAAGGATTCAGCATTCGCCACGTTGCTTATTTATTAGGGATACACCAGATTTAATAATATTACATTTTTATATAAAGAAAAAACTAAATGAAGCCCCTTCGTCACCCAGCTCCCTAGTTCGATCAGCTACATCATCATTATCGAGTACTGTCTGCACGTTACTGATGTCCTCCTCAACCGTCTCTTGGTCGGGAACCTGACCGCTCGCAACACCAGCTCCCACGCCACTCTCCTCATCACTACTTGCCGCCTAGTAGAGGAAAGAACAGCAGAAGGTTTAGGAAAGGTGAGGGAACAGGGTCTGCTCCCAGGCAATGCAAACTAAGGGTTGTGTCTGACGAACCCACCTACTGTTGGCTGGGGGTGTCGGATGTAACTTGGGATGAAGTGGATGACCAAGGTAAAAAATCAAGAACCGCTGGGTTGCTGGTCAAGACACATTAGATGACACCGGGATCTCAGGCCTCTCGCAGCGACTCCTGCTGCCACGCCAACTTACTCTGCTGCGACCTCTGCCTGCGCCAGAAGCATTTATGCCTCTGACACTCTTCTGTGCATGGCCTGGCACTTCTCTGTCTGACATACTTTTAGCTGAACTAAATAAATTAAAAGCAAATTAAAAAGGCCACTAAATGCTTTCACCACAAATAACTGCAACAGTGAAGTGCGTATATATTTTTCTATTTATACTGAAATAGGCACTAAAAGCATTCTCCACAAATAACAGAAACAGTGAAGTGTGTATATATTTTTCTTTTTGTACTGAAATTGGCCACTAAATGCTTTCAATACATATAACTGCAGAAGTGCACTGAGAATATATTTTTACTTTTGTACTGAAATAGGCCACTAAACTCTTTCACTACAAATAACTACAACAGTGAAGTGCATATATTTTTCATTCTGTACTGAAATAAGCCACTAAACGCTTTCAACACATATAATAGCAGAAGTGAACTGAGAAAATATAAAATTTTTTGTACTGAAATAGGCCACTAAATGCGTTCAACACATATAACTGCAGAAGTGAACTGAGAATATATATATTTTTTTCTACTGAAATAGGCCACTAAACGCTTTGACCACAAATAACTGCAACAGTGAAGTGCATATATATTTTTCTTTTTGTAGTGAAATAGGCCACTAAACGCTTTCAACACATATAACTGCAGAAGTGAACTGAGAATATACTTTGCTTTTTGTACTGAAATAGGCCACTAAACGCTTTCAACACATATAACAGCAGAAGTGAACTAAGAATATATTTATATTTTTGTACTGAAAAAGGCAACTATACTCTTTCAACACATATAACTGCAGAAGTGAACTGAGAATA
Source organism: Bufo bufo (assembly GCF_905171765.1). NCBI lineage: Eukaryota > Metazoa > Chordata > Amphibia > Anura > Bufonidae > Bufo > Bufo bufo. The sequence goes on from NC_053389.1 coordinate 325,701,966, forward strand.
TATATTTTTTTGTACTGAAATAGGCCACTAAATGCTTTGACCACAAATAACTGCAACAGGGAATTGCATATATATTTTTCTTTTTGTAGTGAAATAGGCCACTAAACGCTTTCAACACATATAACTGCAGAAGTGAACTGAGAATATACTTTGCTTTTTGTAATGAAATAGGCCACTAAACGCTTTCAACAGATATAACAGCAGAAGGAAGTGAACTAAGAATATATTTATATTTTTGTACTGAAAAAGGCAACTATACTCTTTCAACACATATAACTGCAAAAATGAACTGAGAATATATTTTTTTTGTACTGAAGTAGGCCACTAAATGCATTCACCACAAATAACAACAACAGTGAATTGCGTATATATATATATTTTTTTCCAGAAATAGGCCACTAAACGATTTTGCTACAAATAACTGCAACAGTGAAGTGTGTATATATTTTTCTTTCTGTACTGAAATATGCCACTAAACGATTTCAACACATATAACTGCAGAAATGAACAGAGAATATATTTTTCTATTTGGACTGAAATAGACCACTAAATGCTTTCACCACAAATAACTGCAACAGTGAAGTGCGTATATATTTTTATTTTTGTACTGAAATAGACCACTTAACGCATTCACCACAAATAACAGCAACAGTGAATTGCGTATATATATATATTTTTTCAGAAATAGGCCACTAAATGATTTTTAAATGAAAGGATAAGCAGGCACACTCTTATTTGGGTCAATCTATTTTTATTTATTTATAATATTAAAAAATTGTAGTTGTAGAGTCTTTTTTAATAGAAAATTATGTATTAAAATATTAAAATATAAGATGAGTGCTAGTAGTAAAAGTCATAGGTTCAATGGTTCAAGGTTATGAGTCTAAGAAAAATATGTCCTAAAATGAATGATAAAAATGTAGAAAAAATGTAAAAATGTAAAACAATAGTAATAAATGGGTGATCGACACTGGATAGAGGATAATTAATCGCCACTGGATAGAGGATGAATGATGCGCCTTTTATAGTGCGCCTTTTATAGTGATGCCTCTATTTGTGGAATAGTCTTTCATAAATCAATAGCCACTGGATAGAGGATAAATGATGAGCCTTCTATAGCGATGCCTCTATTTATGGAATAGTCTTTCATAAGTCAATAGCGATATACATTGGAAATCTTTAAATCAAGACTTCAAGGTATGTGACAATATATATGTGGTACAAATCGCTGTATTCTTTGTACAATGCTGTACAATGATTTCGCCACAAATAACTGCAACAGTGAAGTTTGTATATATTTTTCTTTTTGTACTGAAATAGGCCACTAAATGCTTTCATCACAAATAACTGCAACAGTGAAGTTTGTATATATTTTTCTTTTTGTACTGAAATTGGCCACTAAATGCTTTTATCACAAATAACTGCAGAAGCGAAATGCTTATATATTTTTCTATCTGTACTTAAATTGGCCACTAAATGCTTTTATCACAAATAACTGCAGAAGCGAAATGCTTATATATTTTTTCTTTATATACTGAAATAGGCCACTAAACGCTTTCATTACAAATAACTGCAACAGTAAAGTGCGTATATTTTTTCTTTTTGTTCTGAAATAGGCCACTAAACGCTATGACCACAAATATCTGCAACAGTGAAGTGCGTATATATTTTTCTTTCTGTACAAAAATAGGCCAATAAACGCTTTCAACACAAATAACTGCAACAGTGAAGTGCATATATATTTTTCATTCTGTACTGAGATAGGCCACTAAACGTTTTCAACACATATAATAGCAGAAGTGAACTGAGAAAATATTAAAATTTTTGCACTGAAATAGGCCACTAAATCCGTTCAACACATAAAACTGCAGAAGTGAACTGAGAATATATATTTTTTGTACTGAAATAGGCCACTAAACGCTATGACCACAAATAACTGCAACAGTGAAGTGCATATACATTTTTCTTTTTGTACTGAGTTAGACCACTAAATGCATTCACCACAAATAACTGCAACATTGAAATGCGTATATATTTTTCTTTCTGTACTGAAATAAGCCACTAAACGCTTTTAACACATATAACAGCAGAAGTTAACTGAGAATATAGTTTTATTTTTGTACTGAAAAAGGCCACTAAACGCTTTGACCACAAATAACTGCAACAGTGAAGTGCATATATATTTTTCTTTTTGTAATGAAATAGGCCACTAAACAATTTTGCCACAAATAACTGCAACAATGAAGTGCGTATATATTTTTCACCACAAATAACAGCAACAGTGAAGTGCGTATATATTTTTCTTTTTGTACTGAAATAGGCCACTAAACACATTCACCACAAATAACAGCAACAGTTAATTGTGTATATATTTTTCTTTATGTACTGAAATAGGCCACTAAACGCTTTCACCATGAATAACTACAACAGTGAAGTGCGTATATATTTTTCTTTCTGCACAGAAATAGGCCACTAAACGCTTTCACCCCAAATAACTGCAACAGTGAAATGTGTATATATTTTTCTTTTTGGACTGAAATAGACCACTAAATGCTTTCAACATACATAACAGCAGAAGTGAACTGAGAATATATTTATATTTTTGTACTGAAATAGGCCACTAAATGATTTCAACACATATAACTGCAGAAGTGAACTGAGAATATATTTTTCTTTTTGTACTTAAATAGGCCATTAATTGCTTTGACCGCAAATAACTGCAACAGTGAAGTTTGTATATATTTTTCTATTTGTACGGAAATTGGCCACTAAACGATTTAGCCACAAATAACTGTAACAGTGAAGTGCGTATATATTTTTCTATCTATACTTAAATAGACCACTAAACGCTTTCACCACAAATAACTGCAGATGTGAAATGCTTATATATTTTTTTATTTTTGTACTGAAATAGGCACTAAACGCTTTCATTACAAATAACTGTAACAGTTAAGTGCGTATATATTTTTATTTTTGTACTAAATTTGGCCACTAAAGGCTTTTCAACATAGCACTAGCACCCCAATAACAAGAACAAAATGCTGGAATGACAGAGCTGTATAATGGCTATTTTTATCCCCAAATAATCTTTCCCTGCACTTATAAATCACTTTTCTAGCACTGTCCCTAGCGCCTTCTGACGTCTCTCCCTGCACTAAGATGCTGTGAAATGTTTCCTCCCTATCCTTTCCCTGCACTTGTAAATCACTATTCTGGCACTGTCCCTAGCGGCCTTCTGATGTCTCTCCCTGCACTAAGATGCTGTGAACTGATTCCTCCCTATCCTTTCCCTGCACTCATAAATAGTTTTTTTTTTTTCACAATGAGGTTTTTCCGATTGCTGTCCCTAGCACCTTCTCATGTCTGTCCCTGCACTCAGAACGCTGAAAAATATCTGAATCGAAGATGGCCACCGTATTTATATGGCTGTGACATCACAGGCCTGGCTGGCTGCTGATTGGCTCGATGCATGGCATTATGGGTCATCCCGCCTTCCCACAGTTTCGTGCCCCATGTCCTCACACGTGTAGCCGCCATTTTAGGAAAAATTGCGATTTGTTACCACGAAGCGTGGTGAAATTTGCATTTGTTGCAAATCAAATTTTACTTGAAATTTGAATCGAATTACACTTCGTCAGCTTTGATTCGCTTATCTCTAATTATATTCAAACTAGCAGCATATATATGTGGTTACTACACCAACATACAGGGCAGTGCACAACATTATCTGAGAGGCTCAAAAATGTCCAGGCTACAGAAGGATTCCAAAAGAAAGACCCAGATTTTGGGTAGCAACAGTGCCATCTATCTGGCCAGAAGTAGTATTAGTAAGCCGCAGTTGTCCCTGCTGGCTTCAGAGAGGTGCAACATTATATTTGAGGAAAAAGAGGATGAGATTGTCTATTACAGGGATGGCCAACCTGTGGCTCTCCAGCTGTTGTAAAACTACAATTCCCACCATGCCCTGCTGTAGGCTGATAACTGTAGGCAGCCTGGGCATGCTTGGAGTTGTAGTTTTGCAACAGCTGGAGAGCCGCAGGTTGGCCATCCCTGGTGTATTAGATGGCTCATTCCTCCTCTCAGTCACAGCAAGATGACATTGTCGTGACTTTAGAGTCCGACATGTACGATGGAGCCAGAGGTCACAACTAGAGATGGGCGAATTGAAGCATCCAAAGAGGAATTTGATTCGAAGTTTAGGAAAAACTCAAGTTGCAACAAATCCGAATTTCCTCGCGCTTTGTGGTAACAAATCTTTTTTTTCCTAAAATAGAGACTGCATGCGTTACAAAGTAAAAGTAAGAAGCCCAGGAACGCGATATGACACAGACTTACTGCCATTGCTGCTGCCGCCACCATTCCCACTCTGTCATGGGACCATTATTGTCACTGTTACTGCCAATGCTGCTGCCGCCATCGTCCCTGCCATGTCATGGGGCCACTATTGCCGCTGCTGCCACCACCCCCGCTCTATCATAGGGCCACAATTGCTGCTGCTGCTACCACCGTTCCCATTTTGTCATGGGGCCATTACTGCCACTGCTGCCACTGCCCCCACATTGTCATGGGGTCACTACTGCTGATACTGCCACTGTCCCCACTTCGTCATCGGTCCACTACTTCAAGTCCATGGTGCTAAATTAGACCTGATGCTTTTTATTGACCTGTAATACTGATGCACAGTAATTCCAAAGCTAACAGAAGGGATTAGCTATGAATCTTGGTGCCCTGCACAGTGATGCATACGGTGATAAATTACAACTGCCTGCAATACTAATGGCACTGTACCTACAGTAAGGATTAACTATGAATGTGGGTTCACTAGAACATATCTCACGCGGCGATGCCCTTTCCCTGCACTGTCCTTGCAGTTTAAGTTCCTATACTTCACACTAAGATTGAGCCACCAGGTGGGATGCATATGATTAGGCAGAGTGGCCTGGGTATACCAAATTTATCTATATTTGTGACAAAAAGTGATGGATGAACATCTGCCGGGACGGTTCGCAAACGTGATCAAATGTTCCTGAACCGCAAGTTTGCTGCAGGTCCCATTCATTTTAATGGCAGGCGAACCTGAAAAACCTTCAGCTCATATTTGACGCCAAGAAATAATTACTAGAAGTGCACCAATAGTCCCACAACATGGACAGTGACATAAAAGATGCATTATTCGAATTTGCGATCTCCATTCATAATTTTTTTCAATGCGAAATATCGGCAATATAATTTTCGCGTACACAAATGCACAAATGCACTATACAGTACCCAAATGCACTATAAAGAAAGTATATTGGTATATAACACCCCGCTTCAATCAGTTTTTTTGGGGGACGACTGGCATATCACACCACTAGAAATTATTTATTCCAATAACGCTTGTATAGAGGGATATATCTGCAGTATCGCAGCAGAACTGCAGCACAATACAAATGCACTAACATAGAAAGTATATTATAACATTGTACAAGGAAGGCAATCCATTAGAATATACATAAACACATCTCTGGCACTATATTAGAAAATGCCTAATCTTGTCTGTAATTGCGGACAAGAATAGGACATGTTCTATTTTTTTGCGGAAACGGAAGTACAGATGCGGAAGTGCGGATCCGCAAATGCGGATGTGGATCCGCAAATGTGGATGCGGACAGCACATTCTGGCCCCGTTGAAAATGAATGGGTCTGCACCCGTTCCGCAAATTTGCGGAACGCATGCGGACGTGTGAATGGAAAAGATATCCCTCAAAATGAAAATAAATTTAATTATTAAAGTTAAGCAAAAAGCATAGATGTGGTAGGCAATAACAAGTGATCGGCGGCACTAAATCAGGTGCTCGGCAGCACCAAATCAGAAACCATATGTCCTATCACAATCCGGGGGGTTCCAGTGCACATCCATGAATTCCGGGCTAGATGATGATGTGGTATTGAAGGACAGGGTGGGCAAAGAACTGTCCCTGATATTGCTCTACAGGGGGTGCTATTCTAGCCCTGATAGCCTAACCACAGACCACCCGCCCTGATAAGAGCGACCTCGTCCGGAACCATACCCTATATAAAAATGGCCCTAGTAAGCCCCTAGCCCCTAGGCCCCTGACTTCCAGGTGATCACTATATAGATCTATGTGTTTTTGACTCATTATAAAAGTATATTATAAGTATTTTTCACCCCTCTGTGTATCACACATATCGATAGCACGCCTATACTAGTCCTTAAAATGACTTTTGTGGCCCTATTAGCTAGCTTTTGGTGTCCTGTCCCTGCTCCACACAGCAACCTCTCCCTACACTGGCAAAACACTGAATGTAAAATGGTGGCCAGATCAGGTTTATTTATAAGGTAGGGGGTCTGTCCATGTGCTGAAATGTCTCAATTGGCTGTCCTGTACCACCTGATGGATGGGTCAAAGTTCTTCATAATTTCAAAGAATATGGCGGGCGCAAATTTCTCCATATGTTCGCATGTTCGGCGAATCGCGAACATACAAAGTTTGCCGCAAACTGACCGCCGGGCGAACCGCAAGGCCATCTCTAGTGACAAATTAATTCAGAACAAATCAAAATTTCTTGAAAAACTCTGTTGAATCGTCCAAATTAAAACTTTGCTCATCTTTAGTCACAGCATTCCTCATGTTCCTCCTTGCTGCCCAAAAGAAGGCTTCCTAAGAAGTGTCTAGAAAACCCCACCATGCCTTATGACGGTCTCCCTATTGACGTGTGAGTGAAGTCAGCATTTGTACTGCCCTGAGGAGGAGGTGGAGGAGGAGGCTGCAGACCCAAGACATAGCTGTGTTGGTTTTGGTAGTAGTAGTGGCCCCAGTAGCCATTACGCTATTGGCGTTGGAGGCAACGACAGCAGCAGTCAGGGAAGAGTAGGGGAGGAGGGCCAAAGAACCCATCACAATATCCCACAGTCTGATAGAAGCAAAAAGGAGGGTGAGGAAACGATGACAATTGTATGCTGGACAGGAGCTTGGGGCTGGATCAGGGTACTGAGGAGGAGGAAACATTAGAGTAGGAGAGTGATAGCGGCAGCAATAAAGAGCAGAGGCCACATACCTCCCAAAGAAACGCAAGGGCCACGTCTGCTTTGGTATTGGGTGATACCACTGATGCAGTGGGTGGGTTAGAAAAAAATAAAAATAAATAAACTCACTGAAAAAAGTGGCCTAAATGGGTAAAATGTAGTGTTGAGCGCGAATATTCGAATATCGAATTTTTTTCCGAATATCGGCACTTCGCTAATTCGCGAATATTTCGAATATAGTGATATAAATTCGATATTTCGAATCTTTTTTTTTTTTTTTATTGTTATATTTTTTTCTTTCCCACTTCCCTAAAGTTGTTCTTACCTGTCCTTTGGATTCCTGGCTTCCTGGCTGCTCCAGTCAGTGCCCGTTGCCGCTTCTGCCGACTTCCGTGCTCATGGAGCGTCCCCATCACCATGGGAACGTCTCCATATACTAGAATGTACTGTCGGATTTGAGAATTACGTGAAAAATTGCAATTCGATTATTTCAAGTTATAATAATCGAATTTCGATTTTAACTTAGCACTGCTATATTTAATTCTAGCCTAATATGGAATATAGCAGTGCTAAGTTAAAATCGAAATTCGATTATTATAACTTGAATTAATCGAATTGCGATTTCAACTTGGACCTGGTTTACTATGGTTGGCTTGGTAGAATTAGCGAATATGACTAATGTATTCGTCATATTCCACAAAACGAATATAACAAATGTATTCGTCATATTCCACAAAACGAAGATAACGAAGTATTCTGCATCTTCGTTTTAGCTACCTATTCATCAACTTCGCTAATTCTAGCAATCATATAGGAAAGTTTACTATAGAGACAGCTAAGTTTAATTCGCTATGCGATTATATGACTGCTTTTTAAAAAAAAAAAAATATAATAATTATAATACCTGATAATTATTATAATTATTCTATTTATAAAAAAAAGCAAAGTAATATAATCGCATAGCGAATTAAACTTAGCTGTCTCTATAGTAAACTTTCCTATATGATTGCTAGAATTAGCGAAGTTGATGAATAGGTAGCTAAAACGAAGATGCAGAATACTTTGTTATATTCGTTTTGTGGAATATGACGAATACATTCGTCATATTCGCTAATTCTACCAAGCCAACCATAGTAAACCAGGTCCAAGTTGAAATCGCAATTCGATTAATTCAAGTTATAATAATCGAATTTCGATTTTAACTTAGCACTGCTATATTCCATATTAGGCTAGAATTAAATATAGCAGTGCTAAGTTAAAATCGAAATTCGATTATTATAACTTGAAATAATCAAATTGCAATTTTTCACGTAATTCTCAAATCCGACAGTACATTCTAGTATATGGAGACGTTCCCATGGTGATGGGGACGCTCCATGAGCACGGAAGTCGGCAGAAGCGGCAACGGGCACTGACTGGAGCAGCCAGGAAGCCAGGAATCCAAAGGACAGGTAGGAACAACTTTAGGGAAGTGGGAAAGAAAAAAATATAACAATAAAAAAAAAAAATTCAAGTTATAATAATCGAATTTCGATTTTAACTTAGCGCTGCTATATTCCATATTAAGCTAGAATTAACGAATATGGAATATAGCAGTGCTAAGTTAAAATCGAAATTCGATTATTATAACTTGAATTAATCTCATTGCTATTTCAATAGGAGAGTAGCCTTTAAGTTAAAATCGCAATACGCGATTATTTAAATCGCATATTAATCGCGATAACAAGAATAATGACGAATATTCGATTTCGACGAATATAAAACGAATATTCTATCGAATATTCGCGAATTTCGTCAAAATCGAATATGGCACCTGCCACTCATCACTAGTAAAATGCTCCAAACCCAGACACTGTGGCGTGTCTATTACCGGGGGAGCAATTCCTCCGCATGCGGTCCGCAGACAACGGCAATCCCCAGCAAAAAAATGTGTACAATGGAGGATGCCGGTGCGGACCGCATGCACCACAAGAACATCTTACACAAAATGATACATTGTGCAGATGAAAAAATATACATACACAATTCACTGCAAAAAATGCACCAAAATGATACGCAAGTGACAATACTAGCCAATTCCTCAGGCCAATGTTAAAAGCTGAGAACTTTGCTAATATCTTCCAGTCAGGAACATATCGGAGCCCCTCATGCACCATGTCACTGTGTCTCAGCATGCATGGGGTCCTACCACTCAACTGCCCATGGTGTGTGAACAGGGTCTGAACAATGCTAGAAACCAACTCACAGCCAGGCTTTCACATGCCTCCATAGTGGTATCACCAATGCACTGTGAGGTAGAATAAAGCTGTGAGCCGCACCCACAACAGACCATTTGACACAGAAGCTACCAGGTGCAAAAGAATGTTACCAACAATATAAAGTGGCACATTCCATATACAGACAAAAACTCACTGAAAAAAGCCTAAACGAGTGAGGCAACATTAAACGAGGCAACATTAGAGTAGGAGAGTAATAGCAGCAGCAATAAAGAGCAGCCACGTACCTCCCAAAGAAACGCCAGGGCCACGTCTGTTTTGGTATTGGGTGATACCGCTGATGCAGTGGGTGGGTTAGGCCCAAAACGTGCCAGAGCTAAGCCAAACTCGGCTGCCACTAACCATGCATCAGTATCCCATCTGGCAGGTTTTGTCCATGCTGCTGGAAGACAAAAGCATTGCCTTGTGCAAACTGTGCAAGAGCAAAATAAAACGTGGGCAGGCAAACACAAAAATAGGCACCACAGCTCTATTAAACCACATGAAGTGGCATCACCCCATCCTGTGGGCTAACAGAAGTGGCAGCCAGCCACCGTGCAAGGAGTTCCCTCCTTCTATTGGTCCAGTTTGCGGCAGCTAGGCCGCATCCATGAGCAGTACAGTGTCTTTCACATTGTCATCATCCCTTTCTGCTTCTCCCACTCAGACTTTTCCTCCTCTGCTCCATCGTCAGCTATCACTAACGGAATGCCTGGCCAGGAAACAACTCTACGTGTCCAGTAATCCAATGGTGCACAAGCTTAATTCGCACCTGGCCATGTTGCTGGCTGTGCAGTTGCTGCTGTACCATTTAGTCAAGTCTGCTGCCTTTAGGGAGCTAATAATGTGTGCTCAACCTTGCTGGTTGATTCTTAGCCCGCATTATTTCTCCCATGGCTGACAATCTGGAATACTCACTGAGATTCTCACTGTGTGACAAGTTTCACACCACGGCGGACACCTGGAGCAGCTCTTACAGGTAGGGACAGTACATGTCTTTCACGGCCCACTGGGTCAATGTTTTTTCCAGCAGCGACGAGGCAACACCCAACAATGAGGCCAGGTCTTTTCAACTCCCCCACGATTGTGTTGACCTGGCTCCCACACAAGGCACTTATCCGCCTCCTCCTCCCTGAACATGTTCCTGTCCCCAACAGCAGCAGGATACAGAATGACTTGCATTACCCCTCCTAACTATCAAGTGTCAGGTCAAGCATTGCCACACCGTGCTGGAGCAGATCAGCCTGGGAGAGAGTAACCACACTGCGAACAGTTGCTTAAGTACATTAAGCAGCAAACATACCAGTGGCTGTCACCCTGTGGACATCAACTGGGCAAGGTGGTCAGCAACAATGAGCACAATATCGTGGCCACCATGACATCATGTGTTTTGCACAGATTTTGTGCAGTATATTCAATTAAGATTGCCACAACGGCCTCGTCACGCGCAAATGGTGAGCATGTATTTGTTTTTATGGCCATTTCAAGGAAAATTGATTCTTTACCACAAGCGGGAGCAAGTTCAACTTTGCGGTGAATCACATTTTTCCTGAGTCAATTTGTTTGACTTTGATTTGCTCAACACTATCTGAAGCGACAAAATGGCCTGCCACTACACCAATTAATCCACGACGTGCCAACTCTCTGGAATTCGACATTGCACATACTCAAGCGTCTGTACAAGCAGTTTGTGAACAATTTTGTCATGCACAAGACAGCCACAGCAACAGGGAGCAGATGTTGCTTTGAGGTCAAGCAGTGGCAGCTCATCCGAGACTCCTATCGGGTGCTGAAGCCCTTCGAAGAGACCACAAAGTTTGTCAGCAAGGACAACTGCAGCATAACCAATGTCATCCCTTTCATATTTATCTTAGAACAGACGCTGAAGCTCATACAGCAGGGGACCACTGCGGAAGAAGAGCAGCTGACTCATCTTGCTGTCCGCCCTGTAGCTGTTGGGGACACACAAAGGCGATCTGCCATGGAGAAGGATGATGAAGATGAAGAAGAAGAGCTTCCACTGCAAGAGGAGTCAGAGGTGGAGGAGCAAGAGAATGATAATGAGGATGGGACCAGCAAACACACCCAATTGTCTCAGTGGGGGGGGAGCTGGAAACAAGTTGCTCCTTGGGCACGTTGGCTAGAATGGCCACCTGCATGCTGGCTTGTTTACGCTGTGACAGGTATAGCAGTCTGATGATTACTGGATAGCCATGCTTTTAGACCCTCGCTACCAAGGAAAAACTGGGGGAATTTTTTCCTTTGGGAGAAAGGGAGACAGAAAGGGAGGACAATTACGTTACTACCAGGAAACACTGTGTATGCAGCTTGTGGCGAGCAGACACCTGCCACCAGCATGTCTGAAAGGGAGGCCCCATTCTGCCTACCACTGCCACAAGCAGTAGAAGCCGCAGCAGCAGCCATTTCAGTCTTCTCAACACGATGGAGAAGTTTTTCCACGTTCCATGCCAGGCTGAGGCCAATTAGCAAGCTGACAGCTCCCACCTCAACACACAGGTTCAGGCCTAACTATGGTCAGTCTCTGTCACATACCAAGATCCCTTACCCCATGGATCTCTCACCAGGCAAACTGGAACAGTAGCCCGAACTGACACAGCACGCTCTCCATCTTCTTTCTTGCTAGTCCTCCAGTGCCATCTCAGAGAGAGATTTCAGCTCAGGGGGTTGGGTGATAAAGAAACAGACAAAGGTGTCCTCGTCCAGTGTCCAAAACACCACTTTTGCCAAAATGAACCAAGCCTGGATTCAGGAGGATTTTCACTAGAGATGATCGAATCAAAGCTGACGAAGTGAATTTCCTGGCGCTTCGTGGTAACGAATCACATTTTTTCCTAAAATGGCGACTACATGTGTGAGAACTGAGGACATGGGGCAAGGAACTCTGGGAAGGCGGGATCACCCTGATTGCCAATCAGCAGCCAGCCAGCCCTGTGATGTCACAACCATATAAATACGGCAGCCATTTTAGAGTCTGCATTCAGAGTGCAGGGACAGACAAGTGAAAGCGCAGGGGACAGCTATTGGAAAAATTATTGTGGGGGAAAAAAGACAGACAAAAACGATTTATAAGTGCAGGGAAAGGATAGGGCGGAATCATTTCACAGCATCTTAGTGCAGGGAGAGACATCAGAAGGCCCTAGGGACATTGATAGGAAAGTGATTTCCAAGTGCAGGGAACGATTATTTGGGGATCCAAATAGTCATTAGACAGCTCTGTCATTCAAGCTTTTTGTTATTGGGCTGCAAGTCTTATGTTGAAAAGCCATTAGAGGTTTAGTCTTAGTATCTTATTCAGTACTACAAGAAAAATATATATGCATTTCACTTCTTCCGTTATTTCTGTTGAAAGCTTATAGGGGAGTATTACAGTCAAAAAAAGAAAAATATATATGCACTACACTGTTGCTGTTATTTCTGTTGAAAGAGTAAAGGGGCGTATTACAGTAAAAAAAGAAAAATCTATATGCACTACACTGTTGCTGTTATTTCTGTTGAAAGCGTATAGGGGTGCATTTCAGTAAAAAAAGACAAATATATACGCACTGCACTGTTGCAGTTTATTTCTGGTGAAAGCGTATAGGGGCGAATTTCATAAAAAATAAATATATATATACACATTGCATTGTTGCAGTTATTTATGTTAAAAGCGTATAGGGGCGTATTACAGTAAAAAAGAAAAATATATACGCACTACACTGTTGCTGTTATTTCTGTTGAAAGTGTATAGGGGCGTATTTCAGTACAACAAGAAATATATATATGTACTGCACTGTTGCAGTTATTTCTGGTGAAAGCGTATAGGGGCATATTTCAGTCCAACAATAAAAATATATACGCTCTGCACTGTTGCAGTTATTTCTGGTAAAAACGTATAGGGGCGTATTTCATTGAAAAAATAAAAATATATATGCACTGCACTGTTGCAGTTATTTGTGTTAAAAGCATATAGGGGGGTATTACAGTAAAAAAAGAAAAATATATATGCAATACACTGTTGCTGTTATTTCTGTTGAAAGCGTATAGGGGCAAATTTCATTAAAAAAAGAAAATTATATACGCATTGCACTGTTGCAGTTTTTTCTGTTAAAAGCGCATAGGGGCGTATTACAGTAAAAAAATTAAAATATATACGCATTGCACTGTTGCTGTTATTTCTGGTGAAAGCATATAGGGTCATATTACAGTACAAAAAGAAAAATATATTCTCAGTGCATTTCTGCAGTTAATTCTGGTGAAAGCGTTTATAGTGTTGATCATGAATATTTGAATTGCAAATTTTTATCGCGAATATAGGTACTAAGAAAATTCGGAAATATTTAGAATATAGTGATATATATTCTTAATTTTGAATATTCAGGATTTTTTTTGCAAATTTTCGTAATGCTAAATTTTATCGTGAATTTTTCAATTGCCAAGTAAAAACATGATTCCTCCCTGCTTCTTGCTTGTGGGCCAATGACTCATTGGCCCACAAGCAAGAAACAGGGAGGAATCATGACTTTAAATGGGAAAAATTATAAATATTCTAAAAAACTAATATATAGCACTATATTGAATATATTAGTTTTTTCGATTATTCGTAATATTCTAAAACAAGAATATATAGCGAATATTTGAAAAAAATAACTAATATAGAGCAATTTAGCTAATATAGTGCTATAATCTTATTTGTCTAATAGTTGTAATTTTTTTCTCATCTGAAGTTCAGATTGGAAAATAATTAAACTATTGAAAAAAAAAGATCATAGCACTATATTAGCTAAATTGCTCTATATTCGTATATATATATATATATATATATATATTTTTTTTTTAATATTCTCTATATTGCTATATATTCTTGTTTTAGAATATTATGAATATTTGAAAAAACTAATATATTCGTTTTTTGAATATTCGTAATATTCTAAAATAAGAATATATAGCAATCTAGCGAATATTCGAAAAAAACGAATATAGAGCAATTTAGCTAATATAGTGCTATAATCTTCTTTGTCTAATAGTTGTAATTTTTTTCTCATCTGAAGTGTATATTAGAAAAATATTTTAACTATTGAAAAAAAAGATTATAGCACTATATTAGCTAAATTGCTCTATATATTCGTATTTTTTTTCGAATATTCGCTATATTGCTATATATTCTTGTTTTAGAATATTATGAATATTCGAAAAAACAAATATATTCGTCTTTCGAATATTCGTAATATTCTAAGACAAGAATATATAACAATATAGCGAATATTCGGAAAAAAACTAATATAGAGCAATTTAGCTAATATAGTGATATAATCTTCTTTGTCTAAGAGTTGTAATTTTTTTCTCATCTGAAGTTCAGATTGGAAAAAAATTACAACTATTAAAAAAAAAGATTATAGCACTATATTTGCTAAATTGCTCTACATTAGTTTTTTTTTCGAATAATCGCTGTATTGCTATATATTCTTGTTTTAGAATATTACAAATATTTGAAAAAACAAATATATTCAATATAGTGGTATGACTCATTGACCCACAAGCAAGAAGCAGGGAGGAATCATGTTTTTGCTCAGCAATTGAAAAATTAGCGATAAAAATTCGCATTACGAAAATTCGCATTACAAAAATTTGCATATTACGCAATCATTACCTTGTCGATTTTTTTGAGTAAAAAATCATAGAATATAACGAATATTCGAATTCGCGAATATTCGCCGAATATTCTACAAAATATTAGCGAAATTTTGCGAATTCGAATATGACCCCTGCCGCTCATCACTAAGCGTATAGTGGCCTATTTCAGTCCAACAAGAAAAATATATACTCAGTTCACTTCTGCAGTTATTTCTGGTGAAAGTGTATAGGGGCGTATTACAGTAAAAAATGAAAAATATATTCTCAGTGCATTTCTGCAGTTAATTCTGGTGAAAGCGTATAAGAGCGTATTTCAGTAAAAAAAGAAAAATATATATGCACTGCACTGTTGCAGTCATTTATGTTGAAAGTGTATAGGGGCGTATTTCAGAAGAATAAGGCCTCATGCACACAACCGTTTTTGTGGTCCACATCTGAGACGCATTTTTTGCGGCTCGGGTGCGGACCCATTCACTTCAATGGGGCCGCAAAAGATGCAGACAGCACTCCGTGTGCTGTCCGCATCCGTTGCACCGTTCCATGGCCCTCAAAAAAAATATGGCATGTCCTATTCTTGTCCGTTTTGCGGACAAGAATAGGCATTTCTACAATGGGCCACCCGTTCCGTTCCGCAAATTGCGGTTTGTGGACCGCAAAAAATGGCACGGTCGTGTGCATGAGGCCTAAGACAAATATATGCGCACTGCACTATTGTAGTTATTTCAGGTGAAAGCGTATAGGGGCGTATTTCAGTAAAATAAGAAAAAATATATACGCACTGCACTGTTGCAGTTATTTCTGGTGAAAGCGCATAGGGGCGTATTACAGTAAAAAAAATATATAAATTCTCTGTTGAAAGCGTATAGGGGAGTATTTGTCAGGAATCATCCTGCTTTGTCTGTTTAGTTCTGATTGTCTTGCCTTTAAGTTTTCCCTCAGTTGAGATGGTGAATTGTGTCTCAGCTGGGTGCCATCTTACTTCCTGTTTCACATTTAAACCTCTCAAGCCTGTTACTAATTGCTTGAGTATTGTGTTTGGAAGATACTCTCTGGTTTGTTCCTCCTCCTTGCGGTTTACCCTGCTACCTCCTGTTGCCGACCCGGATTGTCTGACTACGTTCCTGTGCCGCCTGCCCTGACCCATTGCTCATCTGACCTCGGCTCTGCTTCATCCTTCAATCCTGCATCGTTGCTACTGGTAACGGCTCCGCCTGCCTGGCTCTGCTTCTTCCTTTACCCCCTGTTCAAGACTGGTGCTTACTGTGTTCAGGCCTTGTCCCTGCCATTGGATTCCAGCAGTATTCCACTAGTATTGTGACAGAATACTCAAGTCTAAAATGGAGTCCGCCGGGACTGGGAGTTCAGAGGATCGCATTTAGCAACTGCAGACTGCTATGGCCAATATGCGCATCGGGATGCAGACTTTAAAAAATAAATATGACGCCTTTGAAGGACAGACTTCCCACAACATCCAAATTTATGGACAAACAATTCACAAGCTACGTGGTACCGTGCATACATTATCCGACCGGATAGTCCACTTTGAGAATCAAGTTTCTGTTCCACCCGCTACAGTGCAGAGATTTGGCAGAGATCACGACAAATTCCGGGGGGTTCCTTAAGCAATGTAGGCTATACTTTGATGCAAATTCAACTTAGTTTCCTACTATATATTATTATGCTGCTGACACATAAAGCCATTGCCTGGGCTAGTCCATTGATTGAGACTCAAGACGCCCAGTTAAATCACTTAGAGGACTTTATCGATGCCATGAGTCAAATGTTTGATGATCCCAATCGAGGTGCTACAGCTGAAGCAGCATTACTAGCATTGCGCCAGGGCAGACACCCTGTCACAGAGTATGGAATGGAGTTCAAAAGGTGGGCTGTCGACACCGATTGGAACGACGCAGCAAAAATTTCTTTTTTTAGGAAAGGACTATTCAACACATTAAAAGATTAACTTGCCCGTGCGGTAGCCCTTTTAGGTTTGGATGCCTTTATTAACCATTGAATTTGTATCGATACCCCGCTGTCTGAACGACGACAAGAGAGATGGGCTACCTTTAATTATGATACTAAGCAGTCCCCCTTTTTCCCTGTCTCTATTTTCAAGGAACCCAAGTTAAAATTTTCAAAGAATCAGGAAGTGAGCCTATGCAAGTAGATTCCATACAACGACGTGAAAGCGTTGATCGAAGGGAGCACAGGCTCCGGAAAAGTCTATGCTTTTACTGTGGAAAGTCTGACCACTTCCTTATCAACTGACCTAGCCGTCCACGGAGGTTGGTGGCAGCTATTACAGATCCTGACTTTTAAGATGGAGAATCAATTGCTTCCGAAACAGAATTATCTGAGAAAGCAGTTATCCATTCCATTTCATCGGTGGCTCCTCATATTAAGAAAGAGAATAAAGACTCCCATTGCTTCCTTCCCATTAAGTTCCTGATTAACTCTCAGTGGAAATCCACCTCTGCTATGGTGGACTCTGGGGCTAGTAGGAATTACATGGACCTTCCTTTTGCTCAAAGGCTTGGGGTTAAATTTCAGAAAAAACTCTCACCTGTGGTAATGGAGACCATAGATGGATCTCCAGTGAGCTCAGGGCCAGTGGATCAAGAGACAGAACCACTTGAAATCATTATAATACCCCATCACTGTGAAGTCCTATTGTTTCTATTGATCTCTTCTCCACATTTCCCTATTATTCTAGGCATACCTTGGTTGCAAGCACAGAACTCTGTTATAAACTGAGAAACCAAAG
This sequence comes from Bufo bufo, assembly GCF_905171765.1. Taxonomy (NCBI): domain Eukaryota; kingdom Metazoa; phylum Chordata; class Amphibia; order Anura; family Bufonidae; genus Bufo; species Bufo bufo. Next base: position 325,719,646 of record NC_053389.1, read on the forward strand.
AAATAGGCTTCCCAGCGGAGGATGTTCTCTCGACAGCTCAGTCTGAACAAGGTTCAGAAAATCCAGCTCAAGATAATAAGATAATAGAGTAACCCTCTGTATACAAGGAATTTGTAGACGTTTGCGATAAACAAAATGTGGACAAGCTCCCCCCACACCGACCCTACAATTCTCCTATATAATTGCTTCCTGGTGCATCTATACCTTTTAGAAACATCTACCCTTTGGCAGGCCCTGAACTAAAAGCCCTCAAGGACTACATATAAGAAAATCGGGCTAAGGAGTTTATCCACCCATCTTCCTCACCAGTAGGGGCTCCCATATTCTTTGTTAAGAAGAAGGACGGTTCTCTAAGACCTTGCATTGATAACCGAGAACTTAACAAAATTGCAATCAAAAACCAGTATCCTCTACCATTGATCCCAATCTTTTGGAGAGAGTGCGACATGCAAAATTTTTTGCCAAGTAAGACCTGCGAGGCGCCTATAACTTGGTCCGTATCAGATCTGGAGATGAATGAAAAACAGCTTTTAGGTCATGTTACGGACATTTCAAATATCTTGTTATGCCTTTTGGTCTTTGCAATGCCCGGCCACTTTTCAACATCTCGTCAATGATATCTTCAGAGATCTTCTGGAGCAGTTCATAGTCATCTATTTGGACGATATCTTGATCTTCTCTAACTCTATGGAAGAACATCAGAGACATGTGAGACTCATTTTGGAACGTTTAAGAAAGAATCAACTTTACATTAAGATTAAAAAATTTGAATTTCACCAGACTGAGATCCAATTCCTTGGCTATATAATTTCACCTCATGGTCTACACATGGACTCTAGCAAGATTAAAGCAATAGTAGACTGGCCTACCCCCAGGAGCATAAAAGATGTTCAACGTTTCATAGGTTTTGCCAATTTTGATAGACGCTTCATTAAGAATTTCTCAGAAATAATTACTCCTATTACACAGTTGACTAAGAAAAGAAAAATCCTTTTGTCTAGTCTCCCCAAGCACAGGAATCCATTTGTCTCCTAAAGTCCAAGTTCACTACAACCTCTGTATTTGTTTATCCCGACCCAGAACTCACCTTCATTGTGGAAATAGATTCTTCAGACTGTGCTATAGGGGCTATTCTGTCTCAGAGAATGGGAGACAAGGGTTTATTGCATTCATGCACTTTTTTCTCCCAACGTTTATCCCCTACTGGGAATAATTATGATGTGGGGAATAAAGAACTGTTAGCTATCATTGCAGCTTTTAAGAAATGGAGAAATCATCTTCAAGGAACCTCACAGCAAATAATAGTTCTGACTGATCACCGTAATTTGGAATTTGTTAGATCTGCCAAATGTCTATACCCTCGCCAAGCTCGTTGGAGTATCTTCCTCAATCAATTCAACTTCGTAATCTTGTACAGGCTCTGTTCCCGTAATGACAAGGCAGATGCTCTATCTAGAATCTTTTCCAATGATTCCACTTCTACGATTCCGCCCAAGACTATTGTTCCTGAGTCTAATTTTGTGGGAGTAATCCATAATAAGAACTTGCTTGAAGACATAAAAGAGGCCTATGACACCGACTCCTTGCTGTCTCGACCACCTGATGATGTGCAATTGGTGCTTAAGAACAAGGTGTGGACCCATGGGCAGCAGCTATATATACCTGAAGCAATAAGACTGAAAATTCTAAAATTAGTCCATGATTCCAAGATCGCGAGTCACAAAGGAGTACAGAAGACATAGGAATTTTTATCCCGTTTCTTTTGGTGACCCAATTATCAACAGGATGTAAATAAATATGTCATGTCATGTGACGTTTGTGCTAGATGCAAGACCCCACGTTCTTCACCCATGGTTTATTACAGCCTATGTCTGTCCCCTCTCATCCCTGGGGTTCTATTTCCATGGACTTTATCATAAATCTAATTTTGGTAGTAGTTGACCGGCTCACCAAGGCTGCACATTTCATTCCATGTACCGGCCTACCCTCTGCTAAAGATACTGCTGACATTGTAGTTCAGAATGTGTTTCGTTTTCATGGAGTTCCTGATGAAGTTATCTCAGATCGTGGGGTGCAGTTAACTTCAGAATTTTGGCGTCGTTTTTGCACAGCACTTGAGATTGATATTAATCTATCAACCACCTTTCACCCACAAACTAATAGACAAACTGAACGCACAAATAATACTCTGGAACAGTATCTTCGATGCTATTTCTGCCATTTACAAGATGATTGGGTCGATCTGCTTCCTGTGGCTGATTTCTCTTACAATAACTCACAAAATGCCGCAACTAAGCAAACTCTTTTCTTTGCAAATATCGGGTATCATGCAAATATTTTTCCCAAATTCCCCGCTGTTTCACCTATTCCAGCAGTCTCGGAAAGGATCTCTGCATTACAGCAAAATCTAGAACTACTGAAAGGAACATTAGAGAGGACTCAAGAAAATTACAAGAATGCAGCAGATACATTTTGTAGACCAGCACCAATCTTTAAAGTGGGGATAAAGTATGGCTTTCCACCAGAAATTTGAAACTTAAGGTTCCTTCACCAAAACTAGGACATAAGTTTGTTGGGCCTTATAAGATTATCGGGATAATTAGTACAGTAGCTGTTCGGCACAAACTCTGACGATCTATGAAGATTCATCCTGTTTTTCATGTGTCTCTATTAAAGCCTGCTGTGCCCAACCCTTTTCCAGAACGTGTCCCTCCTTCTCCCGATGTGGTGGAGATAGATGGGCAAGAACAGTTTTTGTTGTAGAGAAAATCTTGGACTCTAGAATTTTCAGGAGCCACCTACAATACCTCATTAAGTGGTAGGGTTATGGGTCTGAAGAGAATTCTTGGGAACCTGTGAGTAACATTAATGCTCCCCAACTGATCAAACTGTTTAAACAAAGACATCCTGGGAGACCGAGTCAGGTCTTGTCCAGAGGCCGCTGTTGAGGTGGGAGTAATGTCAGAAATTATCCTGCTATGTCTGTTTAGTTCAGATTGTCTTGCCCTCAAGTTTTCCCTCAGTTAAGATGGTGGATTGTGTTTCACCTGGGTGCCATCTTACTTCCTGTTTCACATTTAAACCTCTCAAGCCTGTTACTAATTGCTTGAGTATTGTGTTTGAGCTCCTGCTTGTGCAGTGCTGTCGCTTGGAACTTGCTCTCTGGTTTGTTCCTCCTCCTTGCAGTTTACCCTTCTGTTGCCGACCCGGATTGCCTGACTACGTTCCTGTGCCGCCTGCCCTGACCCATTGCTCATCTGACCTCGGCTCTGCTTCATCCTTCAATCCTGCATTGTTGATACTGGTAATGGTTTTGCCTGCCTGTCCCTGCTTCATCATTTACCCTGCTACCTCCAGTTCAAGACTCCGGTGCTTCCTGTGTTCAGGCCTTGACCCTGCCATTGGATTCCAGCAGTATTGCAGTATCGTGACAGTAGTTCAGTAAAATAAGAAAAATATATACTCAGTGCTTTTCTGCAGTTAATTCTGGTGAAAGCGTATATGGCCGTATTTCAGTAAAATAATAAAAATATATTTTGTATTCAACGTTAAGCGCTGCACTTATATGCGGTAAAATCTTTTGTGACATTTTGGAGGGAAAAAAATTGTATTCAGCATTAAGCGCTGCACTTATATGCGGTAAAATCTTTTGCGAATTATTTCGGTGGAAAAACAAATTTCATGCAGCGTTCAGAGCTGCAGTTATATGTGGTAAAATCTTTTGCGACTTAGTTCGGTGCAAAAAAAAATGGTATTCAGCGTTAAGGGCTGCACTTATATGTGGTAAAACCTTTTGTGACTTATTTCGGTGGAAAAACAAATTTCAATCAGCGTTCAGCGCTGCAGTTATATGTTGTAAAATATTTTGTGAATTATTTTGTTGGAAAAACTAATTTCCACCTCCTTCATTAACTTCCTCTTCTTTTCATTCTCATCCTCAACACACACACTGACTTGACACCCCCCCCCCAGCTATATATATCCAGCCTGTTCAAGGAAATTACAGCATGATACCACAATACATTTGATATGACATTTAGCAACAGTTTACAGTGCCCACATATAGCACATAGTGGGACATTGCATCAAGATGAATCAGGTGTAGATCAGCAAGGATTTCCACAGACCAATGCCTGATGCATCAGACTAGATCAGTGGTGGGCAAACTTTTTAGTCAACTGAGCCAAATATCGCCAAAACCACGATTGAAATTTCTTTTGAGAGCCACATTTTTAAAACCTAAAATATACAGTTGCAAGAAAAAGTATATGAACCTTTTGGAATGATATGGATTTCTTCACAAATTGGTCATAAAATGTGATCTGATCTTCATCTAAGTGACAACAATAGACAATCAGAGTCTGCTTAAACTAATAACACACAAAGAATTAAATGTTACCATATTTTTATTGAACACACCATGTAAACATTCACAGTGCAGGTGGAAAAAGTATGTGAACCACTAGACTAATGACATCTCCAAGAGCTAATTGGAGTGAGGTGTCAGCCAACTGTAGTCCAATCAATCAGATGAGATTGGAGGTGTTGGTTACAGTTGCCCTGCCCTATAAAAAACACACACCAGTTCTGGGTTTGCTTTTCACAAGAAGCATTGCCTGATATGAATGATGCCTCGCACAAAAGAGCTCTCAGAAGACCTACGATTAAGAATTGTTGACTTGCATAAAGCTGGAAAGGGTTATAAAAGTATCTCCAAAAGCCTTGCTGTTCATCAGTCCACGGTAAGACAAATTGTCTATAAAGGGAGAAAGTTCAGCACTGCTGCTACTCTCCCTAGGAGTGGCCGTCCTGTAAAGATGACTGCAAGAGCACAGCGCAGACTTCTCAATGAGGTGAAGAAGAGTCCTAGAGTGTCAGCTAAAGACTTACAAAAGTCTCTGGCATATGCTAACATCCCTGTTAGCAAATCTATGATACGTAAAACACTAAAAAACAATGGATTTTATGGGAGGATACCACAGAGGAAGCCACTGCTGTCCAAAAAACCATTGCTGCACGTTTACAGTTTGCACAAGAGCACCTGGATGTTCCACAGAAGTACTGGCAAAATATTCTGTGGACAGATGAAACCAAAGTTGAGATGTCTGGAAGAAACACACAACACTATGTGTGGAGAAAAAGAGGCACAGCACACCAACATCAAAACCTCATCCCAACTGTGAAGTATGGTGGTGGGGGCATTATGATTTGGGGCTGCTTTGCTGCGTCAGGGCCTGGACGGATTGCTATCATCAAATTCCCAAGTTTATCAAGACATTTTGCAGGAAAACTTAAGGCCATCTGTCCACCAGCTGAAGCTCAACAGAAGATGGATGTTGCAACAGTACAACGACCCAAAGCATAGAAGTAAATCAACAACAGAATCGCTAGAACAGAAGAAAATACGCTTTCTGGAGTGGCCCAGTCAGAGTCCTGACCTCAACCCGATTGAGATGCTGTGGCATGACCTCAAGAAAGCGATTCACACCAGACATCCCAAGAATATTGCTGAACTGAAACTGTTCTGTAAAGAGGAATGGTCAAGAATTACTCCTGACCGTTGTGCACGTCTGATCTGCAACTACAGGAAACGTTTGGTTAAAGTTATTGCTGCCAAAGGAGGTTCAACCAGTTATTGAATCCAAGGGTTCACATACTTTTTCCACCTGCACTGTGAATGTTTACATGGTGTGTTCAATAAAAACATGGTAACATTTAATTCTTTGTGTGTTATTAGTTTAAGCAGACTGTGATTGTCTATTGTTGTGAGTTAGATGAAGATCAGATCACATTTTATGACCAATTTGTGCAGAAATCCATAACATTCCAAAGGTTCACATACTTTTTCTTGCAACTGTATAGGAAGGAAGCGCATGCTGAAGGGAATGGGTCAAGTGAATGGGTCTGCGATCCTCATGCAGCTGCCCCATGGTCTGTGTCCGTGCATTGCGGACCGCTATTTGCGGTCCGCAACACAAGCACGGCACCCTTACATTCGTGGGCATGAGCCCAGAGTGTGTTTTTACATACTTTTATATGTATTTTCTTTTATTTGGATCTTGATTATTATTTCATTTTATTTTTATCATTTTTTACTTTTATTAAACTTGTCTGCAGACATTACTTTTGCTGCTTAACCCCTTCACGCAACATCACGTACATGTACGTGGGGGAATGTGGTGCCTCACCGCATCCCCACGTGCATGTATGTGATCGGCTTTCACTGTCAGCGCAGGGAGCGAAGCGCTGAAGCTCCAGTGAAGCCGGCGTGCTGGGGTTGCTAGGCAACCAGAGAAGCCGGCAGGAGCTGTATTGGAGCTCTGACCCGCCCACGATCGCTGTGATTGGTCCATTACTGCAGAGGGACCAATCGCAGCGCATCGGGGCAGGTAAGGGGGGTTAGGGAGGGACTATGTGCTTCTCCTTCTCTGATCGCCCCAATTCCTGTCATGGAAGCGATCAGAGAAGGAGAAAGTGTGAAAATCTTCCCGACCCATGACGAGTATACTCGTCATGGAGCACTGCTACTTAGCGCGCCATGATGAGTAAACACGTCATGGCATAAACTGTCACCATGTCTGCAGACATGGTGACAGCGCTGAGATCCCGGCTGTCACACACAGCCGGGCACCTTGGGTCAATGCCGAAGGGGGTCCTGTGACCCCCCACTATCGGCGATCGCTGCAAACCGCAGGTCAATTCAGACCTGCGGTTTGTAGCGCTTTCTGCGGTTTCTGATCCCCGCGGTCATTGACCGCGGGGATCAGAAACTTTAGTATGTCCAAAATAAAGATGTTTCACCCCCCTTGCACCCCTGAATGATATTATGTGGGCGGGTGGTGCAGGGGGGGTGTCGCAGGCGGTGCGGAGGTGCGGTAAGGTGCGGGAGGCGGGCGGTGCGGCAGGCGGGATCGCGATCCCCCGCCCGCCTCCCTTTCAATGATCGTTGGTGTCTAGTGGGTATACCAGGGTGCCAGCACATTGCTGGCACCCTGGTATAAACGGCTGACATCTGCGATGCGATGTCAGCCGTTTAACCCTTTCCATACAGCGGTCCGTACGGACCGCTGTATGGAAAAGGTTAACAGCGCAGGGAGCTCCCTCCCTCTCCCATCGGGGGGCTGCTGTGCCTTTGCAGCCCCCCGATGGGAGAGGGAGAGAGCCCCCAGAGAGCCCCCCTCAGCCCTGTGCTTACCCTTCCCCGTCTGCGCAGTTCTGACCAGTACTGAGCAGACGGGGAAGGTTCCCATGGCAACAGGACGCCTCTCAGGCGTCCTGCTGTCCATGGTGCTGAACAGATCTATGCTAAAAGCATAGATCTGTTCAGTGTAAGTAAAATACAGTACAGTACAATATATATTGTTCTGTACTGTATTATACAGACATCAGACCCACTGGATCTTCAAGAACCAAGTGGGTCTGGGTCAAAAAAAAAGTTTAAAAAAGTTAAAAAAGTAAAGTTTAAAAAAAACACATTTATCACTGAATAAAAAATAAAAAAAAAAAATACACTACACATATTAGGTATCGCCGCGTCCGTAACGACCTGATCTATAAAACGGTCATGTTACTTTCCCTGCACGGTGAACGCCATAAAAATAAAAAAATAAAAACTATGAGGAAATTGAAATTTTGCCCACCTTACTTCCCAAAAAAGGTAATAAAAGTGATCAAAAAAGTCGCATGTACGCCAAAAAAGTACCAATCAAACCGTCACCTCATCCCGCAAAAAATGAGCCCTTACATGAGACAATGTCCCAAAAAATAAAAAAACTATGGGTCTCAGACTATGGAGATACTAAAACATGATTTTTTTTTGTTTCAAAAATGATATTATTGTGTAAAACCCTGATAAATTATAAAAAGGTAGACATATTAGGTATTGCCATGTCCGTAAGAACCTGATCTATAAAAATACCACATGACCTAACCCCTCAGGTGAACACTGTAAAAAATTTTTAATAAAAACGGTGTCAAAAAAGCTATTTTTTTGTTACCTTACATCACAAAAAGTGTAATAGCAAGCGATCAAAAAGTCATATGCACCCCAAAATAGTGCTAATCAAACCGTCATCTCATCCCGCAAAAATGATACCCAACCTGAGACAATCGACAAAAAACTGAAAAAACTATGGCTCTCAGACAATGGAGACACTAAAACATGTTTTTTTTTGTGTCAAAAATGATATTATTGTGTAAAACCTAAATAAATAAAAAAGTATACATATTAGGTATCGTCACGTCCGTAAGAACCTGCTCTATAAAAATAGCACATGATCTAACCTGTCAGATGAACGTTGTAAATAATAAAAAATAAAAACAGTGCCAAAACAGCAATTTTTTGGCAAATTTTCCATTTTAATTCATTTTTTCCCATAACAAAGCAAGGGTTAACAGCCAAACAAAACTCAATATTTATTGCCCTGATTCTTTAGTTTATAGAAATGCCCCATATGTGGTCATAAACTGCTGTATGGCCACACGGCAGGGCGCAGAAGGAAAGGAGCGCCATATGGTTTTTGGAAGGCAGTTTTTGCTGGACTGGTTTTTTGACACCATGTCCCATTTGAAGCCCCCCCGATGCACCCCTAGAGTATAAACTACAAAAAATGACCCCATTTTGGAAACTACACCCATCAAGGTATTCAAAACAGATTTTACAAACTTTGTTAACCCTTTAAGTGTTCCAAAAGAGTTAATGGCAAATGGAGATGAAATTTCTGAATTTCTATTTTTTGTTATTTTGCCTCACAAAAAGTGTAATATAAAGCAACCAAAAATCATATGTACCCTAAAATAGTACCAACAAAACTGCCACCTTATCCCGTAGTTTCCAAAATGGGGCCACTTTTTTGGAGTTTCTAACCTAGGGGTGCATCAGGGGGGCTTCAAATGGGACATGGTGTCTAAAAACAATCCAGCAAAATCTGCCTTCCAGAAACCATATGGTGTTCCTTTCCTTCTGCGCCCTGCTGTGTGCCCGTACAGCAGTTTACGACCACATATGGGGTGTTTCTGTAAACTACAGAATCAGGGCCATAAATAAAGAGTTTTGTTTGGCTGTTAACCCTTGCTTTGTAACTGGAAAAAAAATATTAAAATGGAAAATCTGCCAAAAATGTGAAATTTTGAAATTGTGTCTCTATTTTCCATTAAATCTTGTGCAACACCTAAAGGGTTAACAAAGTTTGTAAAATCAGTTTTGAATACCTTGAGGGGTGTAGTTTCTTAGATGGGGTCACTTTTATGGAGTTTCTACTCTAGGGGTGCATCAGGGGGGCTTCAAATGGGACATGGTGTAAAAAAAAACAGTCCAGCAAAATTAGCCCTCCAAAAACCAAACGGCGCACCTTTCACTCTACGCCCCGCTGTGTGGCCATACAGTAGTTTACGGCCACATATGGGGTGTTTCTGTGAACAGCAGAGTCAGGGCAATAAAGATACAGTCTTGTTTGGCTGTTAACCCTTGTTTTGTTAGTGGAAAAAATGGGTTAAAATTGAAAATTAGGCAAAAAAATGAAATTCTCAAATTTCATCTCCATTTGCCAATAACTCTTGTGCAACACCTAAAGGGTTAATGACGTATGTAAAATCAGTTTTGAATACCTTGAGGGGTGTAGTTTCTTAGATGGGGTCACTTTTATGGAGTTTCTACTCTAGGGGTGCATCAGGGGGCTTCAAATGGGACATGGTGTAAATAAACCAGTCCATAAAAATCAGCCTTCCAAAAACCAAACGGCGCACCTTTCACTCTACGCCCCGCTGTGTGGCCGTACAGTAGTTTACGGCCACATATTGGGTGTTTCTGTAAACGGCAGAGTCAGGGCAATAAAGATACAGTCTTGTTTGGCTGTTAACCCTTGCTTTGTTATTGGAAAAAATGGGTTAAAAGGAAAAATTAGACAAAAAAAATGAAATTCTCAAATTTCCTCCCCATTTGCCAATAACTCTTGTGCAACACCTAAAGGGTTAACAATGTATGCAAAATCAGTTTTGAATACCTTGAGGGGTGTAGTTTCTTAGATGGGGTCATTTTTGGGTGGTTTCTATTATGTAAGCCTCGCAAAGTGACTTCAGACCTGAACTGGTCCCTAAAAATTGAGTTTTTGTAAATTTCTGAAAAATTTCAAGATTTGCTTCTAAACTTCTAAGCCTTATAACATCCCCAAAAAATAAAATATCATTCCCAAAATAATTCAAGCATGAAGTAGACATATGGGGAATGTAAAGTCATCACAATTTTTGGGGTATTACTATGTATTACAGAAGTAGAGAAACTGAAACTTTTAAATTTGCAAATTTTTCCAAATTTTTGTAAATTAGGTATTTTTTTTATGCAAAAAAAATATTTTTTTTTACTTCATTTTACCAGTGTCATGAAGTACAATATGTGACGAAAAAACAATCTCAGAATGGCCTGGATAATGGCCTGGATTTTTGAAAAATTTGCTTATCTCTAATTTTCACACTCCTCCAGCTGATTTCGATGTATAGACCTCACCCACTTCGCCTTGCTGGCGATCCCCCATCTTACCACTGTTGCTGTCTGTCTGCCTATTATCATATTTTGTATGGCTGCTGCCTGCATCATGCTACTAATGCTTCTCAATCATCAGTTTACGTGTATTGACTTTCCATACGGTTGAAATTTACAATTTTTTTGTTAACACAGTGGAAATTTCAACATTTTTGTGTGTGTGTTGGGGTAAATTTCTTTAAGGCACAGCATAGATGTATATGATCACTGTATCAACAGTGACATTTTCTCACAGTCCAGTCAAAGCTGGAGCCTGCAGTGCATCATGCTACTGGCACCAATGCCTGAGGGTCAGTTCTCTGTACTCACTTTACACACAGTTAAAATTTAAAATTATTTGGGGGCAGGGGGTTAACATGTTTGAAATTTTAAAAATGTTTTGAAGGTGCACTGGCGCCGCATAATTTTAGTGGATTATTGCATCAATACCTTCATTTTCTCACAGTCCAGGAAAAGCTGGTGCCTGCAATGCATCATACCACTGTCACTAGGGTCAGTTCTGTTTACTTACTTTCCACACAATTGAAATTTTAAATTTTTTTGGGGGTGGGGGGGTTAACGCAGTTGTTAAATCTTTCTAATGCAGCGCATGGAGTCTGCAATGCATCATGCCACTGCCACTATTGCCTGAAGGTCAGTTTCCATGTACTCACTTTACACATGGTTGAAATCTTTACATTTTGTTTGGGGGGGGGGGTAAATTAGTTAAAGGCGCAGCACAAATGTATGTGATCGCTGCATAAATACTAGCAGTTTTTCAATGTCCAGGCACAGCTTGGCCTGCATCATGCCACTAATGCCTTAATCACCACTTTCAGTGTACTCACTTTCCATGCAATTAAAATTTAAAACTTTTCTTGTGTGGGTAAATTTGTTTAAGGTGCAGCATAAATGTATGTGATTACTGCATTACTACAGAAATTTTCTCACAGTCCAGTCAGGCTGAATGAGATCAATAGACCTCTCCTTGCTGATGGTGCCCCATCTTGCCACTTTTGTTGTCTGATTGCCTACCTATCACCACGTTGTGTACAGCTGCTGCATGCTGCGGCTTGCATCATACCACTTATGCTACTTGCCAACCATCTAGTTCCCTCAAGCCACTTTTATCTTGTAACACCATGTGTGTTTAAACATCATTTTCCCCTGAACAGGGACAATTTTTGGAAGCTTTGGAATATGAAAAACCATGAGACTTGTACCATCATAGTGTCTTTTTAAACACACTTTATGTTAATGCCGTAAAATGTGCATTCACACATAGCTTTGTATGTTATCAGACATCATTTACTATTCCTGTCATTGCATGTCAAAGCTTGGGGAGGGAAAAAAAATCATAACAAATAAATGAAAACAGATGACAAGTTTTCATAAAAATTATGAGTCCTAGGAGGCTATACCAACTTTCACGGCAATTGGAACAACTTTAGTTCGGTCCAAACCAAACTTTTTTTTTAAATTCAGTAAACTGGACCCAAAACGAATCACAACTGGTTTGATCATTACACACACATATATATATATATATATATATATATAGAGAGAGAGAGAGAGAGAGAGAGAGAGAGAAAGGTTTCTGCATTGGGCAACTTTTTTTTCTTTCAGAAGCAAAAAACTAACAATGCAACAGCACTCTGCAAACACAAGTAATAAAGTAAATACAATCATGCCATACTCGCTATAAAAGATGTACTAATGCTAATGCTACTTTATAAAGAGCAAGATTCTTGGCAAATACAATTTGTACAACATTTTTTGTGCCTGTCTGCCAGCGTCAAGGCAATCTCCTTTTTCATATTTCCTGTTTTCTGATTTAATACATGACTGATGCTATTTTGAGATATTCACCTGAATTGATTCACCAAAAATTCTAATTTGTATTTGACCCAAACCCCTGGAAAATTTGGGTCGAATTAGATGCATTTAGAATCAATTTGCTCATCTCAAAGATATTTGTCTGGAAAAACCTTTTTTTAGAGAGTAGCTTTGTGAAGGTAGAAAGAAAAGTGATATAACATTGTAAAAGCCTAATTTTTAGCCAGTAATGGATTCATTATTTCTACCAGAAGATCTTTTGTAAGAGGATGTTCACATCTTCTGTACTAATGGAATGCAGCTTGTACAATATTGGCACCAAATGACAAGAGATGAAAAGAAAGTAAAGAGAGGCTACAGTGTGTTTGTCTTTGAAGTTCTGCTTTTATGAGGCAATTCTATGGAATGAAAGATTATGCTACTTTATGGTCCATAATACATTGCTTGCATTATATTTGGTTTTCTAGTGTGTAACACTACAGCATGCATGTTACGGTAGTACATTTTCATATAATAAACATCAGTTAAAGAAAATCTTATGTTAGAGGTGCATGATTATACTTATGTTCACTTAAATTCAATGCGAAGTTTGCCAAGAAACTTGATTTGTTCAAAATTAATGTGTCACGAATCACTATAAATCAGGTATATCCAGGCCACTTTGCCCTAGGGTACAGTCACATGGAGCAACTGTGCTGTGAGCTGGTTGCGGCCATGCTGCAGTGAAGAACCGTGCAGCCAATTAGGCGACAGCTGCCTTTCATTTAATAATGAAAACCACGCTGTCAGTCAGTCTTCATTATTAATGGCTGTACTGCACCTTTAATGCACCTTTAAATAGGGGCAGTTGCTGGTATGGGGTTTGGCTGTTTTTTTATTTTTTTATTAAGTTTATTTATTCAATTTTATCCTTTACAACACCAAGTTGATATCAAATACAATGCCAGATCCGAATGCAACCATCCATACATATTCTGCTGACATAGCAGATATAATAAGTTATATATCACTTTGAACAGAAAGAGAAAGACAAATCCAATACATAATACATAGTCTGTGCTATTATAAAAAGGTGATCTCACTCCCTGTTCATTTCCATATTGCATTGGACTCAGATCTCCCACTGTCTGTCCGGACTTATCAACCGTTCCACTTCCCCCCCACCACCCCACCACATAAGGTCATCTCGGTGGACATTGCCAATGATCGCCTCAGTCCCTCCCCCCTCCCTCGCTCCGCCTCCTCCCCGGGCGGCAACGACGCTCATATAGCGCCCGCCGTCTATGCCTTGTATCTCTCAATCTTTGCCAGAAGGCCTTTCCATTCCCTGATACTGGGTGCTCTATTTGGCTGGTTTGATGGGGGGACAATATGCATATTCTTGCTGTTCTTGTCTGCAATCTCCTACAGGTTATTTGACAGAATGCTCTGAATATTAATCAGCTCTGGCATACCCACTTACAACCCCAGCACTCTCCTGGCCTACAGGTGGAAGCTCTTCTTCTGTCATCTGCTTTTCCTCCTTTTTCACATCATCTAATAATGATGAGAATATGTCACCAGGAATATCCAGTTCCTCCTCTCTCTGAATCTTGCTGGCTTTTCTAGGACATGGAGACTTTGAAGGATGATTTGGAAGAAGTAAAGCCAGCAAAAGATGATGATGGTCATTATTAAGACCTGGCCCCCCTAAGGGCTGCAGACTGGCTGGTATTGGTTGGCATGCTAGCACTGGAATAATAAAGACTTCAATCTTATTGGTATTGAATTACATTTACAGTTGATATAGGAATAAGTAAATATATTAATAAATAAATAAAACTGATGCAGAATAAGTCCCCCTGTACTTTCCCTATACTCTCCCTGAACTCTCCCATTCCAATATTTTTCTATTACTCCTTTTCAGCAACTCTGTCCCTAGTGCATGAGTGCTTACTGCATGTCTCCCTATGTTCAGTTCACAGGACAATGGGTTGAATGTGCAGGAAGAGGCTTTTATTGGGCTTTAACATCACAGGGAATGGCTATCTGCAGATTGGCTGGCTACATTGCATTATGGGTAGAAATGAGTGAAGTTCTTGAAAATTCAATTTGGCTGCTTCACCAAATTTTACAAAAAAAGTTGCTTTGTGAAGAATTACTTCATCGCAAAGCACATTTCTTTGTAATTAGTAGGTGCAATGACAAAAAATAGCAATTGCACAGCTCTCCGGCATTGTACCCCTTCAGATGCTGCATTCAACGCTGATGGCTGCATTGGACATTCATATTAAGGGCTATAATAAAATAAATAAAATAAAATTATACTTAACTTATCCATTTGATCGTGAAGAGCCTGCCACTGGCATCTTGATTGAAGATCCAGTGCAAAATCTTGCACTGCGCATGACGACATCACGCGGGATCTTCAATCAAGATGGAGGGGGTAAGCTCCTCCTGTTTAAACAGATGAGGTGAGTAAGATTTTTTTTACCCCATTTCAGGGAAAATCGATTTGTTGCCACAGAGCATGAGGAAATTTAGCTTTGCGGCAAATCAAATTTTCCATGAAATTCAGATCTAAATCCACTTTGGACACTTTGATTCAATGAACACTAATTATGAGTGATCTTGCTTTCATGGGCTTGTCTCCTCTACACTTAATTTCGCTTTGCAACACGTGAAGCCACCGTTTTAGCATAAAAACTGATTCATTACCACGAAGCACAAGGAAATTTGGATTTGTTGCGAATCAAAGTTTTCCTAAACTTTGGACTGAATTACGCTTTGAATACTTTGATTCACTCAATGCTAATTATACTGAGAGGAGTAGCACTGCATAGGCACTACTTATCTTCTCATGCCGAAGCAGTTACAGATTGCATTTTAGGAAATCAATTTCTTATGCCAACCACTTTTTGATTTAAAACTGAGGTTCCTCAGCAGCTGCAGTGTCAACTATACAGTATTGTGTCCATTCTTCTGCAAAATCTCTGGCTACTGCAGTCCTTTTTCAAAAGGATGAAGTCAATTTATATTACCATATTTAACGAATTGTGAACATGAAGCTCTCTCTATAAAATAGGTTCTGCAGCAGATTCAGTAGATATTACGTAGCACCCTGCTACAGTATAAATTATTAAGAATAAGTCAGTGACTTGTGAATCTATATTCTAAAATCTAAAACAGATTGAAAAACGTCTGTTTAGTAAGCAGGATTCAGTACAGATTCTGAATTAAACATTGATTCTGTAGTGTAGAGTAGGATATAGCGTTAACACACACACCAAAAGTCAATCAGAAGCCAATGATTAGAGTTGTCCTTGCGGTTCGCCCGGCGGTCGTTTCGCAGCAAACTTTGCTCGTTCGCGATTCGCCAAACATGCGAACATATGGTGATATTCGCATGCGCCATATTTTTTTGCATAGCGTCGAACTTTGACCCATGACACATCCATCAGGTGGGACAGGACAGCCAATTGAGACAGATCTGCACATGGACACACCCCCTACCCTTTAAATAAACCCGATCTGGGTGCCATTTTACATTAAGTCTTTTACCAGTGTAGGGAGAGGTTGCTGTGTGGACCAGGGACAGACTGTTAGAGAGTATAGAGATACCAAACGCTAGATTATAGTGCATTTAAATTGTCCAGCAGTTGTGTGCAGTTCTGCTGCGATACTACAGTTATACAGAGGGACAAACGCTATCGAAATAACTAATTGCAACTGGTGTGATATACCAGTTGCCTCCCAAAAAAACTGATTGAGGGGTGTGATATACCTATAATATACTTTCCATATAGTGCATTTGTATTGTGCAGCAGTTGTGTGCGGTTCTGCTGAGATACCGCAGCTATACAGAGGGACAAAAGCTATTGGAACAAATAATTTCAACTGGTGTGATATACCAGTTGCCCTCCCAAAAAACTGATTGAGACAGGGGTGTGATATACCTGCAATATAATTTCCATATAGTGCATTTGTAATTTGCAGGAGTTGTGTGTGGTTCTGCTGAGATACTGCAGCTATACAGAGGAACAAACGCTATTTGAACAAATAATTTCAACTGGTGTGATATACCAGTTACCCCCCAAAAAACTGATTGAGGCAGTGGTGTGATATACATATAATATAATTTCCATATAGTGCATTTGTAATATGCAGGAGTTGCATGCGATCTGCTGAGTTACTCCAGCTATACAAAGTGACAAACGCTATTTGAACAAATAATTTCAACTGGTGTGATATAACATTTGCCCCCCAAAAAAACTGATTGAGGCAGGGGTGTGATATACTTATAATATACTTTCCGTATAGTGTAATTGTAATTTGCAGGAGTTCTGTGCGGTACTGCTGAAATACCCCACCTATACAGAGGGACAAACGCTATTGGAACAAATAATTTCAACTGGTACGATATACCAGTTGCCCCCCCAAAAAAACTGATTAAGTGGTTTGATATACTGGCTTTCAGCAAATAATCATTAACCAGTTCTATATACCTGCTTCCACAAATACTGCTCTTGTATAGGGACTTTGTCACTGGGTCATTTTGAAAATGAAAGGCAGAGGAAGAGGCCAGCCATTTTGCAGGGGAGGTAGGGGTCGTGCAGGTGCAACAGGCCGGAGCCTAAGTGGGAAGTTTGAGAATGTGCGTGCGATTATGTCAAATGACGCACAAGAGTTGGTTGAGTGGCTCACTCAGCCTTCCGCTTCTGCACCCTCTTCATCCTCTGTATCTGCACCCTCCTCACTCTCTGCTGTGTGCACCCCCAAAGACACCACCACCACCATAGCCCCTCCACTCGAGTCAGAGAAAGTATTTTCCCATTTAATTCCCAGACCTTACCAATGCGCAGCCATTCTTGGCATCGGATGAGGAAGAGAAGGTAGCAACGGCCACCACACAGCGGTCTGACGACAGTACCCAGATCATCCCAAGGAGGGTGGTCCCCCCTGTTGCTGCCTACTGCGAGATCTCTAATGTCAGTGGTGTCAGCATCACAGAGGGCTGTCAGAATGCAGCATTTCTAGGCCTTGCTATGAGAGATGCTGCATTCTGCTGTTGCGGGCGCTGGCAGCGGAATTTCCACCCACAGAGGAACAGTTGCGAGTACCAATTCTACAGTGCATGCAAGAAGAGGGCGGTTTGAAGATGTGTTGGTCACTTCAGATATTAGATCATTCTTGCAAGCAACCCATCGACAGCCGCCCTCTGAATCCAGCCTCAGGGAACGCCTAGACTGACAGGTGTCCGACAACATCGGGTTAACGGCCGATGTGGACGCTCTGAGAAGAGAGGAACCCCTGGACTACTGGGTGTGCAGGCTTGACCTGTGGCCAGAGCTGGAACAATTTTCCATGGAACTCTTGGCTTACCCCTTGTCGAGTGTCCTGTCCGAAAGGATGTCCTGCGCAGCAGGGGGGATCGTGAACAATAAGCGCATTTGCCTAGCTCATGACAGTGTGGATTACCTGGAAATAAAACGATGAATCCAGCATCGAAGTTGAAAATATTGTGGGTTTTTTTATTCGGTGTAGTACTGATCCATACAGTGACAGCATCACCTCAGTGTTCCAAGTGAACGTCTACGCGTTTCGAGCAAACATGTTCTTAGTCGCAACTGATCAGAAATCCAAATGGCCATGGCTATATAGTCTAGTCACAACCTCTCCTCCCATCTCCAGGTGGTGATTAGAAGGAGCAGATTGCGGCACACCCAAGCCAGAGCCAGTAGGAAAATCTGAAATTAACATTGGTGTAAATTAAATATCTATAAAACCAAATATGTGCACTTAAAATGTGTACTATTCAGGCTCCTGGGTCTAAGTCAGGAATAACAAAATAAATATGCCAATCTCATACAAAAAAATAAACGAGATAATAGTAAAAAATAAATTCCTGAAAAACCGCATGGTCTGAACAGTGGCTTCCAATGTTAAAAACAGAACAAAAAAATGTCTCCCACGCTGGCTTCATCATTGTCCTCTTCACTTTTCACATCTGCTCCAAAGAGAACCCAGGCAAGTACCTGGCTCAAATATACCGGGTTCACACGGTGGAGCAGTCATCCCTGCAAAACTTGCGGCTATGTTCTGCCCACCAAAATGTTCCAGAACTCAGAACATATTTCAACCTTCTCCATTAAGTCTTATATAAATTGTAACACCACTGGGGTGATTTATGTTATCAGATGTACACAATGCGACCTCATTTATGTGGGAAGTACTATAAGAAAGTTGAAAAACAGAATCTTGGAACATCTGAATTATGTTACTAACTCTTCGTATGTCAATATTTTGAATGCAGCTAGGCATTTTATTTTGATGCATGATAGGAGCTTACAAACTTTTTCTGCCTTTGGAATTGAGCGAGTTTTTCCTTCTATTCGAGGGGGCAATTTCCAAAGGCGATTAATACAAAGGGAAGCCTTTTGGATTCTTCGATTAAAAACGAGGCATCCGAATGGCTTGAACCTGAAAAAAGAACTCATGTATCTGTATTAGGATTTAGTCCATTCCTGGTGTGCCTACATATTTATTATGTTATTTCACTCAGAAGAGCAGTTATGAAGATATATTTGCCATGTTTGATTTGCATTTTTTTTGTTCTGTTTTTAACATTGGAAACCACTGTTCAGACCATGCGGTTTTTTCAGGAATTTATTTTTTACTATTATCTCGTTTATTTTTTTGTATGAGATTGGCATATTTATTTTGTTATTCCTGACTTAGACCCAGGTGCCTGAATAGTACACATTTTAAGTGCACATATTTGGTTTTATAGATATTTAATTTACACCAATGTTAATTTCAGATTTTCCTACTGGCTCTGGCTTGGGTGTGCCGCAATCTGCTCCTTCTAATCACCACCTGGAGATGGGAGGAGAGGTTGTGACTAGCCTACATAGCCATGGCGATTTGGATTTCTGATCAGTCATGACTAAGAACATATTTGTTGGAAACGCGTAGACGTTCACTTGGAACACTGAGGTGATGCTGTCACTGTATGGATCTGTACTACACCGAATAAAGGAACCCACAATATTTTCAACTTCGATGCTGGATTCATCGTTTTATTTCCATAATTTCACGGTCTTACTAAGGTCTCCGTGCATCAGGGAAGTCGACTCAAGGGATAGAGGCAGCAGGTGAGCTGGATATTATCCACAACATGAATTATACATGAAGTTTTTTCCGAGTCTCCCTGCCTATCCCCTTCCAAAGTTGGTTCCGTCGGATCCGAAAGCAGTGCACATTACAGCGTCTTTACCTCTAGACTGTTCTTTTACAAATCTAAGCAAGGCTTTTGTATCTGCACTTGACCTCAAAACCAAAGCGGACCAGGTTTTTTCCACGGATGACATGCCTATACAAAGTCAACTAAGCATGAACAACCTTGGGTTTGAATTGGAAAAACTTCTATTACATGAAATTAGATTGTGGTGGGACCATACTACTCTCACTAAATATCTAGAAAAATCGATGATACCCAGGGGTCTAAGACTCAAGAAGATTCCTACTGTTGTTTTCTCTGATTCTTTCGTGGAAGAATGGAATAACACTCTTACTGACTGTTCGCTTAAATTGATGTCTTTGATTGTTGAACAGGAGGGTCTCATGCTAGCAGGCTTGCAAATGGAAATTGATGAGTGTAAATTGAATTTCAAACAATATGAATCTCTCCCTGAGTATGAAGCCCTTCAACAAAAAATTGCTACATCTGTTCACCAACTTGAAGAAAGTATCACCGAAATTAAGCATAGAAAGTTTCAGAGATACTTATATGATTATCATAACAAACAGGTGTATGAGTGGGGGAGGAGAGAACAAATGCGCAACACACCAAGATCCATCCTTAAGAAATCGAAAAATAAACACAAGTCTCCATCTAGAACTCGGACTGTCAGTTTTTCCTCAGAATCTGAATGTCTGCAATCTAATTCTGAATATGATGATCCCTCGACTGAACATGAAGCCGATACTTTGTCTAATAAGATTTTGTATTACAAAAAATCAAAAAATAAAGGCAAAGGTGAAAAAATTTCAAAAAACGATCCAGAAGAGGGGGCCGCAAACACAAGAAAGCCGCATATCATGGCCACGCGGCATCACAAGAAATGAACCCCATTGTGGGTACTGTTAATGATTTTGAAGTTATTAATTTATCAGATGAGTTGTTCACTGATAATCAAATTGACATATTGAGACTTGGTTTGAATTTTGCTCCGACCCATGATTTTGATCTGTTTTCAACTCTCATGGATATAAATACATTTATTAGAGACCTTACGGTCAAGAGACATTTTCATGGGTCTGAGAATATGTCTAACCAGCTCTCACATCCACAACATTGTAATAAGTTCACCAGTATGTCTTTTACTGAACAATTGTCCTTGGTCAATTTGATCGAGCTTCAGTCAGATTTGGATGGTAGCACTGCGACTTCCGAGGCTCCAGATTTTCGAACCGGGAACTCGCGATTCTACCCTCTGAATTCACGCACACCAGGAATGGACCTTTTCCAAGAGGTTGTTGAGAAACGGCTTCTCTCTGTACAAAGAAAAGTTAGCTCCCAATGAAATAATCTGTCTAAATCCCAAAGAAATGCCCTTCTTGAACTAAGAGATAAAGAGAATATTATTGTTCTGGATACCTCCACTTACAAACAATTGAAAAATGATCCAATTGCTGATTTTCAGACACAATATCTTGCTCTTTTGGATAAGGGCAAAGATTTAGGCTACTTTAGCCATAAACAATTTTTGTACCTACAAGTGGAGTCACCCATTACACCCATCATACATGCTTTACCCAAAATTCACAAAGGGTTAAATCCACCCCCATTGCGCCCCATTGTCTCTGGCATAGGCTCTCTGACTGAAAAATTAGGAGAGTGGTTGGACGCGATTTTACAGCCCCTTGTCAAACGAGCACCAGGTTATATTAAAGACTCTGGAGAGATTTTAAGAAGTTTCTATCAGAAAGAGTGGTCTCACAGTTTCACCTGGCTCACTAGTGATGTTTCTTCGCTTTACCCTTCCATCCCCCACGACGTGGCTTTATTCGCACTGGAATTTCATTTGCATAAGTACAGCCGTCATAAGTTGTATTTCATACATTATGTTATAGAAGTCACAGAATTTTTACTGGCTCATAATTATTTTTCTTTTGACGGTCTGTTCTTTTTGCAAATACGGGGAGTTTCGATGGGGGCTAAATTTTCCCCTTCCCTAACGAATTTAACTATGTCGTACTGGGAGGAAAGGTGTATATATATACCACTGACAACCCTTTTGCAGCGGCATTGGATTGGTATGGCAGGTACATCGATTACTTGCTCATTATTTGGAGCGGCGGTGTGCCTGCCATACCTGATTTTATGCACTATCTTAATGATAATCCTTACAACTTGAGATTCACTCACTCACAGGACAGGTCTACGATTAATTTTCTCGATTAAACTCTCACGGGTATCCCCTGTTCGAATATACACTCAACTTGTTCTGTTTTTAACATTGGAAACCACTGTTCAGACCATGCGTTTTTTTCAGGAATTTATTTTTTACTATTATCTCGTTTATTTTTTTGTATGAGATTGGCATATTTATTTTGTTATTCCTGACTTAGACCCAGGAGCCTGAATAGTACACATTTTAAGTGCACGTATTTGGTTTTATAGATATTTAATTTACACCAATGTTAATTTCAGATTTTCCTACTGGCTCTGGCTTGGGTGTGCCGCAATCTGCTCCTTCTAATCACCACCTGGAGATGGGAGGAGAGGTTGTGACTAGCCTATATAGCCATTGCCATTTGGATTTCTGATCAGTCACGACTAAGAACATGTTTGTTCGAAACGCGTAGACGTTCACTTGGAACACTGAGGTGATGCTGTCACTGTATGGATCTGTACTACACCGAATAAAGGAACCCACAATATTTTCAACTTCGATGCTGGATTCATCGTTTTATTTCCATAATTTCACGGTCTTACTAAGGTCTCTGTGCATCAGGGAAGTCGACTCAAGGGATAGAGGCAGCAGGTGAGCCAGATATTGTCCACAACAGTGTGGACTACCTCACATTTCTAAAAATAAATGAGGAATGGATCTTGGAGGAATTCAACACCTGTGTCGACCACGTTTAATGGAATTTCCTCATGCCAGCCCACACATATCCGCCATCACCAATAACAAATAATGGTCCCTGTCTTGTGTAAATACAGCGGTATGAAAGGCCTTTTCTGTCCAATGAATGCCTAATATTTGGGACCTCGGAGGAATTCAACACCTGTGACAACTGCTTGTTATCCGATTTGAACAATTATCTTTTGGGGTTTTTACAAGAAGTGGGATTTTGTTAGCCATGTTTTTAATCCAATTATATATTTTTTTTTGTTTTTTTAAATGTATTTGACATCTATTTGTAATGGCCTGCATTAAAATTTATATCTAATGACCTTCCAAAATACTTCCAGTCACATAATTACTTGTTCTTTTCTGTCCGGTGAATGCCTAATATTTGGGGCCTGTACTACACTGGCCTGCAGTAAAATTGATATCCTTTGACCATCTAATATACCTCCAGCCACATAATCACTTGATCATTTATGTACGTTGAATGCATAATTTTTGGGGCCTGTAATATAACTGGCATGGCCAACAGTAAAATTGTTATACGGTGACCGTCTAAAGTACCTAAAGCCACATTATGAATTGTTCTTTTCTGTCTGGTGATTTCCTAATGTTTGGGGCCTGTACTACACTGGCCTGCAGTAAAATTGATATTGAATGACCTTCTAATATACCTAGAGCCACATAATTACCTGTTCTTTTCTGTCCGGTGAATGCCTAATGTTTGGGACCTCGGAGGAATTCAACCCCTGTGACAACCGTGTGTTATTAAATTTCAACTATTATCATTTGGGGCTTTTTCAAGAAGTGGGATTTCGTTAGCCATGTTTTTAATCAAATTTTATATTTTTTGTTCTTTTAAACATATGTATTTGACACCTATTTGTACTGGCCTGCAGTAAAATGTATATCTAATGATCGTCTAATATACCTCCAGCCACATAATTGCTTGTTCTTTTCTTTACGGTAAATGCCTAATGGTTGCGGCCTGTACTACACTGGCCTGCAGTAAAATTGATATTGAATGGTCGTCTAATATACCTCCAGCCACATAATCACTTGATCATTTATGTACATTGAATGCTTAATTTTGGTGTCCTGTAATGTAACTGGCCAACAGTAAAAATGTTATACGGGGACCGCCTAATGTACCTCCAGCCACATTATGAATTGTTCTTTTCTGTCTGATGAATGCCTAATGTTTGGGGCCTGTACTACACTGGCCTGTAGTAAAATTGATATTGAATGACCTTCTAATATACCTCCAGCCACATTATTACTTGTTGTTTTCTGTCTGGTGAATGCCTAATGTTTAGGACCTAGAAGGAATTCAACAACTTTGATTACCGCGTGTTATCCAATTTCAGCTCTTATCATTTTTTATTTTTTTCAAGAAGTGGGATTCATGTTTTTAATCTAAATTTTATATTTTGTGTTCTTTTAAACATATGTATTTGAAATCTATTAGTACTGGCCTAGAGTAAAATTGATATCTAATGACCGTCTAATATACCTCCAGCCACATAATTACTTGTTATTTTCTGTCTGGTGAATGCCTAATGTTTGGGGCCTGTACTACACTGGCCTGCAATAAAATTTATATTGATTGGCCGTGTAATATAACTCCAGTATATAAATGCATCATTTTTGGAGCCTGTAATCTAACTGGCAAACAGTAAAATTGTTATACGGTGACCGCCTAATGAACCTCCAGCCACATTATCAATTGTTATTTTCTGTACGTTGAATTAATAATTTTTGGGGCTTGTAGTCCACTGGCCTGCAATAAAATTTATATACATTAACCGTCTAATATACCTCCAGCCACATAATTACTTGATCAATTATGTACATTGTATTGAATGACCTTCTAATATACCTCCAGCCACATAATTACTTGTTCTTTTCTGTCTGGTGAATGCCTAATGTTTAGGACCTAGAAGGAATTCAACAACTTTGATGACCGCGTGTTATCCAATTTCAGCTCTTGTCATTTTTTTTTTTCAAGATGTGGGATTTCGGCCTGCAGTAAAATTTGTATTGAATGACCTTTTAATATACCTCCAGCCACATAATTACTTGTTCTTTTCTGTCCGGTGAATGCCTAATGTTTGGGACCTCGGAGGAATTTAACACCTGTGATGACCACGTGTTATCCAATTTCAACTATTATAAAAAAAAATTTTTCAAGATGTAGTAAAACGTTAGCCATATTTTTTAGCAAATTTTATATTTTTTGTTCTTTTAAACATATGTATTTGACATCTATTTGTACTGGCCTGCACTAAAATTGATATCTAATGACCGTCTAATATACCTTCAGCCACAAAATTACTTGTTCTTTTCTGTCCGGTGAATGCCTAATGTTTGGGGCCTGTATTACACTGGCCTGCAGTAAAATTGATATCCTTTGACCGTTTAATATACCTCCAGCCACATAATCACTTGATCATTTATGTACGTTGAATGCATAATTTTTGTGGCCTGTAATATAACTGGCCAACAGTAAAATTGTTATACGGGGACCGTCTAATGTACCTACAGACACATTATCAATTGTTCTTTTCTGTCCGGTGATTTCCTAATGTTTGGGGCCTGTACTACACTGGCCTGCAGTAAAATTGATATTAAATGACCTTCTAATATACCTCCAGCCACATAATTACTTGTTCTTTTCTGTCTGGTGAATGCTTAATGTTTAGGACCCAGAAGGAATTCAACACCTGTGACGACAGCTTGTTAACCAATTTCAACTATTATCTTATTTTTTTTTTTTTTCAAGAAGTGGGATTACGTTAGCCATGTTTTTAATCCAATTTTATATATATATTATTCTTTTAAACATATGTATTTGACATCTATTATTACTGGCCTGCAGTAAAATTGATATCTAATGACTGTCTAATAAACCTTCAGCCACTTAATTACTTGTTCTTATCTGTCCGGTGAATACCTAATGTTCGGGACCTAAGAGGAATAAACACATGTGACGACCGCGTGTTATCCAATTTCAACTATTATTTTTTTTTTTTTTTCAAGAAGTGGGATTTCGTTAGCCATGTTTTTAATTTTATATTTTTTGTTCATTTAAACATATGACATCTATTTGTACTGGCCTTCAGTAAAATTGATATCTAATGACCGTCTAATATACCTCCAGCCACATAATTACTTGTTCTTTTCTGTCCGGTGAATGCCTAATGTTTGCGGCCTTTACTACACTGGCCTGCAGTAAAATTTATATTGATTGGCCGTCTAATATACCTCCAGCCACATAATCACTTGATCATTTAAGTACGGTGAATGCATAATTTTTTGGGCCTGTAATCTAACTGGGAAACAGTAAAATTGTTATACGGTGACCGCCTATTTTACTTCCAGCCACATTATCAATTGTGCTTTTCTGTACGTTAAATAAATAATTTTTGGGACCTGCAGTTCACAGGCCTGCTGTAAACTTGATAACCATTGAATGTCTAATATACCTCCAGCCATATAATCACTTGATCATTTATGTACGTTGAATGCATAATTTTTGGGGCCTGTAATCTAATTGGCCAACAGTAAAATTGATATACGGTGACTGCCTAATGTACCTCCAGCCACATTATGAATTGTTCTTTTCTGTCCGATGAATGCCTAATGTTTGGGGCCTGTACTACACTGGCCTGCAGTAAAATTTATATTGAATGACCTTCTAATATACCTCCAGCCTAATAATTACTTGTTCTTTTCTGTCTGGTGAATGTCTAATGTTTGGGACCTCGGAGGAATTTAACACCTGTGACGACCGCGTGTTTCAACTATTGTCATATTTTTTTTTCTCCAAGAAGTGGGATTATGTTAGCCATGTTTTTAATCCAATTTGATATTTTTTGTTCTTTTAAACATATGTATTTGACATCTTTTTATACTGGCCTGCAGTAAAATTGATATCCATTGACCGTCTAATATACCTCCAGCCACATAATCACTTGATCTTTTATGTACGGTGCATGCATAATTTTTGGGGCCTATAATCTAATTGTAAAACAGTAAAATTGTTATACGGTGACCGTCTAATTTACTTCCAGCCACATTATTAATTGTGCTTTTCTGTACGCTAAATAAAAAATTTTTGGGGCCTGCAGTCCACACTTGATATCTATTGAACATTGTGAGGGGTAGCTTTCTTGTAGGGGGATCATTCACACTGATACGGCTTCAGGACACCAGGTTTTAGGTCCAAACAGTGCATTTATTGTGATACACCAGCACAAGCAAAATGAAAAAATAATAAACACTCGCCCGTCCAGGCTCTAACTAAACATAATATTCCTGACTCACCTAAGTCCCTGTTCACACCCTGTGAACACATACGGCTTTCTCAGCCAATGTCCCACAGCCTTCTGGCTGTACAGAGCACAGTACGCCCAATGTCTCCAGTCCAGTGTCTCTTGGGGAATAGTGGTCTCTCAGCCCTCCTGGCTTGGACCACATAGAGCCTACAGGCCTCTGTCCAAAGGCAACACACTTCCCCAAAATTCAGGCTAGCGCCTAGCCTCGTGGCCCCTCACCCCACACGGCTGAGACCACTGACACAGAGCCTCACCAGGACTCTGCTTCACCAAACACTCCAGAGTGAGCCTCACCCAAGTTCCAGTAGAAGGATTAAATAGGATCCCTGGACATGAGCATGCCCTAAGTCCCGGACTGGAGCATGGGGAACAGGCACCCACCCAACACATTGCCTCTTCCCAGTAAAAGCCCGCCCTGAAATAGCTGAACCAGCTACACTATCTATATGGTGTACGTTGAATGCATGTTTTTGGGGGCCTGTAATCTAACTGGCCAACAGTAAAATTGTTATACGATGACCTTCTAATGTATCTCCAGCCACATTATGAATTAATCTTTTCTGTCCGGTGAATGCCTAACGTTTGCGGCTTGTACTACACTGGCCTGCAGTAAAATTGATATTGAATGACCTTCTAATATACCTCCAACCACATAATTACTTGTTCTTTTCTGTTCGTTGAATGCCTGTTTGGGACCTCGGCGGAATTTAACACCAGTGACGACCGCGTGTTATCCAATTTCAACTATTATCATTTGGGGTTTTTACAAGAAGTGGGATTTTGTTAGCCATGTTTTTAATCCAATTTAATATTTTTTGTTCTTTTAAACATATGTATTTGACACCTATTTGTACTGCCCTGCAGTAAAATTGATATCTAATGACCATCTAATATACCTCCAGCCACATAATTACTTGTTCTTTTCTGTCCGATGAATGCCTAATGTCTGGGGCCTGTACTACACTGGCCTGCAGTAAAATTTATATTGAATGGCCGTCTAATATAACTCCAGGCACATAATCACTTGATCATTTATGTACGGTGAATGCATAATTTTTGGGGCCTGTAATCTAACTGGCCAACAGTAAAATTGTTATACGGTGACCGCCTAATGTACCTCCAGCCACATTATCAATTGTTATTTTCTGTACGTTGAATTAATAATTTTTGGGGCTTATAGTCCACTGGCCTGCAATAAAATTTATATACATTAACCGTCTAATATACCTCCAGCCACATAATTACTTGATCAATTATGTACATTGTATTGAATGACCTTCTAATATACCTCCAGCCACATAATTACTTGTTCTTTTCTGTCTGGTGAATGCCTAATGTTTAGGACCTAGAAGGAATTCAACAACTTTGATGTCTAACTGGCCAACAGTGAAATTGTTATACGGGGACCGCCTAATGTACCTCCAGCCACATTATGAATTGTTATTTTCTGTACGGTGTATGCCTAATGTTTGGGGCCTATACTACACTGGCCAACAGTAAAATTGTTATACGGTGACCGCCTAATGTTCCTCCAGCAACATTATCAATTTTTCTTTTCTGTCTAGTGAATGCCTAATGTTTGGTGCCTGTACTACACTGCCCTGCAGTAAAATTGATATTGAATGAGATTCTAATATACCTCCCCCACATAATTACTTGTTCTTTTTTGTCCGGTAAATGCCTAATGTTTGGGACCTCTGAGGAATTCAAAAACTGTTGGTGACGACCACGTGTTATCGAATTTCAACTATTATCATACTGGCCTGCAGTAAAATTGATATCCAATGACCATCTAATATACCTCCAGCCACATAATCACTTGATGTTTTCTGTCAGGTGAATGCTTAATTTTTGGGGCCTGTACTACCGTGGCCTAAAATAAAACTTTTCTAGGCTCCAGCAGGCCACATTTTTGACAGTTTCCCTTAAGACACATAAAAATGGCCCCGATATTTGCCATTGATCCCACTCTGGTATGTCATTGTCCATGTTGTGGGACAATTTGTGCACTTGTAAGTATTTGGTGCCTGCAATAATGACTTGAAGGTTTTTCAGGTTCGCTTGCTATTAAAGTGAATGGGGCCCGCCGCGAACTTGTGGTTCACGAACATTTGAACGCATTTGCGCAAACGCGTTTGCGAATAGTCCCGGCTGATGTTCGTCCATCACTACCAATGATTACAGCATATACTACCATGTGTGGAGTGGACAATTATAAAACAATATTGAGCAGTCAATCTGCTGGATGAGAGAATGTGACTAATTAAGGAGGTCCTGTTACCTCCCCTGATATGTCTGTTTTAGTCATATTGATGCCTATTTTTCACCATTTGTGCATCCATTTTCTGGCCATCTGTCTGTTTTTAATGGTCGTTTTGCATCCGTTTTCATGGCCATTAAAAATTACCGTAAAAAATTTATGATTTTTATTTTTTTAAAATCCCAACACCCCCAGTATACATAATGTCCCCCCTACTGGCCCTCCACAGTAGTAATGTTCCCTATAGTGGCCCCCAGCAGTAATAATATTTCCCATAGAGGTTCGCAGTGGTAATAATATCTAGGGTTGTCCCGATACCGATACTAGTATCGGTATCGGGACCGATTCCGAGTTTTCTCGGCGGTACTCAGCCGCCGATACCCCGCCCCGATACATAAATAGAATACTATGGGCGTAACTATGGGCGGGGCCCGGTGCAGTCACTGTACTCTTACACCGGGCCCCGCCGCTCACCAAAGTATTTATAAACGTGAATCCTTATCCTGTTTACTAACGCTGCCCTCTCCCATGTTCCCATGTCCCCCCTGTATCCCCATAGCACTTACTTAAGCTTCCATAGCAGGCAGAGCAGACGGCAGCAGTAACGTCACTCACTGACGTAGAGCGCCTGCTCCGCCCACTTTATGAGTGAAGCAGGCGGAGCAGACGCGCGACGTCAGTGAGTGACGTTACTGGTGCCGTCCGCTCTGCCTGCTATGGAAGCTTAAGTAAGTGCTGTGGGGATACAGGGGGGACATGGGAACATGGGAGAGGGCAGCGTTAGTAAACAGGATAAGGATTCACGTTTATAAATACTTTGGTGAGCGGCGGGGCCCGGTGTATTGGGGGACACTGTTATGAGGGGGATCTGTGGATGACATATAGCAGTGTCATCCACAGATCCTCCCCATAACAGTTCCATCCACAGATCCCCTATAACAGCACCATCCACAGATCCCCCACCAAATAACAATGCCATCCTCAGATCCCCCCACCCCATAACAATGCCATCCACAGATATCCCACCCCATAGCAGTACCATCCACAGATCCCCATAACAGTGCCATCCACAGATCCCCCATAACAGTGCCATCCACAGATCCCCATAACAGTGCCATCCACAGATCCCCATAACAGTGCCATCCACAGATCCCCCATAACAGCACCATCCACAGATCCCCATAACAGCGCCATCCACAGATCCCCCATAACAGTGCCATCCACAGATCCCCCATAACAGTGCCATCCACAGATCCCCCATAACAGTGCCATCCACAGATCCCCATAACAGTGCCATCCACAGATCCCCATAACAGTGCCATCCACAGATCCCCATAACAGTGCCATCCACAGATCCCCCATAACAGTGCCATCCACAGATCCCCCATAACAGTGCCATCCACAGATCCCCCATAACAGTGCCATCCACAGATCCCCCATAACAGTGCCATCCACAGGTCCCCCATAACAGTGCCATCCACAGATCCCCCACATGACAGTGCGTCATCCACAGATCCCCCAAAACGGTCACATGACATTTAAAAAAAGTATCGGTATTCGGTATCGGTGACTACTTGAAAAAAAGTATCGGTACTTGTACTCGGTCCTAAAAAAGTGGTATCGGGACAACCCTAATAATATCCCCCATAGTGGCCCCCAGCAGTAATAATGTCCCCCTTAGTGGCCCCCCAGTAGTAATAATGTTCCCCAGCTGTAATAATGTCCCCTATACTGGCCCCAACAGTAATAATGCCCCCCATAATGGCCCCCAGCAGTAATGTCCCCTATAGTGGGCATCGATATCAGACTTAGTGGCCCCCAATGTCTCCCATAGGGGTTGTCAGCTGTAATGTTTGTTTTTAGCAGAAAAATAAAATACATCAGCCACTTGCACGTGCAGAGGCAGTCGCTCCTCTCTTGATTCTGAAGGACCTGCTAAAAGACCTGTGCTCAAGCATGTTGACTTCACCTCCCAGCATGATCGGGTGGTGACTTCATCATGTTTGAGTGCTGGTCCTTCGGCAGCTGACCACCCCTATGGGAGACATTGGGGACACTAAGGCTGACATTAAAAGGCTATATTGCCATAGTGTACCCATTTTTAATAGACATTAGACGAGTGTAGTCCTGTCTAAGCGGCAGTTAAAAATGGTCCCGTTGTTTTCGGTGGGGTACATCTGGCTGTGAAAACATCCAAAAGGAGGACATGTCTTATTTTTGGCTTGGACAGCCGCTATTTACTGGTCTTTTAAAAAAATGGCCATGTAAATAGCCCCATAGACTGCAAGGGTTCGGAAAATGGCTGTGTGATAGCTCTAAAAAAAATTAAATGGCCATCACACAGCCATTTTTCACTGTCATGTGAATGTAGCCTAATACTTCCTTCCTTCAGCTTATTGATAGAATAATGCCCCTTGCGGACTGCAGGAAGTTGAATCCTTAAAAATCAAACAGTGATGGTTTGTCCGAAGAATAATCAGTATTACTTTCTCAGAAAAAAAAACCTTAAATAATCAGGTTACTCAACCCTTAAAGGACAGGCCAATTTTAGTTTTTGCATCTTTTTTCCCTTATTACCTTCCAAAAGCCACAACGTTTTTACATTTTTCATTGTGGTGTTTCACCGCACGGGAAATTATTTAGATATTTTAAATCGTTTTGACATTTTTAAAAATTATTAATTTTTTTTTATGGCAAATTGGGAACGGGGTGATTTGAAGTTTTGAAATGTTTGAGTTTTTTTTCCATTAAAAATATTTTATTGTGACTTTAAGCCCCCAGTCTTCATAACTGCTTGTTCTAGATTGTGACAGGCTGCCTGCTAAGCTGTGCCTCAGACACAGCTTATAGGCAGCTAGCCCTGATATGCCTTGGAACCTTCACAGATTGTCAAAGCCTTAGGGGCTCCAATCAGAAGCTCTCCCTCTGTCTAACCACACAGATGCTAGGGTCACTATTGACAGAGGCATCTGAAGGTTTAAATGACTGGTAGCCACATAATCGCTGAACCATGACACTGCCAGTGGGTACCTTCTGCATTATATAGCTGGCACTATGCTGCATGTATTGAGCAGCTTCTGAGCTTGCACTATACATTTCAACTATGCTTATGCTGTACATCTACGGAATTAGGCATTAAGAGATTAAAGGGCTTGGCTTTTCTAGCTATTGATGAAACAATGTGTATATAAGATGATTATATGGTACTCACAAATTTTAACCTTGTTGATATTATGCACCGGTTTTATATTTCATAAGCCATCTCCTCTTGGTGGGGAAATCTTCTGTGCTACCCGCATAGAGATCCTGCCCATATGATGGTTACTGATTGAGGGTCATGTCACTCAGCTTTCTCCAGTCAAATACACTGTGCTTGAACTAAAGTCCCAACAGTGTAAGTGCAAATATCAGAAACATTGTATTTGTATACAGGAGACTGAGAGATTTGTCTGATCACATAACCTTCCATCACCAGCCATCTTAACCCCTTAGGGACCCATGACGTACCGTTACGGCATGGTTCCCAAGTCCTTAAGGACCCATGACGTACCGGTACGTCATCTATAGTTCCGATCATCTATAGTTCCGGCGGGCGGTGATCGGAACACAGTGCCTGCTCAAATCATGGAGCAGGCATCACGGCTAAATGCGCGGGGGGGGGGTCCCGTGACCCCCTCTGTGTCAGCGATCGCCGCAAACCTCAGGTCAATTCAGACCTGCGGTTTGCGGCTTTTAGATGGTGCGGCGGCGGTGATCGGCAGTGCCATTAGGTCCCCATGGGGCTGTGGGGGGGGGGACCCGATGGCATGGAAGGCAGTGCGATGCCTAAGGAAGGCATTGCGCTGCCTTCCAGTGAAAAGCCTGTGAGATCCAGCCCCCTGGATCTCACAGGCCGGAAGCTGTATGAGTAATACACACTGTATTACTCATACAGCCAATGCATTCCAATACAGAAGTATTAGAATGCATTGTAAAGGATTAGACCCCCAAAAGTTCAAGTCCCAAAGTGGGACAAAAAATAAAGTGAAAAAAAAGTTGAAAAAATAAAGTTTTCCCCCCCAAAAATTAAAAGTTTCAAGTAAAAATAAACAAAAGAAAATCACCAGGCCATTATTTGCAAATCTGACCAGTGTCACTTTATGTGTGAATAACTTTAAAACGCTTTTACTTATCCAGGCCATTCTGAGATTGTTTTTTCGTCACATATTGTACTTCATGACAGTGGTAAAATGGAGTAAAAAAAAAAAATCCATTTTATTTATAAAAAATACAAAATTTACAAAAAATTGGGAAAAATTAGCAAATTTCCAAATTTCTCTACTTTTATAATAGATAGTAATACCTCCAAAAATAGTTATTATTTTAAATTCCCTATATGTCTACTTAATGTTTGGATCATTTTGGGAATGACATTTTATTTTTTGGGGACATTACAAGGCTTAGAAAATTTCTAAAACCACTTTTTCAGGACCAGTTCAGGTCTGAAGTCACTTTGTGTGGCGTACATAATAGAAACTGTCACGGATGAACCGTGAGAAACCGCAAGATATCCGGAAATAAAACGCAGTCAATTGATTTTTTATTGTCGCATCCAGGAATTACAGATTCAATTCCTGATACCCAGCAGATAACGCAATAAAGATAAATTCAATTCCTGTAATTACAAGCTGTTGTCCTAGGAGGCTAACGTTCTCATAACGTAATTACAGCTAGTCTCCCTAATTAATCCTACACAAACTTCCTTGCTGCAGAAATCTCACAGCTAGGTGCGAACCGACACCTGACAAGAACATTTGGTCTGTCACTGATAGAGGGCTTGTAATCCAGCCTGAGCCAGACTTTCTGGCACCAATGGAAAATGAATATGTCATATAATTTTTACCCCTTGTACGAATATCATACGAAGGATAGATATGTAAATTATATCATTTTGTTGGTCAGGATCCGCTGAGTATTCTGATATAAAACATATGCCACTGGGATAAGCAACATCCAGGTTATTAAACATCTCAGTAACTGAATATGATATAATTCTTTTTTTTTTCTTTTTTTTTTATGAATTCTTTATTTTTAGAATTTTTCAAAACATACAATGACCTTTTGGCCATATTTAATAGTATACAGAGTTTGATATTACAGGTCATATACATTACATTACATATATTAACTACTTTAGATCCATGTACTAGAGAAGGATCTTTATCCCATATATGGTGGTCATGCCCCTTAATCATCCCATTCTGGGAAGGCGTTAATAAAATAATAAATACAGTCTCGGTTATAAAACTAAAGATCACACTTGAAATGGTGTTCTTCTCACTTCCAACTGACCTTTACAAACCATTCAGACGCAATTTAGTAACCCATCTTATTGCGACGGCCAAATCTATCATACCTCTCCACTGGAGAGACGCAAACGCCCCCTCAATAAAAGAATGGATTACCAAGGTAAATCAAATCAAAGAAATGACAAGTTGGATCAACAGAAACCACGATAAATTTCTGAAAACCTGGCACCCTTGGAGGCTATGGAATGATGGGCAATGAAAATAGCAGACCTAACCGACATACTGACCTAGATCTTGAACATAGTTCCCTATGTTAACTCATATACAATTCTACTGAGCATTGAAATAGCTTAACCTAACTCATTATCCCCCCCCTCTTCACCCCCCTCCTCTTCCTCATCTTTCTTCTCCTCCTATCACCTTTCTCCCCCTTTTTCTATTTTACCTTTTATGTATAAATGGCATATGATCCAGACAACCATGATCCCCCATTGAGTCTTTAATTAACACCTTTGGGAACTATAATAGGGGATTATGATTATTGATATTCCACATAATATGATATAATTCTCATGTATAGTGTCAATGAGATCGATATTTTCGGAGGATCGTAAATTTGTCATTATTAGTTGTGTGCGAGGGCCGTGTGCTGAGATATGAAAATGTCATATTTTTGGGACTTGAACTTCCCTCCGAATAACAGCACCCAGCTCAGGGGCTGAGCCTGAGATCCCGCCCTAACAGCTGGACCCTTCATAAGGCCATGAGCGAAATCTAATGGGAGTCCTCCCTTGTGTAATATCACCTGAAGAAGCCAGCCACGAGGACCAAGGTGGGCTGGCAGCCATATTTAGCGGACTTTTTATTCCGGAACAAACTGACTTTCTTGGACTTTCCACAAAGGACATCCTTCTTCAAAAACGAAGTATTCTCTTTCATCTGTTTTCCCTTTTTATTTTACACTGGACTATCCTTCCTTATAACTGTTATTTTTAATAATTTTTGTATATGTTAATCATTTGTATTGTATGTATAATAAATGACGTTAAAGTCATTTTCTTCAGCCTCATACCTGCTCTGAGCACCGCAGAACGAATCCTAGCCGTTTCTGAAGAGTCGCTACCCGAATAGTTGTCGTGTTTAGTCAAGGGTTTCCCTTGCCCTGTTACAAGGGATGGTGGCAGTCTACCTACATATTGCGTAGTGTATGTTTTCTGTAGTTCGCATGCTCCCTCCTAGCCTGTCTGCTGCCCAAATTCCGACGGTTTCAGTTCACCGATCGCATCCCCACAGTGGACGATCTGCGGTCTGAAACGTATTGGAAGGCATTGAGCGGTCAGGCCACTAGGGGGCGTGTGATAGCAGTGGCAGCACGTGTAACAGTGCTGTCCGCTCCTGTGACAGAAACCACCCAAAAATGACCCCATTTTACAAACTACACCCCTCAAGATATTCAAAACTGATTTTACAAAGTTTGTTAACCCTTTAGGTGTTCCACAAGAATTAATGGAAAATAGAGATAACATTTCAACATTTAACTTTTTTGGGCAGATTGAATCCATTTTTTCCAGTTACAAAGCAAGGGTTAACAGCCAAAAAAAACCTCAATATTTATGGCCCTCGTTCTGTAGTTTACAGAAACACCCCATATGTGGTCGTAAACTGCTGTACGGGCACATGGCAGGGCGCAGAAGGAAAGGAATGCCATACGGTTTTTGGAAGGCAGATTTTTCTGGACTGGTTTTTTGACACCATGTCCCATTTGAAGCCCCCCTGATACACCCCTAGAGTAGAAAATCCCAAAAAGTGACCCCATTTTGGAAACTACGGAATAGGGTGGCAGTTTTGTTGGTACTATTTTAGGGTACATATGATTTTTGGTTGCTCTATTTTACACTTATTTTGAGGCAAGGTAACAAGAAAAGGCTATTTTGGCACCGTTTTTATATTTTTTTGTTATTTACAACATTCATCTGACAGGTTAGATCATGTGGTATTTTTATAGAGCAGGTTGTCACGGACACGACAATACCAAATATGACTACTTTTTTGGGTTATTTGTTTAAGTTTTACATAACGAAGCATTTAAAAAAATATATATTTCTTTAGTGTCGCCACATTCTGAAAGCCATAGTTTTATTTATTTTTTGGGCGAATGTCTTGTGTACGGGCTAATTTTTTTCGGGATTAGATGATGGCTTGATTGGCACTATATTGACTTTTTTATCGCTTGCTATTACAATTTTTGTGATGTAAGGTGACAAAAAATGGCATTTTTTTGACACAGTTTTTTTTAGTTCATGTGATATTTTTATAGAGCAGGTTATTACAGACGAGGCAATACCTAATATGTATACTTTTTTATTTATGTAAGTTTTACACAATGATTTCATTTTGAAACAAAAAAAAATCATGTTTGTGTCTCCATATTCTGAGCCATAGTTTTTTTATTTTTTGGGCGATTGGCTTGGTTAGGGGCTAATTATTTGTGGGATGAGGTGACAGATTGGTACTATTTTGGGCAGCATACGCCTTTTTGATCACTTGGTGTTGCACTTTTTGTGATGTACGGTGACAAAAATTGCTTTTTTTACACCGTTTATTTTTTTATTTTTTTATGGTATTTATCGGACAGGGTGGATCATGTGATATATTTATAGAGCTGGTCATTATGGATGCAGCGATACCTAATATATGTGTTTTTTCAGTTTTTTATTATAAAATAAAGAGAAAGGGGCATTTTTTTTTCTATTTTTACTTTACTAATTTTATTACTTTATTAAAAACATTTTTTTATTACTTTTTTTTCTTTACTTTATTTCTGATGTTCACTTTTGGGAGTCTGATGCCCTCTGAAATGCATTATAATACACTGCTCCAAAAAATAAAGGGAACACAAAAATAACACATCCTAGATCTGAATTAATTAAATATTCCTCTGAAATACTTTGTTCTTTACATAGTTGAATGTGCTGACAACAAAATCACACAAAAATTAAAAAATGGAAATCAAATTTTTTAACCCATGGAGGTCTGGATTTGGAGTCACACTCAAAATTAAAGTGGAAAAACACACTACAGGCTGATCCAACTTTGATGTAATGTCCTTAAAACAAGTCAAAATGAGGCTCAGTAGTGTGTGTGGCCTCCACGTGCCTGTATGACCTCCCTACAACGCCTGTGCATGCTCCTGATGAGGTGGCGGACGGTCTCCTGAGGGATCTCCTCACAGACCTGGACTAAAGCATCTGCCAACTCCTGGACAGTCTGTGGTGCAACGTGACGTTGGTGGATAGAGCGAGACATGATGTCCCATGTCTTGCACAAAGGCGGAGGTAGCGATCCTGCTGCTGGGTTGTTGCCCTCCTACGGCCTCCTCAACGTCTCCTGATGTACTGGCCTGTCTCCTGGTAGCGCCTCCATGCTCTGGACACTACGCTGACAGACACAGCAAACCTTCTTGCCACAGCTCGCATTGATGTGCCATCCTGGATAAGCTGCACTACCTGAGCCACTTGTGTGGGTTGTAGACTCCGTCTCATGCTACCACTAGAGTGAAAGCACCGCCAGCATTCAAAAGTGACCAAAACATAAGCCAGGAAGCATAGGAACTGAGAAGTGGTCTGTGGTTACCACCTGCAGAACCACTCCTTTATTGGGGGTGTCTTGCTAATTGCCTATAATTTCCACCTGTTGTCTATCCCATTTGCACAACAGCATGTGAAATTGATTGTCACTCAGTGTTGCTTCCTAAGTGGAAGAGTTTGATTTCACAGAAGTGTGATTGACTTGGAGTTACATTGTGTTGTTTAAGTGTTACCTTTATTTTTTTGAGCAGTGTACATTTGTATTGTAATGCATTGCCTGTTTGTGTACTACAGTGAGTAGTACACAAACAGGTTGCCTAGGAGACCCAGCGTGAGGCTGGATCTCCTCGGCTCCCGTAGAATGCAGGTCCTGATGCCATGCAAGGCATTGGGCAGCCTTTGCACGGCATCAGGCTGCCTTCTGAGACATCGAGTCCCCGCCACAGCAGTGTGGGGACTTGATACGCTCCCTCAAACACAAACCCTTTCTATGCTGCGGTAGCGGCATAGAAGGAGTTAATCTGCTGCGATAGCCGATACGGGGAAGGGGGTCACAGGACCCCCCTCGACATTGACCCAAGGTGCCTGCTCAAT
The DNA here is from genome assembly GCF_905171765.1 of Bufo bufo. Lineage (NCBI taxonomy): Eukaryota > Metazoa > Chordata > Amphibia > Anura > Bufonidae > Bufo > Bufo bufo. The sequence goes on from NC_053389.1 coordinate 325,758,182, forward strand.
GATTTGAGCAGGCACCTTGTTCCGATCACCGCCCGCCACGCGGCGGTGATCAGAAATACACAGGGCGTACAGGTACACCCTGTGTCCTTAAGTACTAGGACATCAGGGCGTACCTGTACGCCCTGTGTCCTTAAGAGGTTAATCCATTCCCATCATGCTCCATACATGTAAATCACAGCGGTAAGGGATTTGATGATGAGTGTAGTACGATTACAGAGAACTGAATGGGAAAAGACAAGAGCTGTACTTGCCTGATCAAGGAAAAGGGCCTGGCTGACAGTATTCCCTCTGAGCTATGCCTCTGTAGGTCACACAGTATTGTAAGTGTACCCTGTAGTTGCTACATGAGAATGCACCTTTAATAACAGATTGCCCACCTTTCACAATGTATCGCCCAGCTGCTCAACTGCTCCGCTTAACAACTGCAAAGGCTTAGAGGGAACATTGCTAGCTGTTACTTCTAGTCAGATCCCTGCTGTAACCACCGACATCAGTGAAAACTCTGATGTTGGCGGTTTAACCTCTTAGATGCTGTAATCAATTCTGACTGCTATATTTAATGGGTATACAAAGGGATGATGGCTTCCCTCAATGTGATCACAGGGTGCTGATGGTTACAATGTCAGTCATAAGCTTTACACAGGCCTCCAGCCCTTCTAGCTATGGAAGCCTACCACAGGCTGGATCTCATACTGTAGGTGAACTGTCGGTGTGAAATAGACCGTTTCAATACAGTACAAAATGAGCCCTCACAGAAGACTTCAGGTGAGGACACTATGTAGTTATTCCAGCCCTTAATAAATACCTTGATATGTTGTATCTTGCAATATGGGATTCCATGGGTTCCATTTATTATTTCACCCCAAAGCCTCTACAGTTTACAGAACAAGCTGAGTAAATTAACACATTGAGCCTCAAATGTACATGGTGCTATCACTCCTATGCTCTGCTGTATGTCCAGGAAAAATATTAGGGTCATATATAGGATATTTGTAAAACCAGGAAACACATAATAATAATAATAATAATAATAATAATAATAATAATAATATTTACTTTTCACACTCACACACACTGGGCACAAAATATAAAAAAAACTATAAAAAAAAAACTCCTTTTTGCTTTAATTCCTGTGTAATACCTACTGTTAACAAAGTTTCTAAATTTAGTTTTATATAATTTGAGGGATGTAGTTTCTAAAATGTGGTCATTCACGTATAGTTTCTATTATGTAAGCCCTCAAAGTCATTTCAGAAATGAAATGGTTCTTAAAAATGTCCGTTTTATAATTTTTTTTATTGCTTGTTAAATTCTAAGCCTTCTAGCATCATTAAAAAATAAAATTACATTTACAAAGTAATTCTAAAATAAAATAGACATACTGTATGGTGAATGCTAATAACTATTTTATGAGGTATCACTATCGGTCTTAATTTTTCCACATTTTTATTTTTATTTTGAAATAAAGTTAAAATATATCTAGCCAAATTTACCACTAACTTGAAGTACGATGTGTCATAAAAACATTCTCAGAATTGATTAGATAAGTAAAAGATAAGTATTACCACATAAATTTACATATGCCAGACTTGCACAATTAAGCTTGGTTAGGATGGTGAAAAATTGTAGTTTCTGAAAAGGATTAATTAGAATTTGAAGAATTTTGTAAATTGACATGGGGTTTCTGACTTCAAGAACTTTGGGGGGAATTTACTGTATGAAAGGTTATATACCAGTCTCCTTGGTACTGTATATGATATAAATGTTAGAAAATTTTGTACACATTTTTCCTACCATTATTCCCAACTATATATTTTTTTTAAATGAGTGACTATATTATATTGATAAATAATTTTGTAGGAAAATATGTATTATTTGTAATTTATTAATTTAAATGCCAGCTCATTTTAAGCTTTGAAGTCAAGGAGGTGGTTCTATGAGTGACAGACAACTACCTGTATGCACAGTCATAGAATCATTGATAACGCTGTCTCCTTGACTTCAAAGCCCAGAATGAACAGGAATTGAAATGTACTTTATAGAATACAGATTTCACTGAATATTTTCCCACAAATCTACAGTGCAACCATTTGAGCACCCCTGGTCAAAACTACTGTTACAGTGAACAACTAAACAAGCTGAAGATGAAAGGATCTCCAAAAGACATAATTTTAAAGATATAACACACTTTCCAACATTATAAGCAATATCAGTGTATTATTTAGTTTTTTTTTACAATTTTTGAGTGAAAAAAGGAAAGGACTACCATGCAAAAGTTTGGGAATCCAAGGAGATTTGAGCACTGAGATAACTTTGACCAGGGTCTGAGACAGTAAATAGCCTGTTAGCGTTAAGGCTTGCTCACAATCATTAACTCAGACTCCTGTAACCTTCTATAAAAAAGCAGCCATGGGTTCTTCTAAGCAGCTGCCTTAAATGGTTGATGCCGACAAAGCAGAAGGCTATAAGAAGATAGCAAAGTGTTTTCAGGTGGCCATTTCCTCAGTTCGAAGTTATTAAGAATTGATAGTTAACAGGAACAGCAGAGGTCAAGAGAAGGTCTAGAAGACAAAAAAAAAAAGCTTCTCGTACGATTGCTAGAAAGACAAATTAGAATTCCCACTTTACTGCAATAGACCTTCAGGGATATTTAGTAGACTCTGGATACAGTGTTCTACTAGTCAGCGAAACCTGCACAAATATGGTCGTCATGGAAGAGTCATCAGAAGGAAACTCCTCCTGCATCTTTACCAGAGTGTCAGAAGTTTGCAAAAAAACTAATTAACAAGCCTGATACATTTTGGAAATAAGTCCATAGAACTATTTGGCCACAATGAGCAAAGCTATGTTTGGAGAAATAAGGGCACCCAATTTCATGAAAGAACACCTCTCCAGCCATTAAGCATGCTGTGTTGCAGCTAATGGCACATTGAACATTTCACGGGTAGAGGGAAGAATGGATTCAATGAAATTCCATCTAATTCTGGAAGCAAAGATAAGATCAACTGTGAAAACAGCTGAAGTTGAAAAGAGGATGGCTTCTACAAATGGATAATGATCTTAAACACACCTCAAATTCCACAATAGTGTCACGACTGAGGATGGGGGAAACCCTCAGCCGTGTGCCGAAGGATGTTGGTCGCTGCTTGACCAGGACAAACAGGATTAGGGAGCAGGTCACCTCCTACAGCGTCCCTAACCTGACCCTAACTCCTACCTGCATGGGCCGACCTTGAAGGTAGGAGGACCCATGCGCAGGAACCTCGGATCCCTACTCGCCCTCCGCCGGTCCCTAGGCTAGGGTCAGAGTAAGACATCCTGTTCCTTCTGGATCCGGAGGAACAGGAGTCTCACTGGCCAAGCTGCAAGCAAGGGGAAACAAATGCAACCTATGGCAATGGCAGGTACTTGTCACAAACATAGCAGAGACCTACCACAGACAACCAAGCCTGGAACCCATGTGGATGTACTGCCCACAGACAGCAGGACTCAGCACACAAACACACGGGAACCCAGGACCACAGGTGCAATAAAGAAACATAAAACCAAACACATCTTCCAGACACCAATGGACATATATTTAGCTTATGACCAGAAGGTTGGCCCCCACTGGCAGTTGGTAAGTAACCAGGAGGATGTCTACAGCCAGCATGGCTGAAACACCCTCTCTGGCTACTGCCCACAACTGAGGCTATATAGGGCCAAGAGGCCACACCCAACAATCAGACACACCCCGTGACTCACACACACTGAAAGGGAGTTAACCCTTCCAAAACCACAGAAGGGAAAACATAACTTAAAGGGGAAGTGTCCAAACAACAAACACACTGTGGCTGTTGCCGCAGGCAACGACATGGGTGGCAAGCGTGTCCTGGGAGTCAGCCCGAAGGCCGGGACACTGCCACCACATGTACTTCATACCACCAAACGTTGCCACGGACAGCCACAGTGCAGGGAAAATGTCAGTGCACACCAAACATAAACAAAGTGCACACAGACATACAAAAGTGATAACAAACGCGCACACAACTCCGAGGGAACCGCACACATAGCTGTTGTCCGCGGCAACCGCACTTGAGGCTAACAACCTTATGCCTCAAGCTGCGGTTGACACTACAACCCAAAACCGCGGGCAACAGTATGCGGCTCCCAAGGAGTCACGGCCAAAACCGTGGCCGTGACAAATAGACTACATCAAAAGGTACAAGCTGAAGGTTTTACATTGGCCCTCACAGTCCCCTGATCCGAAAATCTTTTGCTAGGCAGAATGGATGAAAATCCCTCAAACAACAATTGAAAGACTCTTGGCTGGCTACAAAACGGGTTTACAAGCTATGATATTTGCCAAAGGGGTTGCTACTAGGTCCTTTTCCTTTTTTGTCATTTTGAAAATGTAAAAAATGAAAATAAAAAATAGTTTTTGTTTAAAATATAAAGGGAATGTGATATCTTTAACTTTATGCCTTTTGGAGATCATTAAATCTACAGTAATTTTGACCAGGGGTGCCTAAACTTTTGAATGCCACTGTGTGTATCAATCTGCTCAGCCCCTTTTGCTCTATAATATAATGCCAGCAGATTACTTAGCATTTTCATGGTGACAGGTTCCCCTGTCATTACGGGTCCATTTACACGTCCGTATGTGTTTTGCGGATCCGCAAAACACGGACACCGGCAATTGCGGACAAGAATAGGACATGTTCTATTTTTTTTCGGAACGGAAGTGCGGATCCGCAAATGCGGACAGCACATTCCGGCCCTATTGAAAATTAATGGGTCCGCACCTGTTCCGCAAAATTGCAGAACGGATGCGGACCCATTTTGCGGACGTGTGAATGGACCCTTAGTCTGTGCCTCTTAAGTTGGTGTATATGAAACCTTAATCCTATTAAATTACCCCTTCAGGTTATACAAAATGTGATTTTAGGCTACTTTCACACTAGTGGCAGCCTTCTCCAGCCTGCTGTTGCAACGGGGGAATAGCCTGCCGGAATTGTGCAACCGCTAGTGCATGCGTGCTGCCGGAGGTCCGCTCCAGCCTTATTGACTATAATGGAACTGTTTTTCTGATATCCCATGTGAAAAATATCATAAAGGTTCACATGTAGCAGTTGAGTTGCGGTTAAAGGGGTAAAAAGTGTTTTTTGCACTTAGATATTGATGGTCTATCATTAACATCAGATATATGGGGTGAGGAGGTCAAAAAATCTGCACCCCTGATCAGCTAATTTAGGCAGTCGGCAACAGAGAAAACTATACTGTCGACTTAGCAGGAAACATAAGGTCACATCGTCTGTGCAGTGGCCTTGACAGGGTACTACAAGTAAGCTGACATTCAAATGAAAGGGAGGTGAGCAGCAGTACGCTAGCACTGAAAAGTATATTGTGTACGGAGCCTTACATCCACTGTATAGATTCTGGTGCTGCCGGCGGCTGTGTGAAACAGGTGATTGGTGAGGCTACTGGGTGTCAGACTCCCACAATCTGATATTGAAGACCTGTTCTAATGATAGATCATCAGTATCTAAGTAATATAAAACACCTTTAATTCTGCATCAAAATTGCAGAAAACACATGCAGTTTTGCAGAGGTTTTAATATGTTTGAATCTTTTATAGGTGAAACAATTATTTAGCACATTTTACCTAAAAAAAAACACAACTGCATCAAAAATCGCTGCTAAAATTTATTTGTTTTTTCCTCATGCAGTTTTAACAGTACCTCAACATCTACTTGTGATTAAAGATGTCGCGAACATAAAATTTTCCGTTCGCAAACGGCGAATGTGGATTTACGCAAATGTTCGCGAACGGGCGAACCGCCATAGACTTCAGTAGACAGGCGAATTTTAAAACCCACAGGGACTCTTTCTGGCCACAATAGTGATGGAAAAGTTGTTTCAATGGGACTAACACCTGGACTGTGGCATGCCGGAGGGGGATACATGGCAAAACTCCCATGGAAAATTACGTAGTTGACGCAGAGTGTGATAAGTTGAATTCGCAATGCGATTAATATAACCTGTATTAATCGCATTGCGATTACAACTTAGATCTGAGTTCCTAATGGTTGTATTGCTAGAATTGACGAATATAACGAATATAGCACTATATTCTCAATCTTCGTTATATTCTAGCAATACAACCATTAGGAACCCAGCTCTAAGTTGAATTCGCAATGTGATTAATACAGGTTATATTAATCGCATTGTGATTACAACTTAGATCTGAGTTCCTAATGGTTGTATTGCTATAATTGACGAATATAACGAATATAGCACTATATTCTCAATCTTCGTTATATTCTAGCAATACAACCATTAGGAACCCAGCTCTAAGTTGAATTCGCAATGCGATTAATATAACCTGTATTAATCGCATTGCGATTACAACTTAGATCTGAGTTCCTAATGGTTGTATTGCTATAATTGACGAATATAACGAATATAGCACTATATTCTCAATCTTCGTTATATTCTAGCAATACAACCATTAGGAACCCAGCTCTAAGTTGAATTCGCAATGCGATTAATATAACCTGTATTAATCGCATTGCGATTACAACTTAGATCTGAGTTCCTAATGGTTGTATTGCTAGAATTGACGAATATAACAAATATAGCACTATATTCTCAATCTTCGTTATATTCTAGCAATACAACCATTAGAAACTCAGATCTAACTTGTAATTGCAATGCGATTAATACAGGTTATATTAATCGCAGTGTGATTACAACTTAGATCTGAGTTCCTAATGGTTGTATTGCTAGAATTGACGAATATAACAAATATAGCACTATATTCTCAATCTTCGTTATATTCTAGCAATACAACCATTAGGAACCCAGCTCTAAGTTGAATTCGCAATGCGATTAATATAACCTGTATTATTCGCATTGCGACTACAACTTAGTCAAATTTGTGACACTGCAGCTTCAGAATGAATCTTAGTTGGATGCTGTCCTTGCTTTTTGATAGGAGGTGGGAGGGTATGATGCTGATTGGCTGGAATGTGTCTGCTGACTGTGAGGTACAGGGTCAAAGTTTGCTCAATGATGATGTATAGGGGGCGGACCGAACATTGCATATGTTAGCCCGCCGCGGCGAACAAGCTATGTTTGCCGGGAACTGTTCGCCGGCGAATAGTTCGGGACATCTCTACTTGTGATCGTAACCTAAATTTAAAAAAAAAATAATAATAAAAATAATAATAATAACAATAATAATAACTAACAAACTCTGGCCATCATTCTACATTCTGATTCACTAATTTTTAGAAATCAAATATTTTTCAATTTTTGTGGTGCTTTCATCCAACCCATGACTCAGCACAGCAAGACAATTTCTAAAAACCATTTAACAATATAGTCGTCTTCTCCATGTAATTAAAATGTGGGACTCATTTCTAGAATATTTGCAGGTGCATTAGGAGTTTTGTCACATATATCTTTTTAGCTTGCCATTCAAGCATAAATGTCATTATCGTTCTAGGCTGGAAGTAAAATAATGTATTTGAAATGCTCTGTGCATAATCTACCAGCAATGACTAGACATGCTTTTTTAGACAAATTCATATTCTCAAGAGAGAAATGAGTACTCTTTTATCTGTCATCTTAGCTCAAAAACGTATTTTCATAATTTCTTTTTCTAGAGCAAAAATTTTCTTTTATGTACAAAATTCCAGATGACAAATACTGAATTTGAAATATTGGATTTCAGCTTTTTTTTTTTTTACAAACAGCACTGGAGAATTCACATCATGATCCATTTTACTTGAAAGGTATTTTTTTTTAGGTGGTTTTCAGTTACCCATAAATTGAGAAATAATGTCTCTGCATTTCAACAAAGGCTTTTCACTCAGTTAAGTCAGTTTTCTATCCTCTGCATTGATGAGGGACAATCACTCTGAAACAGCTGTCTGCTGATGAGGTACTGGCTTAGCTTTGATCCAAAGTTATGTCATAAAGCCTGTTTGAAAGATCAAACATTGACTTATATCTTCCAATTGGTGACACTAGAGGCACAGCTTTCTTTTCTTTTTAGAAAGAGAGCTAATTTGCATATCTTTATCCCAAGGAAGCACTGGAAAAATAGTAACCCCTGGATCACTGAATAACTAGTACCCCCTAAATCCCAACAAAAGCCTTTCACCCAGTTAAGCTATTTCTCTCTCCTCTGCACTGACCCTAAAATTACCACAAAACAGCCATCTGCAGGGGTACTGAATTAGCTATAAACCTAATGTCTAAAGGACATACCCTTTCCCCAGGGGAGTTTTACATGGCCTATTACTCCTTACACCTACTGGATGCTCTCCACATAGAGAAATAGTAACTCTATTTCGGATATATCTCCCACAACACAGTTTTTGTGTTGGTGTCAATTGGAACTGTGTAATGATCAATGCAATGAAGGGTAGACAATTTTTATATACCACATGCTTCAGTTCCAATCTTTGAGTCAAAAATTCTAATTGTATTTTCTCTTCCAGGTGAATATGTTGTGATGACAACTCATTTCCACTTAAAAAGAAAAATTGGCTACTTTGTCATTCAAACTTATTTACCCTGCATTATGACAGTCATACTGTCTCAAGTATCATTTTGGCTGAACAGAGAGTCGGTTCCTGCAAGAACTGTATTTGGTAAGTGTTTTATTGTAAGAATTTAAATCCAAGCCGTATAGAAATATTTTCTGAGCTCATTACAAAAGATTTTTTTGCCACCTAATGGTTCTATTGCAACAGATTTTAATCATGGGGACTTGCTTCTCCCAATCTGCAGTATCAGTGGCTGAGCATACATAATCAGTCTCTATGGAAAAGAGAATGGAATACTCTATAGAATATGTAAGTGTACTCTATTATATGTATAATAGGGTCTATGTGCACTGTTATATATGCATGTGTTAGGCTTTATGCACAGTTACCACAATTTGAAACTTCTTTCTAGGGACACTCCAGCGTGGTTTATCACAGTGTGGTGCATTATGTGCTGTGTTATGTTGGGGAGTTGCTTTCCATAGGTGGCATTTTCCAAAATATAGATTTTTTTCTCGAATGTTCTTTGACTATTGTCTATAATTTTAAGACCTTGCAGTAAAACCCTGTAGTGTAAACTAGGACTTAGAATATGATACATAATATTTGTAAGAACTTATACAAGGAAAGTGAAAGGATTGCACATAGCAACCTTTCAATTAACAGCCCTCATTTCTAGCATATTTAGAAAATGACAGCAGCAGCCTGATTTGTTGTTATTCTTAACCTATCCATGTTTGGAACTATCTCTGATGCACAATGCTTCAGGGTGTTATTTTTGCAAGTTACCATTATACTGGTATCCCAGCAGCATTTAAATGAATAGATAACTTCACCATGCTGGATGACTGACAAGCCAAATATATTAGGTTGCTATGGATAATACTTGTGGACCCACTGTGCCAACCAACAAAGGTGGTTGGCTGCTGATATGCTAGCTCAAAGACGCTGGAATGAAGCAGCAGGAGATCAGGCAATACTCATAGTCAGGAAACAGGTAGAGTTCAGAATAGGGAGAGTTAGTAAATCAGTGCGGAGGTCAGAGCAAGGCAGCTGAGAGTCCGTTCGAGGAACAGGCATGGGTCAGGTCAAACAACAAGTGTTAGAATCCAAGAATAAGGCAGAAATCTGTGCATGGGCAAACAGGTTATAGCTCATTCACAGAATCTAGCAAGCTAGAAGGACCTACTGTTTAGACAAGGTTATACGAAGAGACCAGCATATAGGAGAGCTGATTAGCTAATTAGCCAAGCAGCTATCTGTATGTACACATATACAGAAAATGCTATTAATCACTGATAACACCTGCCCGTGTACTGACAGCTGTTTATGGGGGTGTTCTTAAGTTACAAAAAGCAGAGACATAAATGTATACATTACACATTTTAGTAAATCTTTTTCCACAAAACTATATGGTGACAGATCTTTTTTAAATGTAGCACTTGAAGAAGTGCGGAGGGATAAATAATAATAGATATTGGATGTATTTGGATTGATCCAATAAAGTAATGGATGATTAAAATAAAAAATACCTCCCCAAATTTGTGAAACAGTACCCGGAACTAATATTTGTCAGGATTGCCCTTAATATATAGGCAAATTCGGGAATATTGGTAACTAAGCTTTATGTACGCATTATTATATTATATGATACAAAAAAATACAGTACATAAAATTTTACGTTTGCATCAGATGCATAACTTAAAGCTTCAAAATCTGTAACAGGGCTGCCACCTTCCACGTGTCATTTATAACACCGGTGTCTTCCTACCAGTATGTGACAGAAAGCACTCAGGCAGCAGGGCATGCATGTGATAGCTAACTCTAAACCCACTATAGCTACACCTCTTTATTGTATGGTATATTTATATATGTTAATTAAAGGCTAATCTTTTATTAGGAGGGATACATAATAATTTTCCTATTATATGAAGACCAACTTCATATAAACATTTCCTAACTGGACCAGGCAGATATTTACTATCCCCTAATTAGTAAATTCCACCACTATTGTTGTTCTCTATTCATTAGTATTTCCTTGTATTGATGTAGAGGGCGAAAAAAAAAAGCTGTACAAGCAGTTTTGCTATTCAGCAGAATATACTGTATACTTATTATAATGTTATTTGTGCATTTGACATTTCCCTAGGGAATAAAATAACAGGTTACTAAAAATCCTATTAAATGCCAAAACACATTGCTTGTTAAGTGAGACTTGCGGTCATCAGTATGTTCATGCAATTTTTATAAAGAACGGCGTCATGAAAACACTGCAGTAGATGTAATATATTAATATCTACAGTTGTCAAGGTAACCAGGAGATATGTGAAGTGTAGAACATGTTCCAAAAAAGGTGGATGTTCTGCTTTAAAGAATGTGGTACAGCATTTACACAATCCATGTTCATTAAAAGGTAAAACCTTAAGTAATTAAATGATACAGTACATATAATAATTTAATCCCCCCAATGTGACAAATGACAATCGTCACTGCAATCCAAGGTTGCTTAGTAATCTGAATGCTCACAGATCAGTCTTCTATATGGTGCCAGTCGTATGGTTATATGTAGATCTTCACATTACCTATACTGGTCACAGCCCTAATTACACCACAGAAATTATAAATGCCGTATTCTCCCCCAATATCCCAAAACCAGGCTACATCTTGCAAAAGCTACAAACATGACATATTAGTATCTTAATGTCCTCATTGTCCTCTGAGTCCCTACTGTAAAATCAATTGGAAGGAATTCAAATTTAGAACACTTAACTGAAAGAGAGCCATAATTACCGATCCCCACAGTGAACTGGTTTTAACTTTTTACATGTAAGTATGGCCTTGTTTAGTGATATGTTCCTTTGACACTGGTTACAAAATGATATTATTCTTTAGCTAACTATAAGAACACTGGGGGAGATTTTTCAAAGTGATGCAAAATGGAACTGTCACGGCGGGCGTGCACTCAGTATGACAGATAACGAACCAACCAGGCTCTGGGCGAGAGACAGGGAAGGGTCACCTCCTAGCTAATCCCTGACCTCTTTCTCTGCACTGCTCAGCCCATCTACAGACCTTGAAGGTAGATCTGAGATGTCCCCGTGCCTGGGCTGACAAAACCCTGAATTCCCTGAGATGGTGAAGTGGGAAATAGGAGCAGCCTGCTCGCACAGAACCTGGATGGGAAAGATGACACAAAACAACCAACTAGAAACAACACTTATCTTCCTGAGCTGGAGCAGACAGCCAACCTTCCTTCCTAGCTTCCAAGATCACAATAATGAATATAATCCGCTCAGGGCACTGGGCAGAGGAGCTATTTAAACTAATGACTCCACCCAGTGCACCTGATGAGGGGCGGATCCAGCACGACTCCAAAACAAACACTAAACTAGTGCTGCAATCCTGGCCGACCTCCGCACATCGTCAGAGTGGGGCATGACAGGAACTGGCTTAGTGGCCCATAGCAACCAATCAGATTCCATCTTTCATTTTCCAAAGGAGCTTTGAAAATTAAAAGGTGGAATCTGATTGGTTGCTATGGGCAACTAAGCCAATTCTACTTCACCGTGTGCTGTCCGCATCAGTATGTATGTTCTGTAGCCCCACAAAAAAAATAGAACATGCCCTATTCTTGTCCGTTTTAGGCATTGTTACAATGGATCCGCAAAAAAAAAAACGGATGGCATACGGATGTCATTGTTTTTTTTTTTGCGGACCGCAAAACAAATACGGTCATGTACATGTAGCCTAACTATGAGAAAATATGGGGACTGCACAAAGTTCTGCACACATTACTTAAAGAAGGAGAAAGATTGTGGAAGAAACGTCTAAATGTACTTTGTAACGGACCGTTTCAGCAGACAAGGGGTTAAAATCCGTTTAGGCGATAAGCCCCTTTCTGAGAGACAGGCACAGCTACTTGCAGAATACACCAAACTCCCGAACTGGATACAAAGTAGCACTCCAAACTGGAACCTCACGAATAGCTGCTAGCAGACGAACAGGAAAAGCATACAATCCTGGCAATCGGTCTTCTAACAGCATACAGTGAATCCCCCCAATAACGAGACAAGGCTCCGTGTTGAGGGTCAAACAGTGGTCTGACTGTACTTGAAGTACAGCCTCTTTTATTCACAAAAAACAAACATAGTACTGCCCACAGGGGTTTGAAATACAACCAATCAGTATATTACAAGACATACAATGTAACTACAGCAACCAATCGTTCACGCCCCCAGAGGACCAGAATGAAGACTGTAACATAGGACAACATATCCCCACAATGCATCATGGTTTCCTCCTCTCTGTCCAGACAACCTGAAGAGCAATCCAATTATCTCTCAAGACAAAGAGAAGTCACCAATACACATGCGCAGACAACAGGACAGACATCACCCTTTAAACACACAATGGGACAATGGCACAATGGAAACACACCCGCATATTCCCTCCCCTTATCCTGAGAGGAGACTCAATTATACATACAGTTAAACATACTTTCTACCCAACTTTCATAACTCTAAAACCATACATCACATTCACATAAAAATTACATATTCACAATCAATCCATTCAGGGGAACAACATATTAAAAAATGGCATGAATCAGACCAGGGGTTCAAAAGTTAGTAAAATATCTTTTGGGCCCTGGCTGGCACATGGCTATCTGGCTCAAACCAGTTTTACAGAGCCCTCTTTCCTGGAGACAATGGGAAATAATCAAATTATATCCAGGGATAGAGGCAGACTCCATTGAGCACATGGTTGCAAAAAGACATAAAATACAATAAAATACACAAGGTTACATTTACTACATAAAATAAAGACATGCAACATCTCCCCAGATAGCTTAGGTCTGAGCGCATATTATTGAATGGCGCTCAGACCACACACCTACAGTTCAATTGCCATGGAGCTTAAGTTTTGCATGGGCTGATGATAGGGCCCATAATCCTGGGGCAAGAGGCCAGCAGTCAGTCCTCTCCAAAGCCCAGTGGCGAGGTTGGTTTTGCCACAACTTACATACACTAATCACTCTGGGGGGGGGTTTATGGAGGTATTTTAAAAGTAATGCTACATATATTGAGGTACTCCATGTAGGGTTATACAGAGTTATTATCAGTAGAGTTATGGGGAAATTTTTATTGTTTCTGAGAAAGGAAATCCAACAGCTCTCTGACATGCTATTGTATCAGAAAGCGCTATAAGTTAAATCTTTATGCTATAACACAAATGGTGATGGCATTGTTTCAGGAGCTTGGCCCACCTTATTGCTTGCAGGTGCAGACTGTATTATATAGTAAGCACCTGGCTTTCATTGTTCAGAGATAATTCCAGCAGTTTAACTACTAAAATGCTGTGGTGATTAGTGACTGTGGCATCTGAGAAGTTAGACACTGGGATGAAGTTCTTGGCATGGCAGCCATAATTGGTGTTGCCACATCTACCACAACCCAATCTATTTAAATATTAAAAGTCATATCAGTGATTGACAGCTATCTCTGTGTACATTGTCATAGAGGAAAGCTGTCAATCACTTATAAGGCCACCTCCTGGACTTCAAAGCCCTGAGTGTGCAGAAATTTAAAGGGAATCTGTCACCTGGTTTTATCATTTTAAGCTGTCACCATTGCCATGTTCAATAACTACCTTATTTCCTGCAGTGGTCTTCTTTCTTCATTTCGTGTTGTCATTTTGATTAAAAAAAGCTCTTTTTCTGTTATGCAAATGAAGCTCCAAGGGCGTTTATTTTCATCTCTGGAGCCCAGTAACACCCCCCTGCAATGCCCAGCCTGTCTTAATTTGAAGCCCAAGCACTCCTGATCCAGAAATATCCTCCCACAGCCGAGGCAAACGGTGCCGCCCCCTCAGCTACGTCATCTTCAGCCTTCCAGATACGCCCCCTTATTCTTCATGTCTGCCGCTGGAAATCTGGCGCAGGCGCAGTGCCGCCGACTGCCAACACCTGCGCCATCATAAAGCTCCTGAGGGCAACAGCCTAAAAAGTGTCACTGGGCATGCGCCGAGCCCAGTAACGTAATCTGAGCGCTGTTGCCTCAGGAGCTTTATGATCGCGCAGAAACAGGCAGTCGGCGGCCAGATTTCCGGCGGCAGACATGAAGAATAACGGGGAGAATCTGGAAGGTTTAAGATGACGTAGCGGAGGGGACGGCACCGTTTGCCTTGGCTGTGGAAGGATATTTCTGGATTAGGAGGTGTGCTTGGGCTTCAAATTAAGGCGGGCTAGGCACTGCAGGGGGGCGTTACTGGGCTCCAGAGATGAAAAAAAATGCCCCTTTGGGCACCTTGGAGGTTCATTTGCATAACAGAAAAAGAGCTTTTTTTTTCAAAATGACAGCACGAAATAAAGAAAGAAGACCACTGCAGGAAATAAGGTAGTTTATTGAACATGGCAATGGTCACAGCTTAAAATGATAAAACCAGGTGACAGATTCCCTTTAAACATATAAATAAATAAAGTTATGTTGAATCTTTTCCCATAAATATATATATATATATATATATATAACAAAAATTCTACAGCACTCCAACAAGTAAAAGGAATTCTGTGTTTGTTCACCAAACAGCAACATTTTGGTCCTCTTTCTGGAACCTTTCTCAAGCAGTGATACATAACTAAAGTGCATGGTGCATATAAATAGGGTAGCCAATTTACAACAATGATCCATACAATGATGTGCAAATCAATCCCAAACAACATGATTATAAAGTACATACATAAAAATTCATTAATATACAGTATATAATGCAGTATTATCAGTGAACAAAACAATTCATCATGTTTAATTTTTGTTAAAAAACTATATTAAATTCATACAAGTGCTTAATAAATTATCAGGTGACCATAGTGTGTAAAATAGTGTTCAGGTGTGATTAAAATCATGATAAAAAAGTGCTCACACAGATTGTTTGGACTGGCTGGGATCCCATTGCGCCAAGAGGTTCTCGGCATGGCATACACTTTACTGCGCACACGCAATGCGCGTCCTCACTTCCGTTCCAAAAGGAACGCATGTGAGACGCACACATGACCTCTCACTTTCTTCTTTGAATGAAGCGCAAGAGGAGCGCACACATGATCCCCAGGTCCCGGTCGATCCACAAACTGTGCACATATACACTCACCTAAAGAATTATTAGGAACATCTGTTCTATTTCTCATTAATGCAATTATCTAGTCAACCAATCACATGGCAGTTGCTTCAATGCATTTAGGGGGGTGGTCCTGGTCAAGACAATCTCCTGAACTCCAAACTGAATGTCAGTATGGGAAAAAAAGTTGATTTAAGCAATTTTGAGCGTGGCATGGTTGTTGGTGCCAGACGGGCCGGTCTGAGTATTTCACAATCTGCTCAGTTACTGGGATTTTCACGCACAACCATTTCTAGGGTTTACAAAGAATGGTGTGAAAAGGGAAAAACATCAAGTATGCGGCAGTCCTGTGGGGAAAAATGCCTAGTGGATGCTAGAGGTCAGAGGAGAATGGGCCGACTGATTCAAGCTGATAGAAGAGCAATGTTGACTGAAATAACCACTTGTTACAACCGAGGTATGCAGCAAAGCATTTGTGAAGCCACAACACGCACAACCTTGAGGCGGATGGGCTACAACAGCAGAAGACCCCACCGGGTACCACTCATCTCCACTACAAATAGGAAAAAGAGGCTACAATTTGCATGAGCTCACCAAAATTGGACTGTGAGAAGACTGGAAAAATGTTGCCTGGTTTGATGAGTCTCGATTTCTGTTGAGACATTCAAATGGTAGAGTCTGAATTTGGCGTAAACAGAATGAGAACATGTATCCATCCTCTGATGGCTACTTCCAGCAGGATAATGCACCATGTCACAAAGCTTGAATCATTTCAAATTGGTTTCTTGAACATGACAATGAGTTCACTGTACTAAAATGGCCCCCACAGTCACCAGATCTCAACCCAATAGAGCATCTTTGGGATGTGGTGGAACAGGAGCTTTGTGTCCTGGATGTGCATCCCTCAAATCTCCATCAACTGCAAGATGCTATCCTATCAATATGGGCAAACATTTCTAAAGAATGCTATCAGCACCTTGTTGAATCAATGCCACGTAGAATTAAGGCAGTTCTGAAGGCAAAAGGGGGTCCAACACCATATTAGTATGGTGTTCCTAATAATTCTTTAGGTGAGTGTAGAGGAGGGTTCAAACATATAATAAATAATGACTTTTAGTTAATTCTTATATAAATTTATTTTACCCAAGCGAGCTCCTGGAGGTTTGAGGCAGCGCGCAGGTTCAGCTCAATGCACCGGAACTGCACATGCACAGGTGAATATAAAGACCTTCTGCCCCTCCCACAATTGCAGGCTGAGTATTCAGCCTTCCCTATATACAGTACAGACCAAAAGTTTGGACACACCTTCTCATTCAAAGAGTTTTCTTTATTTTCATGACTATGAAAATTGTAGATTCACACTGAAGGCATCAAAACTATGAATTAACACATGTGGAATTATATACATAGCAAACAAGTGTGAAACAACTGAAAATATGTCATATTCTAGGTTCTTCAAAGTAACCACCTTTTGCTTTGATTACTGCTTTGCACACTCTTGGCATTCTCTTGATGAGCTTCAAGAGGTAGTCCCCTGAAATGGTTTTCACTTCACAGGTGTGCCCTGTCAGGTTTAATAAGTGGGATTTCTTGCCTTATAAATGGGGTTGGGACCATCAGTGGCGTTGAGGAGAAGTCAGGTGGATACACAGCTGATAGTCCTACTGAATAGACTGTTAGAATTTGTATTATGGCAAGAAAAAAGCAGCTAAGTAAAGAAAAACGAGTGGCCATCATTACTTTAAGAAATGAAGGTCAGTCAGTCAGCCGAAAAATTGGGAAAACTTTGAAAGTAAGGGCTATTTGACCATGAAGGAGAGTGATGGGGTGCTGCGCCAGATGACCTGGCCTCCACAGTCAACGGACCTGAACCCAATCGAGATGTTTTGGGGTGAGCTGGACCGCAGAGTGAAGGCAAAAGGGCCAACAAGTGCTAAGCATCTCTGGGAACTCCTTCAAGACTGTTGGAAGACCATTTCAGGGGACTACCTCTTGAAGCTCATCGAGAGAAAACCAAGAGTGTGCAAAGCAGTAATCAAAGCAAAAGGTGGCTACTTTGAAGAACCTAGAATATGACATATTTTCAGTTGTTTCACACTTGTTTGCTATGTATATAATTCCACATGTGTTAATTCATAGTTTTGATGCCTTCAGTGTGAATCTACAATTTTCATAGTCATGAAAATAAAGAAAACTCTTTGAATGAGAAGGTGTGTCCAAACTTTTGGTCTGTACTGTATATATATATATATATATATATATATATAGCAATCTGCTCAGCTCCTCCTTCTCTATTACATGTTGCTTGCAGCTCAAATGCCATCTTTAACGTGACAGGTTCCCTTTAATCTGTAGATTAAACACTGTAAAAAAAAATCCCCATTGCTAGAATAGTTTATTATATATTACCATATAATCAGTAAACACCAACTACGGCCATCTGTGCACCAAATAATATATACCTACTGTAAATCATAAAAAGTTGAGCATATACTAGCTTTAAGAGCTTTTGCGACCAAATATGTTATAGGTTTCTAGGTCAGTAATATTTTCTACTATAAGAGAATAGTACTGTAAATTACTGAATTACTACTCTATATAAAACTCCTATTTTACACAGTTTCATATATCAAACATATAAGTCTCACACTATAGTAAATTTGCTAAGGTTGCTAATTCGTCTTTTGATAACATATTGGTTTTCAAGAGTGCTTTAATATGCTTTGGAATATTTTAAGTACTATCAAATACTTATGCATAATACAATATAATAACTTGACCACTGTAACTGTTTTGTTTGCAGGTGTAACAACAGTACTTACCATGACTACACTGAGCATCAGTGCCAGGAATTCTCTTCCAAAAGTTGCATATGCCACAGCCATGGACTGGTTTATAGCAGTGTGTTATGCATTTGTATTTTCTGCTTTGATTGAATTTGCAACAGTAAACTATTTTACAAAGCGAGGTTATGCATGGGATGGAAAAAGTGTAGTTCCAGAAAAGGTAATTATATTTTTATATAAATTTATTATATTTTGCTGTATATAGCATGTTCATAATGTATCATATATAGTGTTGAGTGAACCCGAACTGTAAAGTTCGGGTCCGTGCCAAACTTTGCGATTTTTATTACCCGGACCTGAACCCAAACTTTGCCAGAAAAGTTCGGGTTCAAGTTCAGTGTTCAGTCATTTAATAAAGCTTGCTGAAAGGCTGCAGGGCAGCCAATCAACAAGCTTTTAAGCTGTGTGCCCTTAGAAGCCATCACAGCCATGCCTACAGTATGACACAGTACTAAAAATGTAATTTATAAATAATAAAAATTATCATTTTAGATATTATAACTTTCAGATACCTAATTAAATATACACAATTCAATAACCCACAGCACTCCCAACTCTAATGAATTCAAATGATTTTATTCACCTATGTTAAAGAGGCACTCCCTGTATTTAAATGTTCTGGTATACATAATTGTTTGTTTAGCACACTTACATATTGTTTTAAGGATGCATTTTCAGCCTCTGTTACTTTTGCCAGTTTCATCATGTACTATCCGATGAGACTTGTTGAATCCCAGATCATCTGATGTGCGAACAGAAAGTCAAGTTCTTTATATGGGAGCTTTAATGTCAGTCTCATAGGGATGACTAGAGAAACAGATCTAACTGTCAAAAGTTAAGCAATAAATTGATATGTAAGTTTGTTAACCCTTTGAAAGGATGCTGTGGGAGTTTTTTTTATTGATGGCCTATCCTCAGCAGGATTTTATTTTATTTTTTCATTTTTATTGTGGCTGTTTAGCTTGAAGTAAAAATAATGTATTTACTGTACTTTAAAGGGGTTGTGTCACTTCAGCAACTCGCATTTATCATGTAGAGAAAATTACTACAAGACACTTACTAATGTACTGTGATTGTCTATATTGCTTCCTTTGCTGGCTTGATTCATTTTTCCATCACATTAGACATTGCTTGTTTCTATGGTGACGACTAGTGATGAGCAAATTTTTGTAAAATTCAATTTGGCTGCTTCGCCAAATTTTACAAAATGATGAATTACTTAGATTGCGCCGTTCCCCGTCATTATACCCCTCAGATGCCACATTCATCACTTACCATGGCATCTGAGTTTAATATTAAAGTGTATAATAAAAAAAATTACATTAAATCATACTTAATTTATTTGATCGTAAAGATCCTGCCGTCATTATCTTGATTGAAGATCCAGTGCAAAATCTTGTGTTGCCTATGGTGATGTCACCATGTCTGCTGGCAAGGTGACATCATACGCACGGGATTTTACAAAAATTTGCTCATCACTAGTCTTAATTATAGAAATAAGCAGTGTCTAATGCGATGGAAAGTATGTTATTTTTTTAAATTTATTTATAACCCATTTCAGTGAAAATCGATTTGGTACCATGAAGCATGAGGAAATTCAGCTTTGAGGTGAATCAAATTTTCCCTGAAATTCAGATCAAAGTCAATGCTCAACACTAGTTACGACCACGCTGCAATCCAGCAACAGTGGTCGTGCTTGCACACTATAGCGCTAGTCTATGCAGACTCCCATGGTCCTTGTCTGCCAGAGAGCCGAAGCTTTTCCTATAGTGTGCAAGCACGGCCACTGCTAGTGTTCATTTTAGTTAATGCCACAAAAATAAATAAAAATAATAATAATTAAAAAAAATTCCTGTGATAAATAGAGAAAAAGCTCAATTCTGGGATTGCATTTTAATATGGAATGGCTGATGCATCAAACTATGCAGTAAAATATATTTCAAACACAGAATGAATTAAATATAGATAACATTCCAATGACATATAATAAAGCCTAAACTACATGGGCAATTTTGTGATAGTGTGACCATACTAATAAAATTAGACATTTCATTTAAATATTTTTGAGATTTATTAAAGTGCATGCTGGACCCATGATTTTGCTCTTGTAGAAAAATGTCACTGATTTTGTGCAGTTGGTTCTAATTATATCATTTAATACATGATAATATCATTTAATTTTGAGAAAATTGGAAATAGACACTCAATAAGTGAATTGGTTTCTCTATATTACATAGGCATTTTTGGAATGAACAATCTAAACCCTGGCTCCTTTCTACATGACGTTCTTAAGCTATTTGAACTTCCTAGTCTAATTGTATTTTTACTTGAAATATCTGCAGTTGCACCTTCATGACCTATAGTTTTTTCTATGAGGCACACATCACAAACTGTTACGCGATACATATAAACCTATAAACGTATGAGGGAACTTGTGCAATTTCATATGTACATTGTTTCATATAATGTATCAGCAATTGCACAAAAATTCAACAACGTTGCAGGCGCATAAAAGAGCATATGCGATAGAGGAGAGAGCCCTGGTGAATACAAATCATATATTAGAGAACTAAATATAGAGCATTTACACAATATCATTCAGCTTGCTACCTACTGTAGTATGCAGCTTGCTACCTACTGTAGTATGCAGCTTGCTACCTACTGTAGTATGCAAAATGTAAGAATGCTTTCTATTATCGAGCAAGGATGTTTTAACTTATGTAATGAAATAAATTTATCCTAATGATGATAATGATGATGATGATGATTATAAGCAGTGACAATTTTGGAAAGGATTGCCATTCTAAATGCCAGCTCTGTAGAGGTGAAGCACAGCATTTTCTATCAACATTAATGGAACATTGCCACCTAGTGGTTTTCTCAGAAAATAAATGTGCATTACAACACACCACCGTTTAGTTAATTTAAAACATTTGTTTTAAGTACATTATGATTAGCAGGAAGTAACTATAGAGAATTCTAAAAATCATAGTCAAGGGAAGTGTAAAACCCATTTAATAAATGAGTGATTGTGTAAGAGATGTATTAATAAAATACTAGTCAATCCAGTCTATGTATTCCTTTAGACATACTATTTGACATACCATTAATATTCCATTAATTATTTTTATAGACCATTAATATTTGAAGTATACAAACTCTGAAGATTGTGTTTCTGTCCACACTAGTGTCTTGGGGTTTTTACAGTTAATAGATCAGTTTTTCAAACATAAATCCTGATGGACCTTATAGACAGAGTCGGGCCCATCAGATTTATGTTCCTACAAACTTACATACACTACTAAATATATATAGTTTATTAACTAAAAGTCACTTTCTGAGATTTGGAGTAGAGTATAAGTTTTGCGTGTGTGCAAAATATCAATTTTAAATAATTCTGACTGAATTGGAATCAGATTACATGGTAGGTTCAAACTCAATACTTTTCTGAAGAAGGAGTAATTATAAACTAAACTATAAACTAGTGTTGATCGCAAATTTTCGAATCGCGAATATTCTAGATTTTTTTTCATTAGTAACCTTCATTCTTGCTTGTGTGCCAATGAGAAGGCTGCAATATCTTTGTCAGAGCTTAGCAACATCACTAGCAACCAATAGGAAAGTTGCCTACCCCTCTACTATATAGGAAACTCCCCAACAGCCATTTTCTGCAGGTTTTTTTGCAGTTCTGTGAGAGAGAGAGAGAGAGAGAGAGCAGTGACATTGCTGTGCTCTGTGCTTTCATCTGGATCCTATTCCTTATTCAATTACATTAGATAGTTAGTTAGCTCATATATATAATACAGATAGTTAGTGTAAGATAGTCAGTGTAGGTTAGATAGTGATATAGTGTATCTGATAGGTTCCAGTGCAGAGTTTTAGGTAGTGTGCTACAGACATAGTGCTGTGATGTCACAACAATACTTAATGCCCCAATCAGTAATATCTACTCAGACCTGATAAAATGTGAAGTTGCATGTATTGCTCAAAAAATATGTATATCATTAGTACCGATTAGCGCAATTGCATAAATAATGTTTGGAGATCACGAATTCTAGAATTTGCTAATTTATTGCGAATATTATGTGAAAATGTGCAAAATATTGTGAAAACGAATATTGCCTGTGCTGCTCATCACTACTATAAACCCATAGAGCAAGATTTATCATTTAGTTTGCTTCAGAAAAGCGACATTAGAAAGTCATAAACTGTGTGTTTGTGACTTTTTAGATGCATTTTTTTTCAATTGTCCCAAAAGTAATTTTTACACTGCCATCGCCATTTTTTCAAAAGGAGGCATGGTAAGGGCCGGGGATGTGACCAGCCGCCGCAACAAATTTATCTTCATTCATAGCAGTTTTGTACAGCAGTTTGGAGTTGCCGTAGATTTCTAGACACACAGACTATCAGAGAATGTGCCTAATATATGACCAGTGTGCGCATCATCATCATTCGGTTCATCCTTCAGCAGCACAGGGGTATCAAGGCCAGTTCAGAAAATGAAGAGCTTAATAAATCTCCCCCCATAGTTCTGAGAAATAAAAAAACATTTTCTCTATATCTTGAAATCTTTTTGGCAGATATATACTCATGAAATTTTGTAACTGAAGTTCCATTTACCCAAATTGGCGGGTTTTGGTGGCAAGCCCCATTCAGAAGAATGAGACTGTTATAGAAATTTATGTAACAAATCTGTGAAATAGAACATGCCCTCTTTAAGGTTTCATTAAGCTTTCACACAGTAAATATAAGACTCCAGGCGCAGATCCTTCTTCTTCCACTTAATTTTAATATTACTATCAAATTTAAATAGATAGTTTTAACTGAACTACTCCTGTCTAAGTGTCCTGTCAAGGCTCCAATGTATAGATGAGCAAATCGCAAAAAATTTGATTCTGGTTCAAATTTGCTAAATCAGTTGACCGATTTATTTTGGGCCAGAATCGATTCTACCAGATTTGAAAGTGCTCTAATTGGCCTAGCAAGTAGTGGATGACACTCTCAAGCCTCTTAGGAGTCATATGTTTTTCTTTAATCTTTTACTTTTTCAATTTATTCTCCCTCTCTCTTCCAAAATGCCCAAATCGAATCACCACAAATTTGTATTCAGATGCAACTCGAATTTTTACAAAACTCAGGTCAAACTCAATTAGTTTTTAATCGATTCATTCATCTCTACCCCAAAATATTTGATACAAGACAGAAATCTCTGATAAAAATATTTTAATGATATATTGAGTTACAGTCATACCAAATTTTTACTTAGTTACATAATGATCATTTAATGTTATAGTTTGCATTAATGTTCAGTAAAAACAATTGTTCAGACCAAGAAAGTCTACAAAAAAATCAAAGATGCAAAGATTTTATTGCTGAAAAACGTGAAAAAAAAATTATTGAAAGCAAATATTTGAATGCATTGCAATTGTTACATATCCTACATATATATTGCATTGAAAATGCATTTGCAGCTAGTTATAGAGCAGAAGGAGCAGAGTAGATCAATATATAGTTTTGTTGGAAAAGATTAAATATATTATTATATTAATGGTCTAAATCCTTGCTCTGTCTTTGCTTAGGAGTCCAGTGGTTGGTTAGACTCAGTGATCCACAACCTGCCCTGTGCGAGTATGCAGACAGAAGTATCTGTCAGTACAGTAGCCAGGTTTGGGGTGGCCCCAATGGTACATTGGGTCCCCCGGACACTGTCAAGGTGTCACCCCAGAAGGGTTGCTAATGGTAAGGCGTGGTGCAACCCAATGAGAAATAAGTACAGGGTCTGCAGTAATCCAATGTGCTTCTTTATTGGAGGAATTCAGGTGCAAAACATTATAGGTGAGGCAAAGGGCTGGCTTCTCCAGTCTCCTCCCTGGCAGAAGAAAGGTTTGATGCTGAGGAAAGGCCTGAGCTATGTGTCCCTCTTTCTCTCTCAGAAGGATGGTACCCTGGTCAAAGGCTGGAGAATCATGGTCTATACTTTAGTAGTCCAGGTGGCTCCTTGGATACAGGGCTCGTGACCCTTGGTCTGTGGCTCAGCATCATCATCTCAGCATCTTTTCCTAGTCACTCATGCAAACTGGCAGAGTATTCCCCTCCAAGCCCTGGCCCCTAATTGTAGCACACTAGGGGCTCTGACTGCGCTTCTTATATACCATTTCTAGGTAAACTAAAACCTTCTAGTGGGAGAAGTGGAGTGGAGAAACTTAGCATAAACAATTACAAAGCTACCACTTCTGTCTATCATAGACTTCCATTAGAGCTTCAATGATATTCAATGGCGATGAAACAGCAGTTTTTCAAAGACAAAAACAAGTTTCCAGGTATAAAAACATAGTAAAACCAGACATTCAAAAGGTCAGTCTGTCTGATTTTGGTGGTAAACAAGTCAGGCTTTTTCCCTCCAAAGCATGTTCTTTAAACTCTATGGCAGCTATGGAAAGTTACCAGATTCTTATTCAAAGTCCCAAAAGTCTCTTAGTATTTAATAACCCTTTCCACAGAGCCTCAGAATACAGTGCAAATAAAGAGGATATATATCACAATGCAGTTACACAGTATTAAACTGTATAAGTCAATTCAAGTTAACCCTTTCAATTAAAATGAAAAAGTTTACAACTTTGCATAAGGGAAATAAGCAAATGTCCAGACTTCAAAGTACCTCTGCTCCAGGGCACTATATCAGTCACTGAGTAGGACCATCCACTGGACACCTAAGTCCATAATTATCAAAGATTCAAATCAATCATGAATTATGCTTATTTTTTTCTACCAAAACTATACACAAAACCTCTCATGCTATATAATATGATGACCACATATTTGAATGCATGTACATGAGAGGTTAAATTTAACAGATGAAAAAGAATCTCTAATTGATCAATATGAGTAGGTTTGTTTCCCTTTCAATCAGTATAATAATGTTTAGTCTTGAAATTATTTTGCTAATTAAAACAGAAGGTAATGCTCTCTATGCCATGGCTAGAAGCACATGGCGTAAAAAATAAATGTAAAATGTTTACTGATGACACATCTTCTGTTTATTTAGCCTAAAAAAGTGAAGGATCCTCTAATAAAGAAAAACAACACATATGCTTCTGCAACAGCAAACTACCCACCTATTGCTCGAGACCCTGGTCTGGCAACCATTGCTAAAAGTGCAACCATGGAACCAAAAGATATTGAACCAAAGCCAAAGCCTGCAGAACCCAAGAAAACATTCAACAGTGTGAGCAAAATTGACCGACTATCAAGAATAGCATTTCCACTACTTTTTGGGATCTTTAACTTGGTCTACTGGGCAACATATCTCAATCGGGAGCCTGCAATCAAACCATCAGCACCACCTCAATAACCCATCAACTCATATAT
Source organism: Bufo bufo (assembly GCF_905171765.1). Taxonomy (NCBI): domain Eukaryota; kingdom Metazoa; phylum Chordata; class Amphibia; order Anura; family Bufonidae; genus Bufo; species Bufo bufo. The sequence continues at coordinate 325,784,046 of NC_053389.1, forward strand.
CCATGTTCTGTCTTTTGCACTGGGAATTGCTTCCAGTATCTAACATGGGATAATTCCTATTTGCCATATTGCCTCTGTCTTAAGGAAATTGAAGGTTTGCTTATGAAACATAGCTAAAATACGAAAACTAGAGGAGGCCTATGCTTGATGCCACGGTTCCAATGTTTTGGTTGTACAGTATAAGAGGTATCTACTAATCTTGTTTCTTAAACTGAAAATATGAAACTTGACCTCAAGTTTGTCAGATTGCTTGGTGGTAAAATATATAGCAGTTTACAGATGTATCCTGTTCTTCATATATACCACTTATAGTTTGCAGGGATAGGCATTAATTAGATGGTTAATTACATTGCGATACTGTAAATAATGGTATATCATGTGATAACCATTATTGTATGACCACAAATAGATTTAGACGCAAAGCAAATTTTACTATAGACTAGTTAAGGGTTAGCAAGGTTTCTGAATTGCATTGTAAGTGATTTTCACCTAAAATTTTTAAAAACTATAGAAATAGGATGACTGTGAATTTGCAATACAATAGTGTGGAATTTACTCAACCCTTGCTATAGATATTAAACAATTTTTTTATGCTTTGAAATGCTTCTCAGATGATAACCATACAGAAAATTATGAAATACACAGACATATTAAAACAAAAATATTTTTAAAAAAATGATGTCCAAGCATTCCCTTTGCAAAATAAATCACCCAAAATCAGATTATTTTAGGACTGGTAATATAAATATTTTTAACATGTTAGATTATTAGATTTAAGTAGTCTAAGTTATTAAAACTTGCACCCTTAAATATTAGGTTTCTGTTGTATGTGAATAGTACTTTATGTAGGAAGCTATTTCACCATAAATGATTCATATTTGCGCAGAGCATTACCAATGAAGAGTTCTTCTAGAGTCTCTTTTGTAGATTTTTATTTGCCTTGATTACCTTTGAATATAAACCTCAAAAGTTATATGTGTGGTGCCATGAAATGTTACATAAAATACATATTCTGGCCAGGGGCTTGCTAAGAAATCCCCAAAAAGAAACTTTGTTAAAAGTAAAAAATTTTGTATTGATAAACAAAACATAGTAATAAAAAACATATATTATAAATAGAAGATGTTGGATGCTTGTAGTCACTATGAGAGGAAGCTAACATATGAATTTATATAGCTAGTATTGAACATGAATGAAGATATAAAATGTATATGGAATGAATTACCCTTGTTTGTGACTATTGGTTGGAAGTACCGTAGTTCAGCCTCCTTTTACCATGGGCCCCATATTAGTTGCATGGTCTGCCTCTATGATGGTACTGATAAATCCATGACTAAAAATACAAATATTATCAAACTTTACATTTAAGCTAAATGTAGGAAGGTAATACTGTACATCTCCCACACATTTTCTCAAATGAGAAAGCACCAATAATGCTTAGTGGGTGTTAGTGTTAACCTTTCCATTTTTTAATGTTAGCAATATTTAAAAAAGTGAATGCATTTATATATTGACTTAATTATATCTCACAGCTATGTCATTTGATCAGTTGAAAAATGATTAACATTAGGATAGAAATGTGCAAATGATTAATTCCATAGGTGGTGGAAAAAGATTTGTAAATATGATTGCTTGTTTTGTTCATCTTAATAATAATTTTTTTCTTTCCTATGCGTACATATTCCAAAAAGAAAACATCTAAATGCTTCTGTATAATTTGAGGCATTTGAAGAAAAAATATCTCTATGCCAACCCTATAGCTCTGTACAACAGGTGCCATAACATGGTTATGTCATTCAATCCTGTATAGTGACATTCCTGTTAATTTTTCTGTATTAGGCTACTTTCACACCAGAGTTTTTTCTGGATCCATCATGGATCAGCATCAATGCTTCTGTTCTGATAATACAACCCTCTGCATCCGTTATGAACGAATTTGGTTGTATTATGGATCTATCTTGCGCCGCACCACATCGTGGACAGAAAAACATTGCTTGCAGCATTATTCTGTCCGCAATGGGGACGCTACCAAACAGAACGGAATACATTCTTGTGCATTCCATTTCGTTCAGTTCAGTTCAGTTTTGTCCCCTTGACAATGAATGGGGACAAAGCAGAAATGTCCCCCCCCCCCCCCACTATTGAGATCCTATGACGGATCTCAATAGTGGAAAAGGAAAGCGAAAGTGTGAAAGTAGTCTTAAAAAATACTCCTGGGGTACAATATTGATAACCTTTTCTGAGGAGAGGTTATCAATATCTGATTGTGGGAGCCTGACACCCGACACCAATACTGTTCAGCTGTTTGGAGAAGCAGCAGTACTCCAATGAGCACTGTGGCCTCCTCCTAGAATACCATAGTGCTTTATACTGTATAGCGGCTGTGCTTGGTATTGCAGGCCAGGTCCAGTCACTTAAATAGCTATGTGATCAATGAATGTGAGATCACTGGCTTAGGAAGAGGGTGCAGCATGCTCATCCTGATCTCTTCAAACAGCTGATTGGAAGTGACCACAGAAGTTAGACCCCCAGCGATCAGATATTGATGCCCTGAGGATAGGTCATCAATATTGTACGGTACTTCTGGAAAAACACATTTAAGGAAAAATTGTAATATGTAGCTCAATTTAATCAATATAATCTAAGATATATTTGTGGCTATGAGTACACGGGGGAAAGAAGGCTCTTAGAAAATAAAAAAAATCGGTCCCTGTTCTCCTGCACTCCAACCCACCTAAACTGGATAACTTAAGGCTTTTATCCCTTTCTTCTCTATCATTGAGTTGATTTCTCAAACATGTGCATGCTTTTATTTTAAGGTCTGTTGAGGGGATATCCCTACATAGGTTAAAACTAGAGATGAGCTAATTTTTCAAAAATTTGATTCACCGGTTCGCCAATTTAAAAAAAAATAAATACATTTTGGTTTGATCCGAATACAATTGCGGCAAATTTTGTTTAAAAAAAAGGCTATTTTCTGGCTGCAGAGAGCATTTAATGTGGTGTAGAACACTGTGCCTTGCAGTAACATGCAGAGTCTGATTTAGTAGTGAAATAATATTGTGAGTCCATATGACATGCAGATGACAGGCATTGCACTTAGAATCACTGCACACTTCACTTATTTGGGCAGTCACGTGGCCAAAACTGACCAAATAACTCAAGTATGAACTCAGCCTTACAGGTCAATGTTAGCACAAAGAATAAGTGCATTCCTTTTACACAGTCGTCAACTGATTCCACATAGATGTCTACAGAACCTGTTCTATTAAATGCTTATACAAGTAGAGTCCCCCGACAGAGTGGAGAGGGTGTCAGCAGTAAGTTTGTGTTTACGTCAATTATTATTTTGCCCTTCCTCTGATCTGTCAGTACAATAACCCCCAAAATACGGATCCTGTTTGTGGAGCATCCGCCTTCACTCGGTCAGCATTTGGTCAGTAATCCATCAGTATTGCTAATACCAAAAAAAACTGGAGTGGATCCAAAACAGAGATGACATGTGAAAGGAATATTTGCATGTCTTCTGTGTTTTGTACCAACTCCTGCTTTTGGCTACCCAATCATAAGCCAATTCTGATGGGACCATGCAGGCCTTACAGCTGCTACACAGACAGGATCCGTTCTGCGTCTCATTTTTCCTTCCTTCTGACAGATCAGAAGAAGAGTAAAAAAATGATGAAGTAAGCCAGACAAAAAGGCAAAATAGTGGCCCAGTCATACTGTGGGGAGGGTGGGAACAGCATGAGAAGTCCACAGAGTAGCAGGGTGACATAGTGTGGAGGTGGCAGCAGCATCAGGAGGCCACAGAGTGGCAAGGTGACATAGTGTGGAGGTGGCAGCAACATGATGAGACCACAGAGTAGCAAGTTGACATAGTGTAGAGGTGGCAGCAGCATGAGGAGACCACAGAGTGGCAAGGTGACTTAGCGTGGAGGTGGCAGCATTAGAATAGTAGCTGAGACAGGTAGTCAGAAGAAACCAGTCTCTTTTGTCAAAGTGTTGGTGTGGCACCATGAATGATCTAGTCTGATGCATGAGGTACTGGTCGGTGGAAATCCTGGCCGATCCATGCCTGATTCATCTTGACAAAGGTCAGTCTCTCCACATTTTGACAGGCGAGTCTGTCGTCAGGCGAGTTTGTCTTGAGGTAACTATAGCCCCCGCTGCACTTAACACCTGCTCTGATGCCGCACTACTGGCCAGGCAGGACAGCTAATCGAGTTGCGGCCACAAATCCAGTTGAGCCGCCCAGTAGCCAAGTGGATCTTAAATGTGGGTTGGCAGGGTGCTGTCCAAGTATGCCACCACCTGCTGGTTCAGGTCCTGCACCAGGTCTAGCTGCTGCTGCTGCTGCTGCTGGTGAGTAGTTTCTTCACTATGCGGGTGAATAAAGTTACTCATCAGCGACTCTAGACTCAGGCTGCTGATGGAGCTGGTACTTCTCCTGCCACCCACCCCTCCCCAGCAGCCATGGCAGTAGAACATGAGCACAGAGGGCCTCCCGTCAGACCTGCGAGAGAATGGATGATGGGGTCGATAGGCAGCGGCCAACTGACTACATAGGATGTCTCTGTAGTAGTTTAGTTTGTCCTCCCCCTTGGTGGGTGTACAAAAGGCCACCATTCTGGACCAGTAGCGAGGGTCCAACAAGGTGGAGACCCAGAAGTCATCCCTCTGCCGAATGGTGACAATTTGGCTGTCACTTCGCAAGCAAGTGAGCATGCAGCGGGCCATTTGTGCAAATGACTCGGAGGGACTCCCTGTCTCCATCTCTACTGCATACTGCCACGGTGTGTCCGGGTCCTCTGTCTCATTTTCCGCATCGCCCTGTAGCTCCTCTGGCTGTGTTTCACTACACATGGCCTGTGCTCCAATGTCCTCCTCCCCCTACTCCTCCTCTTCCAGTTCACCCCCACTAGGCTCATGTGGCCGTGAGATCTAGGCACCACGTCTCATCAAGGAATCGTTCATGGCCTTTATATTTAATGTATTTGTTTTGCACTGCTGAACATAAGTATTTGAACACCTGAGAAACAGCAAGAATTCTGGCTCTCAAAGATCTGTTACTGTGCCTTTAAAAAGTCCACCTCTACTCCACTCATTAATCTCTATAAAAACACCTGTCCACCCCACAGTCAGTCAGAGGCCAACTTCTACCATGGGCAAGACCAAAAAGCTGTCAAAAGACACCAGAGACAAAATTGTGGACCTCCACAAGGCTTGAAAGGGCTATGGGGCAATTGCCAAGCAGCTTGGTGAAAACAGATCAACTGTTAAAGCAACTGTTAAAGCAATTATTTGAAAATGGAAGAGGCTAAAGACGACTTTCAGTCTCCCTCGGACTGGGGCTCCATGGAAGATCTCACCTCGAGAGGTATCACTGATAAGAAAGGTGAGGAATCAGCCCAGAACTGCAAGGGAGGAGTTGGTCAATGACATGAAGAGAGCTGGGACCACAGTTTCAAAGGTCACTGTAAGTAGAACACTACGCCGTCATGGTTTCAAATCATGCATTGCACGGAAGGTTCCCCTGCTCAAGTCATCACATGTCCAGGCCCGTCTAAAGTATGCCAATGACCATCTGGATGATTTAGAGGAGGCACGGGAGAAAGTCAAGTGGTCACATAAGACCAAAGTTGAACTTTTTGGTCTAAACTGCACTCGTCATGTTTGGAGGAAAAAGAAGGATAAGTTGCATCCCAAGAACACCATCCCTACTGTGAAGCATGGGGTTGGTAACATCATGCTTTGGTGGTGCTTTTCTGCAAAGGGGACAGGACGACTGCACTGTATTAAGGAGAGGATGAATGGGGCAATCTATTGTGAGATTTTGAGCAACAACCTCATTCCCTCAGTCAGAGCATTGAAGATGGGTCATGGCTGAGTCTTCCAACATGACAACAACCCAAAGCACACAGCCAGGATAACAAAGGAGTTGTTCCGTAAGAAGCATATCAAGGTTCTGGAGTGGTCTAGCCAGTCTCCAGACCAAAATCCAATAGAACATCTTGGAAGGGAGCTGAAACTCTGTGTTGCTCAGCGACAGCCCTGAAACCTGACACATCTAGAGGAGATCTGTGTGGAGGAGTGGGCCAAAATCACTGTTGCAGTGTGTGCAAACCTGGTCAAGAACTACAGAAAATGTTTGACCTCTGTAATTGCAAACAAAGGCTTCAGTAACAAATATTAACACTGATTTTCTCAGGTGTTCAAATCCTTATGTTCAGCAGTGCAAAACAAATACATTGTTCAAAAATTATACAATGTGATTTCCAGATTTTTTTTTATTTTTATTCTGTCTCTCTCAGTGGGAATACACCTACAATATGAATTTCAGACCCCTCCATGATTTCTAAGTGGGAGAACTTGCAAAATCGCAGGTTGTTTAAAGGGTTTCTACCACTTCATTTTCACATAATTAGCTTTCAGACACTAGCGATCCACTAGTGTCTGCTCTGCCAAACAATCCTAATATAATTGCTTTTGGGGCAGCCGTTTTGCTAAAAAAAGAACTTATATTGATATGCTAATGAGCCTCTAGGTGCTATGGGGGCGTCATTAGCACCTAGAGGCTCGGTCCACCTTCACAAACTGCCGCCGCCCAGCGCGTCCCTCCAGCCCGCCCATCACCTCCGGAATGCGATCCTCCTCGTGCGCGTCTGTATTTGGCGCATGCGCAGTGAATGTCTGACCGCTTCCCTGCTCAGACATCTCCACTGCGCCTGCGCCGATGACGTCATAGTGCTCCGAGGAACAGGCGCAGTGGAGATGTCTGTGCAGAAAGCGGTCAGACATTCACTGCGCATGCGCCGAATACATACGCGCACGGCGCATGCGCGAGAATTCGTCCGCTGGCTCACAGGGAGGATCGCATTCCGGAGGAGATGGGCGGGCTGGAGGGACGCGCTAGCAGTGGCACTTTGTGAAGGTAGACCGAGCCTCTAGGTGCTAATGACGCCCCATAGCACCTAGAGGCTCATTAGCATATCAATATAAGTTCTTTTTTTAGCGAAACGGCTGCCCCAAAAGCTATTATATTAGGATTGTTTGGCAGAGCAGACACTAGTGGATCGCTAGTGTGTGAAAGCTAATTATGTGAAAACGAAGTGGTAGAAACCCTTTAAAACATATAACTGCACCGCTGACCTGCAAATATATTTTTTGTTTTTCACTAATACACGCCACAAAAGGCTTTAAAACAGATAAATGTACCGCTGACCGGAAGATATATATATATTTTTTCCACTAATACACGCCACAAAAGGCTTTAGAACAGATAACTGCACCGCTGAGCGGCAAATATATTTTTCTTTTTCCGCTAATACAAGCCACAAACGGCTTTAGAACAGATAACTGCACCACTGAGCAGCAAATATATTTTACTTTTGCTGCTAATACACACCAAAAAGGGCTGTAATTTTAGCACTTCACCACACAACAGCTGATAAGCCCTTTTTTCCCACTAATACTAGCCAAAAAATGCTTTAGAATATATAACTGCACAGCACAAGGGCAAATAAGACATAGAAATATTTCCTTGTAATAAACACTGTTAATGCCTGTATCAAACAGCACTTGCACCCTAATAAGAACAATGGTTTGCTGGAATTATAATTGCATTTTGGATCCCCAGTCAGTGCAGCAAAGTGTAATCATATTTTTTCTATTACCCAGGCTGTAACCTCCCCTACTGAACCCTATACAACATAAATGCTGCGGAATGATTCCTCCCTATCCTTTCCCTACACCTGGAATAATTTTTCCCTGCACGTGTAAATCATTTTTTTAGGACAATGGCGTTTTTTCTAACACTGTCCCTAGAGCCTGCAGACATCTCTCCCTGCACTAAGAACAATGGTAAATGGCAGAATCTAAGATGTCTGCAACTATTTTTACGGCTGTGACATCACGGGGCTGGCTGGCTGCTGATTGGCTGCCTGCACGGCATTATTGGTTCTTCCTGCCTTCCCAGAGTTCCCTTCTCCATGTCCTCACACGTTCAGCAGCCATTTTAGGAATAAATGTGATTCGTTACCATGAAGCAAGAAGAAATTCGGTTTTGTTGTGAATCTAATTTTTCCTGAAATTTGGATCGAATTCCACTTCGTCAGCTTTGATTCGCTCATCTCTAGTTAATACCAGCATTCATACAGTATAATGGATGCAGCCAACCTTACTTGGCCTCCTTTTTACAGAGTCCCCATAACAGGTGCATGGCTGCATGTATGGGAACATGGATGGCTTGTATACTTCAATTATATTTTTCACAAATTTTCATTATTAGTTTTTTGTATTCTCTCAGTTATATTCTACTTATGCTATATAATCTCAATCCACTTGCTTTTACAATCCCACAGTGTTTTCACATGTTAAGATTTATTCATATTCATGTATAGCAACTAAACAAAAGATACCCTATAATGACTGCTCAATTGTAATGCTATATTACATAATATTCACTCTTAGAAAAAAAATTCAGTACAAAGCTAGAAATGAATGCTAATAATATTATGTACTGTGTCTATTTCATATTTATGTTAAAATCATAACATTCAGAAATAGCTAAATAAAATTTTATAATACAGTTCCACAAGAAATGCATCAAAAAGGAAGTAAAAATGCCTGATATTTTTATCCCGCCACCACAAATGAGGTGTCTTTGAGCACACAAATCATCATTAGTACAGCCACTTCGAAACCTGGAATAATATCTGAAGAAAGAAGGAATACTTGAAAGGGCTGTTTCAGTACAGACAATGAATGCATTTCAAGAGGTCACTTCTGCAATTACTGTAAAGAAGCATTGTGACATTTAAATTCCTGCCACCTCAACAGTTCACGAAGTGGACTTAAATCCGAATTTCAGGAAAAATTTGATTTGCCACAAAGCCAAATCAATTTTCATTGAAATGAGGCAAAAAAAGAAATAAAACTATTATCTTACCTCATCCATTTTAGCAGATAGAGCATGCCACCGCCATCTTGATTGAAGATCTTGCACAAAATCCCATGCGAGGTTGTGTGAGAGTTCACTGTGGATCTTCAATCAAGATTGCAGCGGTGGGCTCTTCGTGATCAAATGGATGAGGTAAGTAAGATTTTTTTTTAAAAATTTACGTAAATATTAAAGTCAGATGCTGCGATCAGCGATGAACGCGGCATCTAAGGGGTACTATGACGGGGAACCACGCTATTGCCGTTACCTGTCATTGCACCCACTTTTTACAAAGAAATGTGCTTCATGACAAAGTAATTTATCACAAAGCGATTTTTTTGTAAAATTTGGTGAAGCGGCCAAATTGAATTTCCATAACTTTGCTCAACACTAATTATGGCCAACTGTTGTCCATGAGGACTCAACATGAAACCAACATCATACCATCAAGAGGACATAACATGGAACCAACATGAAGGATACACAGTTCTGCAACTGCATTCTAGCAGTTAGTGAAGTTCATAATTGTCAGGCCTCCATCAATTGAACCAATCGAGCCTTTAAATGCCATGCTTATTAGAGGGTAAAAAAAAAAAAATTATAATTCTACACAGTGTGGACAAGGACTGAGTAAAAAAAATGCACATGCTGTCCATCTACTATGAACTGTATAGACCGATGTGTGTTTGTTTATATGCTTAGGTCTCATGCACATGACCATGTTTTTTTTTAATCTATATGCTATCCTGCATTTTTTTTTTTTATAGCACAGTGACACAGAAATTTCTAAGGGACCATCTACACATCCATATTTTTTGTGGATCCATGTGGACTTTCCTTAGATTATAGAGCATATCTTGTCCATATTGCAGACAAGAATAATCCTTTCTATTGATAGGAGCCTATTTGGTGGACCAGTTGTTGGCAGAATAAAATACTGACATGAACATGTGCATAAAGCCTTACATGAATGTTAACAGAAGAACAGTGTATAATATACAGTAAAGTATGAATCATGATATACATTGAATCCATTTTGCTTAATTCCAAAATAATAGTTGTTACTCATTACTCCTGGAATGTATTATTATTATTTTTTTAATAGTAGAATTGCTATTGGAATTCATATACCAAAAGTAGTGCATAAAAAGCAGCCCTTAATGATGCAACATGTTATATGACAATACTAAAAGACCCTGTTATGGTTTAGTAAAATATAAAAAAAACATGAAGAGTATGTTACTTCTGTGGATCCGCAAAGAAGAACCAGATCCTAACTATATGACCAAAACATGAAGTAATCTAATCCTCATTAATTTCAACTAGTGATGAATGAATTTCATAAAATTTGATTTGTATATGATTTATCCAAATTGGTTGGGTGATTCTGTTTGGGTCCAACTCTGAATAAATTAATAAACAAACTGAATAAAAGGACAAAGACATATATAGCTATGGGTAAATGCATGGCTGCTGTTGGTAACAGTTTGTCTAAAAATAAAACATATTGCAAGATTTATTATTTAAAAGTGATATGAAAAATGTTTGCCTTTTTCATGATCTTTCATGTTCATCCTTCTTTTCATGTGAAAAATAATTGATGCCATTTTGAGAAATTTGCCCAAATCAAATCGACAAAAATTCAGGTTCAGAAGTGACCTGAATATTTGGAAGTTCAAGTGGAATTCAATTCGATTAGAAATAATTCACTCTAAATGTGATTCTCTAATGTGAACCTATCCTTAAAATATTTTAAAATCTTCATGTAGGTTAAGTTCTTAAATTATGGTAATTAATGGTAAATATTTTATAGGTTTTACTTTAGAAGTAAACATTATTTGCCATAGATCTATTATCTTAAAATAAATAATACATTTGCAACTTTTATCTATAACTAATGTATTATAAAAATCTGTGTTATATTTGTATATAGTTACATTAAAATATTAAAGTTAATTTGTTATTTAGTTAAAATTTGCTGTTATTATTTTTTTTAATAAGTAATAAAATAAAAAAGAGGAGTGCCAAGGATACAGAAAAAACTGTATCATATGATACATAGACAAAAAGATATATTGTACCAATAGTATTGGTAGGTACGTATTAAATTTGCTTTTTAAGCATACATTTTAGTTGGAAAGGAATGTATCTGCTATTCAATGCATAGACAACATACCAACAATTCTTGTTAACTCTCTAGTTATATCCATAAGAAATGGAAGATAAATACTCTTCCAACAATGTTAAAGTTAATTTAATCATTAGACTTTTATGCTAGTTGAATCTATTCAGCCTTGTTGACATTTTGGGTTTTGCCGTTCTGTCAGGAATTCTGGTATGTTTTATGGCCAATTATAACCCAGCTATTCAAAATAGCAGAAAGCTGATAGACCATGTGGATGAAAACAGATTCAAGTATAGCTGTCATGGCACTGTCATACATTAAGCCCATTACTTTAGTGGGAATGCTATAGACTCCATTGCACAAGTGAAAGATAACATGAGCATAACCAAAAAACAACACATGACCATTTATTTTATTAGCTTACTGTTTAGGTTGGATATAATTTTTCTTTTTTGATTGATATTTACAATGCTTTTATTTTTTAAGTACAAATTTAAGAATCTATTATTAGTGGTAAAGCTAGTCTTTCTGTTCTGACTGCATGTTGATCATTATGTTTTATTTATGATATACTGATTCAGAAGGCATGTGTTATTTTTTATTATATTATAGAATTCATAGTGGTATCATTTTTCCTGTTTTTACTGTTGGCTTACTTGCATGCAAAGTTACAAACTATAGGCATATTAAACCATAAATAATCACTGAAATGTTTGTTTTAGACCTACTGCACACAACCATATTCCCTCCGAGATATACGGTCCGTGAGTGTGCCATATGTCCCGGAGCGGCATTGATCGTGTGCACGGGAACACACAGAATCATAGATTACAAGGATGCTGTGGACGTCAGGCCACCCTTGGGACTATTGTCCCGCACTCATATGATCTTATGAGTGTGGGACAATAGCCCAGCAGGCGACCCGAAGTCCACAGCATCATTGTAATATACGATGCTGTGTGCTCCCATGCGCACAATCAGTGCTGCTTCGGGACATATGGCCAGCTCACGGACTGTAAATCTAGGAGGGCATACAATCGTGTGCAAGAGTCCTTACTTAGATTTTTTTGACTGAAAATTTATCAATACAAATATTTTCACTCTCTTTTGTTTATATTTCACCTTGTAACACCAGATTTTTTTTCTGTATATAATTATACAATATTTATTCTATCAGCTTATGTGGTTAGCATTGCAATGTTTTTGTTTCCCATGTAAGTAAAACAGTTTTTACATTTACAATATTTTTTTTCCAATAATGTTCTGATACTATAAACATAGTTTCCTGCAATTTTAGGGTGATGTACTAAAATGGAACAAAATCTTAGACTGATATTTGTACAGATTTGGATAAAACTTCAATGATACTTCAAATGTTTTTGATATGGGAATATTGTATATTATTTATTACAGTTACAATCAAAAAAACTACAGTCTTCACAATATGGCTCATGCATTAAAATTCAAGAACATCAAGCTAGACATGACATCATATTATCATATTGGTTGACAATAATATATCACAATACATAAATCCAAATTTAAACATTTTGCTTTAACTCCTTCTTGACCTCTGCCATACATGTACAGGAGAGGTCTGATCTTTAAACATAGCCCAGGTCCTAAACAGAGCAATAATGCCATATTCAGATGTTCAACCCTCCAGATGCCATGACCATGGTATCTGAGGAGGCTTTCCTTGGAAGAGCTGTGCTCCTGGGAAAATAAACAATAAAAAATTGATAATTTGCACCACCATATCTCCAAACACTTGAACTATTAAAACATAAGCATATTTATCCCATACAGTGAATGCTGTTATAGAAAAAAAAAATCAGATTAGCATTTTTGTTGCTTCATCACCTAAAAAAAAGAAAAAAAAAGTGGTCAAAAAATCATACATAATGTAAAATACTATAACTCTCAGAGAGCTCCATAGACATAACTATAAACAAGTTATGGGAGGCAGAATATGGCAATGCAAAATGTTTTTATATAAGAGAATAAAAACTATACAAATGTGGTATCAATGTAATCATACTGAACTGGAAAATGAAGACAACAGGTCAGTTTTACCGCATAGAGAACAATAAAAAAATCTATAAAATTATAGCAGAATTGCATTTTTTTCAATTTCACTCCATAGAATTTTTCCAGCTTCCCACTACATTGTATGCAATATTAAATGGTGCCATTAGAAAGTAAAACTTGGCTTACAAAAAACAAGCCCTTATATGTCTACATGTATGGGAAATTAAAATGTTATGACTGGCAGGGACGCAGAGACTAAAAAACAAAAACAGAAAAATTGAAAATGTTGGGTTAATATTTTATTCAGTTTGATCATTGTAGTACATACAACTATTAACAATCCTTGTCCATTATTGAAATTGTGCATAGATTAGCTTGCCTTAAGGTTTAAGACTTTTTTGTTTAATTGTAAATGGTTTGTAGACTTTATAGATAAATTACTGTACCACTACTATTTCTGCATTGTGTTTTTGATCCATACTTGATTAATCTAGCAAACCTGATACACCTTAAGACAGAAGAAGTTCATTATCATTATTTAAACAATTTTATTGCAATTTCAGTAATGTAAAAATGTAGCATTAAATGCAGAACTCTCATAAACAAAAGAATGTACAAAATATAATAGATTTTATTAAGTAATGTTTTTACAGTAGCAATATATTTGTAGGAACACTATGTAAGGGCTTTCAATACTGGATGTCTTTTGGATAGGTTGGACATTCCCTTTAAGATATTAAAGACAGTTTGGGTGCCTCTTGATCTACCTGCACAAATGATAATTCAAAGTCAGTATATGCTAGATGACAGTTAACTATAGTTAAGTATTATTGTTAAAACATAGCAAACTAATTACAAAGTATTAGTAGTAAAAGTTATTACTATGGCCTAAACTACAGCCTCTTCCATCGATTATACAGTATATTACCTAACCTTATATTAATGGATTTAACTTTGACTCATTATATGTTCTTGTCATGGAGATTGTCTGTTATAATTTGTCAGTTACTTGATAAACAGCAGGTTATCATCAGTGTACAGTTGTGCGCACTGACATCATAGGACCTTCTAGCAAAGCTCTTCCAAAAGAACTACAAAATAATGCAAGCTATCGTGGGTTAAAAATAATAAAGAAGCTATAATCACCCTCATCAATCCCAAATGTCTACCTTTCCATCACTGCTCTGGTCCCTGTTGTTTGCCACTTCCTAACTGACACACTGAAAATGCCATGAAATTGACAGGGGATCGGACAGCACTATGGTCAATTATTGGTATTTTTGGTGTGTTTGCTGGATCCAGGAAGTGCAGAGCAATGGGGACCTAAGAACCTTTGAAAAAGCAGTGGTAGGAGATTGATAAGGGTCAGTATGACTTATTTTTTTATTTTAACCCCCCATAATCCATATATATGAAAAAGTTAACCACTAATCAAACCCTTTAGGTCAAACATTTTTTGCTGAATAATTGCATGATATATCTGTTTAGATACAGTGACTTGATCAATTTTTGTTCTGTATGCAGCGACCTCTGGGGGGATAGATTTGTACATAATTCATAAGATCAATAGAGTCTGTCTGCCTTTATGCAATGAGCTCACCATACTAGCAGCTGTAAGTAACATATCATTGCAAGCAGTGCTTAGTCCCATAGGAGTGGTGTCCTGTCTCAATGGTAGGTATGTCATTAATTCGTAAATTCCAATGATTCAAATGAATACTCTCAGAAAATGAAATTGAGAAAATATAAACACCACTGTAGCATTCAGGTTCTTTTTCAGTTTAGTATAGCACACTGGGCTGGAAAAAAAGTTATTTTCATAAGCTACTTTATGTGATTTAGTACAGATTTATCATTCAACAGGGTAAGATTCTGTTTATAGCTAATACAGACTGAAAGTAGAGATAAGTAAATTACTGTAAATTTAATCTGAATGAAAAGTACTTCAATTGCTCTGAAAAGGCTGTAGATCCTATTTTGGTCTTTCTCTAATTCAATGTATATTCATTCTATATGGTTACTTTTAAAAGTATGATAAATTCAGTAGGGTAATATCACTCTGAAAGTGCTATAGACTATAAACAATTTAATGATCTAAGGCAGAGATCCCCAGTATCTACAATCAACCTCAGCCCTAAGGTCCCATTAAAAGGTTGTTTAACAAGTAACTCATCCCATTTGTATTTCATCTTGTTCAAATACCGTAATTTGCAACACTGTATGTCCTCTATATGTAAATGTCTATGTAGTCTGTATGCACATTTATTTTTGTTTTGTATATAATGTCATGGGATATTGAAGAATGATAGGTCCCTCTAGCTAAAATGTTTTAAATACTGTCCTATCACTGTTTGATCAAGTATTGATTGCTTTTAATTGAGCAATACTTACTTTAAAAAAAATATAAATTACCTTTACAATTATAAGGTTCCATATTGTGCATTACAATAGTCCCATTGCGCATTAAGGACTACAATACAATGAATTATATGTAACTAGATAATAAACACAACAAATGTAGACCCCTTATAAAAAAATATCTCCATGGGAATGCATTGCCATCATATTTAGAATCTGTATAATATGCTCTTGTTCGTGGGCTCCATGTCAAATATTTGTGTTGAACTTCTTTCACACTTCCATTGCAGCGTATTTTGTCAGGACGAATCCCAGAATATTTGCTGGGTAGTGAACGGATCTCCTCTAGACCTCATTATAATTATTGGGGCCAGCGGGCAATTCAATAACATTTAGCAATGCCTTATCCAGAGACTTCTGGCAGATTGTTCTTTGCCGGAACAATTTGCAGAAGCTATGAATGGAAGTGTGAAACTGGTCTCATAGGTTTAAATGTACTTATTTCACAATACTATTCCATACCATGAGGATACTATATTCTGAACAACATGAGGAACATAGAACTAGACATAATGATGAGATATACACAAAACAATTTTATTCTCCAATTTCATGAGTGCATACAATGCCTTGCAAAAGTATTCACCCCCTTGACTTTTTTCATGTTTTGTTACATTACAGCCTTAAGTTCAATGTTTTGTTAATCTGAATTTTATGTGATCGATCAGAACACAATAGTCTAAGTTGGTGAAGCGAATTGAGAAAAATATATAAATAAAACTTTAGAAATAGAAAACAGAAAATTGGCATGTGTGTAGGTATTCACCCCCTTTGTTAGGAAGCCCATAAAAAGCTCTGGTGAAACTAATTACCTTCAGAAGTCACATAATTAGGCCTCATGCACACGACTGTTGTTTTGGTCCGCATCCGAGCAGCCGTTTTTGTGGCTCGGATACGGACCCATTCACTTCAATGGGGCCGCAAAAGATGCGGACAGCACTCCGTGTGCTGTCCACATCCGTTGCTCTGTTCCGTAGCCCCGCAAAAATCAGTTTTGCGGACAAGAATAGGCATTTCTACAATGGGCCGCCCATTTCGTTCCGCAAGTTGCGGAAGGCACAGGGGCAGCTTCCGTTTTTTGCAGATCCGTGGTTTGCAGACCGCAAAAAACTGAACGGTCGTGTGCATGAGGCCTTAGTAAAATGATGTCCACCTCATCTAAGTGTCACATGATCTGTCATTACATATACACACCTTTTTTGAAAGGCCCCAGAAGATGCAACACCTAAGCAAGAGGCATCACTAACCAAACACTGCCATGAAGACCAAGGGACAATGTTGTTAAGAAGTACAAGTCAGGGTTAGGTTATAAAAAAAATCCAAATATTTGATGATCCCCAGGAGCACTATCAAATCTATCATAATCAAATGGAAAGAACATGGCACAAAAGCAAACCTGCCAAGAGACGGCCGCCCACCAAAACTGACGGACTGGGTAAGGAGGGCATTAATCAGAGAGGCAGCACAAAGACCTAAGGTAACCCTGGAGGAGCTGCTGAGTTCCACAGCAGAGAGTGGAGTATCTGTACATAGGACGACAATAAGCTGTACGCTCCATAGTGTTGGGCTTTATGGCAGAGTGGCCAGAAGAAAGCCATTACTTTAAGTTAAAAACAAAATGTCTCGTTGTGAGTTTGCGAAAAGGCATGTGGGAGACTCCCAAAATTTATGGTGGAAAGTGGTCTGGTCTGATGAGACAAAAATTAAACTTTTTGTCTATCAAAGAAAACACTATGCCTGGCGCAAACCCAACCCATCACATCACCCAAAGAACACCATCCGGGACTGGGAAACTGGTCAGAGTTGAGGGAAACATGGATGGTGCTAAATACAGGGATATTCTTCAGCAAAACCTGTACCACTCTGTACATGATTTGAGGCTAGGAGGGAGGTTCACCTTCCAGCAGGACAAATGATCTTCAAAGTTGTGGGCATGTTCTGTAAATTAAATGATGCAAATCCTCAAACAATCCATGTTAATTCCAGGTTCTGAGGTACCAAAACACAAAAAAAAAGTCAAGGGGGTGAATACTTTTGCAAGGCACTGTACGTTAGTAAATATCTTGTAGATCATCATCAAACCCTACCAGTGTTTCCATTACAGTATACATATAATATACAGTTGTGTTATGGCCATGAAAAATAGGCAATAGGAGGGGAGGTAGTTACAAAAGGGCAAGCTCTGAATAGAGAACATGGGGTTGAAAAATGTAATTTAAGTGCAAACAATTTAAAATGATCCTGGAAAAAAACAAGTTCATAATATTTGATGTGACCCTATATAAAAAAAAAAAATGATATAACAACTACAGTACATGGGTTAAAGCTATCACAAGAATTTAGGGAATGATCATGAGTTTTATAGGATGAATCCAGGTTACCAATTTAAGTCTTTTGTGTAAAATGTTCTTAGTATGATGTTGTAGAAATACCAACTTCTTGAATGTACAGATGTAGCTAAGCTAAACTTGACGGTTAACGTGTTAAGTAAACAATGGCAAGAAAATGTTAATTTACTTTTTCAATGGATTTCAATGGCTTTTGTCATGAGATAACACTGTGATGGGTTATCATAATCAGTTGTAGCTTGGCTATATCTCTATATTTGTATCAGAAAATTTCAGACACTGAAGTGTAGGTAGATAGGGTTGCCCCAAGGATTGTTCAGATTGTCAAGGGTTAAAAAAAACTGTGCTATCTTTAATATGATCATGCCATAAATTCCACCAGAAATTGTAACAATTCAATAGCTTATTACTGTGATTTGGCCATGTTTGTCTCAGTTTCCAATTAAAAAAAGAACAAAATACCACTGTATGCACCATTATACCCCATGCCAGAAAACCGATGGACTCTATCATAATCAATGGGATCCGGCACATATCCTGCATTTGTCATATGTCAGAATTTAACCACAGATGTCAACCTAGCTTTAGAGTGATTCAAAAACTGGAGTGATTATAAAATATACAATGCAAACCAAAATATTTTCAGGTGGGAATACAGAGATTATCCAAGGATACAAAAAGCTCACTTGAGTCATGATTATTTGTTAAGTTCTCAGATTTTGATTTGTTTGTTTTTTAGTGTGTCTCGCATACAACCAGCTAAACAACACGTAAGACATCTCTGCATACAACTAAATGTATTATTATTAATAAAAGCTTTATTATCATTGTTTGCTGCCTCCAATGTTGCTCAGGATCTAAGATCCCTATTGGTATGCCTTTCCACCATAAACATGCATGCATTTTTCAACTGAGCGTGCATGTTTATTTCAATAGTAAGAGGGGAATAAACCAATACTAGATGTCTCTGACATGATGTACTTTGCACAGAAATAAAAGAAATACAACATGTACAATCTTTCTTTGCCCCAACATCAGCTGTAGGTGGTCATTCACATTAGATTATTGGCCAATCCTGAGAAAATCTGACAGATTGGCTGATTTCTATCTGTTTGCCTGTCTTTAACACTCCCAACTCTCAGACTACCCTCTTAGGTAGCTTTAGATATTGGGATTGTGCCATACCCAAGGTTTTTTCCTGTCTATGAAATTCAGCCTATAAAGTCCCTAGAACCTTACAAAATGTATTGGATTCTGTAGAGTCAGTATTTTTTTTTTACTCAAGAATTACGACCTAAATGTTTATTTTCACTATTTCTACTGTCTTTACTTATGCATAAAGTATAACCTGAGAAAGTTGACAGAAAATATAAATTCCACCAATCCACACAAGACAAGTTCTCTAGGATAATATAGTATAATTAAAAGGAATCGGTCACCAGGAAATTCATTATTATACCACGCATAATACCTTGTAGGGCTAGCTCAGTTGAACCTAATGATCTCTTTCATTTAGTGATTTGTACTATTAATCCATATGACAATGAGAAGTTAAATGCACTGAGGGTTGGTCTGACCACTCTGTGCACCCTTGCTCCCATTGGCTTCCTCTGTCAGACCCTCCCTCACCTTCTTAATTGATAGGGCCTGGAAAGATGACTATGTAGCAAGCTGGCCTGTTAAGAATAAAGAGCAGGGGATGGCAAAGGAAGCAAGCAGCATAAAGATGCACAGAGTAGTTAGCGATCGCTAAGTGAAAGGTATCATTGCATTTAGCTAAGCTAGCTCTATAAGTCATTGCACCTAATTATAACAGTAATTTCTCACCATAATGAAGCAATGGATCACTAAGTGACAGGTATCATTACATTCAGTTGATCTAGCCATATAGGCTTTGGTTTAACAAGGGATTTTATCATGACAGGTTCCCTTTAATATATACTTTGAAACTGCTTCTGGGTGACTTTTTGCTATACAACTATATATTCAAAATATTTGCAAGGCCCTATACTGAATAAATGAAGTGGACACATATTATGCACTCAATAAACAATAGGAATATGTCACACAAAAAAATTAATATACCCATGTTGTCATGTTAGGTTTTATGTGTGATCTGTCCTTTCTCTGAAGAACAATGTTTAGTTTTGTATTCTGCTATATTTGCATATTTTGGATATTACTGAAATATAGTAGTGCATTTCCTTAACTTTTTGAAAACTTATCAGTAATGCTTGCATTGAGTAATACAGTTTAAGAACATACATTTATACAATAATAATGTTTGTTTAGAAGAAAATACAGAATGTAGTCATTTTTACTTCATAAAAGGCCTAAAGCACATGCCAATAACATGAAGCGGTGATAAAGTACTAAAAATAAATTATATACAGAAGCTATAAATGTTTTTAAGTAATTCTAGAAGCTGTCCCTAAAGGATGGCCATAACTACCTCGGACAATAAAGTCTATATTGCTTCTTAGATCAAAATCAGCAATGTAATAGGCTACTCTAGTTCTAGTAAACCCCTTATTATAGGGTTTGAGTATAATGAGAATGTGAGATAATATTTAGAATGTATTCCCAATTGAAAAAAAAAAAAAAAGATGTATTATTTGAACTAGGATGAGAATATTCAGTTAAATGGCTGAAGCTAATAGCATTCAAGGAAACAAATAATAAAAAAAATAAAAAAAGTGATAAGATTAAGGAAAAGAACTAAAGGAAAGAATGTAAAAAAAAATTAAGAAAACATAACAGAGGACACAAACTGTACTGTAAACCAGCTAAGTAACACTAAGTTGGACTCTTAAGGGGGGTGTTCTACTTTTTAGTACCTTGTGTAGATATTTGTATAGAATAAAAACTATAAACTTCAGTTCTATAAATTTAGTGACTATTTATATTGTTACTTTGAGCGTTTAGCTAATGTTCACTTTTTGATCTTTATTTCCTAGTTAAAACTCATAGCTACCTTTCTGGGCTTGCATTTTGCACACTAGATGTGTATATTATTTAATCAGTCTGCTTTTGCTATGCAATGACAGCATTTCATCTTATCTTAGTTTATTAGTATGTGTGACTAGTACAATACTGTATAAATCTAAATGCATAGTTTATCAAAGGAATGGTATTCTATGTAGCTTTTATACAGTGCTTTGCTAAATCATGTAACAATAGAAAGTCTTCCTTGGGAATAATGATCCACTCTTATAGAGGACAGTTTCTGTTTACTCTTGGGTAATTTTAAAGATGACATTGAATGTTTATTGCACCTCAGTGCAGTGATGTGGCAATAAGTCCTAACAAATCTAATAGAGGTTGTTTATGGCAGGTGCATGTATTGCTTTATAGAGTTTAGCTAAAGCTCTTTATTTTATGTCAGATTGTAATTCTCTTAAAATAATAAAGTTCAAAAAATTAAATTATGTACCGGTATATGTTCAAGTGTTTTATTTAATGTTTATTTAATGTTAATGCTTATTTTATTTACCAAATATTCAAGGCAATTTTCATTTTTAAATGAATATACGGTTATGTAAGTCAGCCTATAGGTAATGCTTACATGTATACTTACTTTAGTGTATGTTGTGTGTTTTTTTAGCTTTACAATGATTAGTAACTCAAGTTTATCTGCTTTGGAGGTTTCTAACCCTTAACAATCAATTTCCATTAGCTCAAAATACAGAAAAAAGAAAATAAATCACACTGCAATATTAACAGGAAGTTTAAGCCTACAAACAATAAATATATGTTAGTTGTGTAAACTAATTAGAAACACAACTCCTAAAAATAAATTACATATAACAACACAAAATCCTAAAACAAAGTCTTTGTTAAATATCAAAAAATATATGAAAGCAAATTAAACATTGAGCAGGAGAGAAACACACTCACAAGAAAGAGAAAGTGGTCAGAAGTTACATTCCTATAACATCCAGAGTATAGTCTTCAAGTGCAGGGTACAAGGCCCCATCTAGATGAGCAACAATCAGCCACAAAATATATACAGCACTCAATATCAAAACATACTTACAAAAAGTTTATCAAGTCTTAAAGAAAACCTGTCACTACAGAAAACCTGTCATAGATCAGAAGGGGTGGGCAGATTAATATATAGTTTTGTGGAAAAAGATACAGTAAAACTTGTCATTTATACATTTATAGATCTGCTTTTATTCTGAAACTAAGACCACCCCCGTGAAGATCTATCTGTGACTGACAGCTATTTCTGTATACTCACTTACACAAGGAATGTTATCAATCACTGATAATAGAAGGTAAGGAGGTAAGCAGGCACACTCATATAAGGGTAGTATTATAGCTAATTTGTTTATGGTAATAATATAGGTAGTATGTATAAGTGGAATTTCCTGGTGATGAAATTGATTCAATAAATAGTCCAAAATATGAGTCAATAAAAATATGCCTTGGAATAAAAAATCTAAATGAGGAATAAAAATGAAGTACAATATAATAAAATAGCCACATATGGTGAATGGATATATATTAGATAAAATAATCCTCTGTGGAATAGTCCTTCACAAGTGAAGATGAGCAGTAATTAATACAGGAACGATCTTCCTTGACCTAGGTCTGTATGTATGGAATCAATACAATATAGTCAATTGCTGTGATGCTGCACAGTGCTGTGGGAAAAAGAGGTGCTCTCTGCCTGAGCGTGGCGTCCCACGCTGTCTATGACTACAGAGATCACTTACCCACCCACCGGCACTGCTGGAACAGGTCCTCCGATGGCGGTCAGCTGTTCCTGGGAGAATTTGCGAGGTCTGACGCGATCTGATGGTAAGGTCTTCGGCGTTCCTCGTGGTGCCCGGAGCGTGGTTTGCGCGTCTGTAGTATGACGCGGATGGTCACGTGATGACAATCTTTACAATTGTTTCGGAGTGCTCCTTATGATGTAGAAAAAATGATGCACCTAGGTTAGTACTTGACAATCCTCTACAGGCTTCTACTTAGACGCGTTTCAGGAGACTCTCCCTTCATCAGTAAGTAGAGGATTGTACTGACCCATGTATTATTTATAGGGTGATAGTCATTATCTGATTTGTGGTCCCATTAACCTATTCAATGAGGTTAATTATTCAAATGAGGTAGGACGCAGTGGTCCTCTTATTGAAATCATATGTGGCATGAAAAAATCAGGAATAGTTCCAGTCAATAAGTCCATATATGGCAAAAATCTAAATCATTCCAATGATTAATTCATATGTGGCTTCAGGCTCGGACTGGCCCACAGGGGTACAGGGGAATCCCCTGGTGGGCCCCTGAGCAAGGTGGGCCCCTAGTCTCCCACCCCCTGCACAAGTGGCACATAACACATTAGATTTAGTGTACTATATACATATATTCAATGTACAGCACCTCAACCAGCCTATGTTCATAAAAAAAATAAACTTGTTAGATTGTATCCGTATGGTGGGCCTCTAAAATAAAATTTACTGGTGGGCCCTAGGTACCCCAGTCCGACACTGTGTGGCTTAAAAAATTATGAAAAAGTAAAAAAATAAAAAATAAAATAATAATAAAAAATCATGGCTGACAAATGGAAATAATTGGCCTTTCCAATGAGGTCAATTTTTAAACTTGAGTGGGACTCGGCATACTGAGTTACTAGATATATATGTAACATAGGGAAATGATTGCAATTAGATCTGCAGACTAGTTAATTGATCACCCTACTCTGAAAGATAGATAGTGAATAAGAAATATTAATGCATATATAAAATATGATTGAACACACATGGCTATGATGGTTTGTGTCTCCTATAATTGTATAGGTCTTTATGTATTTACAATATTTTGCTACTGATAGGTTATATTATTGTGTAATCCCATAATGTATAATGGGAAGATATCCTCTCAGTATCACTGGCTTTGAATGTGTTATGGTTTTAGATCTTATTCCTAGCAATAAGGAAATTATAGAAATGCAGAAATGGAGATCTTCGGTTTTCTTTGACTGGGGGGCTGCCTCTCTCCGCCGGGAGACCAGTGCGGTTTTTCCTACTCGCCCTGGTCTCTTCTTGGCGAGTGGTCGCCCCCTAAACCGCTCCATCTATTTGCAATCGACCACAGATACAAGAAACAGTATCTAAGAATAGGGTACCTGTACAGAACGTGAACTAAGAGTTATGATACCTACTGGGTATTTTGTTCTACGGACCAGTGCGTCATTTCATAACTCCCTTATCACATTTCTACAATTCCCTTATTGCTAGGAATAAGTGTCAAACCGGTGACAGGTTTGAGAAGATCTGAAAGATTATCTGCTCATTAGTGATCTGACAGAATCTTTTGGTTGCACTTTGTCTGTGTGTTGCTTGTATGTCCACACCTCCTGTTCAGGTGTGGATCATGTGACCTTTACCTTCCCCTATTTAGTTTGACTCCACCCATCACTCCTTGCTCTGGATAGCTTCATTTGGTGTTGGAAGAGCTGGAGTGTGGTTCTAGTTGAAGTCCTGATCATCCATCATCCATCATCCTTAGAAATTAAGTGTTCCGCTTGTTGTGTTTTGTATTTCTTCCCCCCATCTGTTGTTTACTAGGCCTCAGTGAGACGCTGGTTCCTTCACCAGGGAAGGAGCGGGTTGTCTCTGCCCTGTCATAAGTCTAGGGCATCTGAGGGCCACCAGGGTTTTCTAGGTTCCTGTGTATGGGCATCTCTACCATCGAGAGGTGCCCATACGGATAGGAGTTAGGGCCAGGAGCAGGGTTTCATAGGTGGTGACACTTTTCCTTCCATAGCAGTGAGGCCTAGTGTCTTTTCCCTTCCGTATTGTTGTCTTTTGGTGTTCTCCCATACTACATCCGTGACAATAAGATCTAAAACCATAACACATTCAAAGCCAGTGATACTAAGAGGATATCTTCTTATTATACATTATGGGATTACAAAATAATATAACCTATCAGTAGCAAAATATTGCAAATACATGAAGACCTATACAATTATAGGAGACACAAACCATCATAGCCATGTGTGTTCAATCATATTTTATGTATTCATTATTATCTCTTATTCACTATCTATCTTTCAGAGTAGGGTGATCAATTAACTAGTCTGCAGATATAATTGCAACCATTTCCCTATGTTACATATACACTCACCTAAAGAATTATTAGGACCACCTGTTCTATTTCTCATTAATGCAATTATCTAGTCAACCAATCACATGGCAGTTGCTTCAATGCATTTAGGGGTGTGGTCCTGGTCAAGACAATCTCCTGAACTCCAAACTGAATGTCAGAATGGGAAAGAAAGGTGATTTAAGCAATTTTGAGCGTGGCATGGTTGTTGATGCCAGACGGGCCGGCCTGAGTATTTCTCAATCTGCTCAGTTACTGGGATTTTCACGCACAACCATTTCTAGGGTTTACAAAGAATGGTGTGAAAAGGGAAAAACATCCAGTATGCGGCAGTCCTGTGGGCAAAAATGCCTTGTGGATGCTAGAGGTCATAGGAGAATGTGCCGACTGATTCAAGCTGATAGAAGAGCAACGTTGACTGAAATAACCACTCGTTACAACCGAGGTATGCAGCAAAGCATTTGTGAAGCCACAACACGCACAACCTTGAGGCGGATGGGCTACAACAGCAGAAGACCCCACCGGGTACCACTCATCTCCACTACAAATAGGAAAAAGAGGCTACAATTTGCACGAGCTCACCAAAATTGGATTGTTGAAGACTGGAAAAATGTTGCCTGGTCCGATGAGTCTCGATTTCTGTTGAGACATTCAAATGGTAGAGTCCGAATTTGGCGTAAACAGAATGAGAACATGTATCCATCCTCTGATGGCTACTTCCAGCAGGATAATGCACCCTGTCACAAAGCTCGAATCATTTCAAATTGGTTTCTTGAACATGACAATAAGTTCACTGTACTAAAATGGCCCCCACAGTCACCAGATCTCAACCCAATAGAGCATCTTTGGGATGTGGTGGAACGGGAGCTTTGTGCCCTGGATGTGCATCCCTCAAATCTCCATCAACTGCAAGATGCTATCCTATCAATATGGGCCAACATTTCTAAAGAATGCTATCAGCACCTTGTTGAATCAATGCCACGTAGAATTAAGGCAGTTCTGAAGGCAAAAGGGGGTCCAACACCGTATTAGTATGGTGTTCCTAATAATTCTTTAGGTGAGTGTATATCTAGTAACCCAGTATGCCGAGTCCTACTCAAGTTTAAAAATTGACCTTATTGGAAAAGCCAATTATTTCCATTTGTCACACATGATATTTTATTATTATTATTTTATTTCTATTTTTTATTTTTTCATAATTTTTTAAGCCACATATGAATTAATCATTGGAATGATTTTGATTTTTGCCATATATGGACTTAATGACTGGAAGTATTCCTGATTTTTTCATGCCACATATGATTTCTACGTCCTACCTCATTTGAATAATTAACCTCATTGAATAGGTTAATGGGACCACAAATCAGATAATGACTATCACCCTATAAATAATACATGGGTCAGTACAATCCTCTACTTACTGATGAAGGGAGAGACTCCCGAAACGCATCTAAGTAGAAGCCTGTAAAGGATTGTCAAGTACTAACCTAGGTGCATAATTTTTTCTACATCATAAGGAGCGCTCTGAAACAATTGTAAAGATTGCCACGCCCCGGGCACCACGAGGAATGCTGAAGACCTTACCATCAGATCGCGTCGGATCTCGCAAATTCTCCCAGGAACAGCTGACCGCCATCGGAGGACCTGTTCCAGCAGCGCCGGTGGGTAAGTGATCTCTGTAGCCGTAGACAGCGTGGGACACCACGCTCAGGCACAGAGCACCTCTTTTTCCCACAGCACCGTGCTGCATCACAGCAATTGACTATATTGTATTGATTCCATACATACAGACCTAGGTCAAGGAAGATCGTTCCTGTATTAATTACTGCACATCTTCACTTGTGAAGGACTATTCCACGGAGGATTATTTGCATCTAATATATATCCATTCACCATATGTGGCTATTTTATTATATTGTACTTCATTTTTATTCCTCATTTTTATTTTTTATTCCAAGGCATATTTTTATTGACTCATATTTTGGACTATTTATTGAATCAATTTCATCACCAGGAAATTCTACTTATACATACTACCTATATTATTCCCATAAATAAATTAGCTATAATACTACCCTTATATGAGTGTGCCTGCTTACCTCTGTACCTTCTATTCTTCACTGTCCTGACCGGGTGAGTCAGACCTAGCAGTTCTGCACCTCTACTATTTGCTTGAACAGTAGAGCCGTCTATATCATTCACTTTTTCAATCACTGATAATACCTACCTCATGAACCTACTATATATTAACCTACTCATCTCCTGTTACTTTAAAATATGATGCATGGAGATTGCCCTGTATTTCCTGGTGACAGTTTCTCTTTAACATTTAAAACACAAATTGTGTATACTTACAAAAAAGACAGCTGCACTCTGATGTATGTTTAGTCATTTCTTTCTTTAACAGGAATTGGCAAGAAACCTTGGTGACTGGTAGCATGGAAATGGTGCTGAATTTTAAACTTAAAGGGCTTTTCTAACATTTTTCTACTGATGACCTATCCTCTGGATAAGTCATAAGTATATGATTGGTGGAGTCTGACAGCCGGGACCCCTGCCGATCAACTGTTTAAGAAGGCAACGGTGCAAAACTTTGGATGGTCCACATCAGAATACACAATGCATCAATGTTGCGCTGGGCTCCATGATCACCAGATCTAACACCCTGAAACTTCTTTCTGTAGGGCTACATAAAAATTCTGAGTATCTGCCCCCAAAGCCATAGGATCTGAATGACCTGAGACATTGCAGCACTGGAAAAGTCCATATCCAAGGATATGCTGTCAAGCATGCAGACCGAACTGGAC
Source organism: Bufo bufo (assembly GCF_905171765.1). Lineage (NCBI taxonomy): Eukaryota > Metazoa > Chordata > Amphibia > Anura > Bufonidae > Bufo > Bufo bufo. The sequence continues at coordinate 325,811,826 of NC_053389.1, forward strand.
TACCACCCAGACATCTGCCATGTCAGCATGAGTAGCTTACATTGCACCTTTGTAGTGTATAGATAAAAATAGTGTGTCTTTTTTATGTTAATAAATTTATGTTTTCACCGTTTTGAGTACAGAGACTATAATTTTGTACCATTCTTTTTGAATCACCCTGCATTTACACAGATGATTCACATTAAGCCTCATTCACATGTCAGTGTTTGGTCAGTGATTTCCATCAGTGATTGTGAGCCAAAACCAGGATTGGAGCCTCCACAGACATAAGATATAAGGTAAAGATCTGCACCTGTTCTGTGTATAAAGCCGCACCTTGGCTCAAAATCACTGATGCAAATCACTGAGCAAACACTGACGTGTGAATGAGGCATTATTGTGACCATTTCCGACTTTCCATGTCAGCAGTGTGTAGCTCTTGAAGGAAGTCATCTGTTACAAGGTGTGCTGTAGCCTGTCTGCACACATATTGCTTGTTGATGTCATGAGTAAAAGTGGCGATGTATCACAGTTGCAAAAATGAATTATTATTGGCTTTTGGGAGAAGGGTGGCAGTATTTCTGAAACTGCCTAGTTTTGTGAACTTTGTCAGAATTGGACCTCCGCTGATTAGCAAAGGGTTGCCTTCTCCAATGAGTGATATTTTCTGCTTCATCGAGCAGATGGACATTGGAGAGAAACAACAGAGAACAAACACCAAGTCACTATTGATGGAAGAACACAAGCAGGTGGTGGCAGTGTTATGGTCTGGGGAATGTTTTCATGGCATTATCTGGGCCCATTCATCCATGTGGAAAGCACTCTCGAATCTATTTGCTTATGACTCCATCTTGCAAATCACGCACACTCATACATGCTAATTGTCTTCCCTGGGAAGGATGGGATTTTCCATCAAGATAATGTGACAAGTCACACGGCTAGAAATGTCAGACAATGGTTGTAGGGACATGACCAAGACTTCCAAGTAATCCCCTGGTCCCCTAATTCCCCCAACTTTAACCTAATTGAAACCACCTCGATAATCAAGTTTTCTCTATGGATCCTCCCACACACACCCTCCAGCAGCTGTAAGATGCACTGCAGTCAGCATGGCTCCAGATATCTGTGACAAACTTCAAAGATATTATTGAGTCACTCCCAGCCCATCTATCTGCTGTATATGCTGCACACAGCTTTTACACTGGAGATTAGCTGATGGTCAAAATAATGTGACCCGACTATGTAGATATCCATTCAGTATTAAAAAGTAAGCTTTGGCAACACAGTAACATGACAGTGCAAATACATTTACAATAAGCAAATTTTCTTACACTTTTTAAAATTAAAGTCACCAAATTGTAAACCTTAAATAATAGTAAATAACATGACATATATGATATTATCATAACCACAACAACGGATACAATACAGTGAATATATATATATATATAAAAAAAATATGGCAGCACCAACCAAAAAAAAAGGAGAAGTGGGTGCTAGCTCAAAAGGGAAAAGCTTACCCAAAATATATAATGGAAAGATAGAGCAGCACTCCAAAGTTGCGGTAAAAAAGTTATATTTTTATTCACCCATTGGTGATGCGATGTTTCGGCTCCAACATGAAACCTTTCTCAAGCCTTGAGAAAGGCTTCATGTTGGAGCCGAAACGTGACGTCACCAATGGGTGAATAAATATATCACTTTTTTACCGCAACTTTGTAGTGCTGCTCTATCTTTCCATTATATATATATATATATATATATATATATATATATATATATATATATATATATGGGATTGGTAAATTATGAGATTGTGTGTTTTTTTAATGGCATTTAACACATAATAAAAGTTAATAATTAAATGCTTCTTGGGTGCATGATAAAATGGAAGTAAAAAATGCAAAAAATCATCCTGCAAAAAACTCAACCTCATGCAGCTGTGTAAAGGTAAAAATAAAATTATGGCTGTTTTTGGCTATTAACCCTTTCATGACCAAGCCATTTTTCACCTTTCTGCTTGGGCCATTTTTAGCAAATCTGACATGTGTCACTTTATGTGGTAATAACTTTAAAACACTTTTACTTATTATTATTATTATTATCTATTATTAAAGCGCCATTCATTCAATAGCGCTGTACATATGAAAAGGGGTATACATACATAATACAGACAATTGCACTAAGCATAAACAAGACGAGTTAAAAACTGGTACAGAAGGAGAGAGGGCACTGCCCGTGAGGGCTTACAATCTACATGGTATGGGAGAAGGACACAGTAGGTGAGGGTGAAGCTGGTCATGGCGGTATAGAGGCTGCAGGGTCACTGGTTGTAGGCTTGTCTGAAGAGGTGGGTTTTTAGGTTTCTTTTGAAGGATTCCACTGTAGGTGAGAGTATGATATGTTGGGGTAGCGAGTTCCAGAGTGTGGGGGATGCACGGGAGAAATCTTGGATGCAATTGTGGGAAGAGGTGATAAGGAGGTCTTGTGAGGATCGGAGATTGCGTGTGGGGATGTATCGGGAAAGTAGCTCAGAGATGTAGGGAGGGGACAGGTTGTGGACAGCCTTGTATGTATTTGTTAGTATTTTGAACTGAATTTGCTGGGCAATGGGGAGCCAGTAAAGGGATTGGCAGTGGGGAAAGGCAGCGGAGTAACAGGGTGAGAGGTGGATTAGTCGGGCAGCAGAAATGAGGATAGATTGGAGGGCTGCGAGTGTGCTAGATGGAAGGCCACAGAGGAGAATCTTGCATTAGTCTAGGCGGGAGATGATGAGGGCATGTACAATAATTTTCACAGATTCAAAGTTAAGTAAAGCGCGGATATGGAAGATGTTTTTGAGTTAGAGGCGGCAGGTGGTGAAAGGGCTTTGATGTGCGGTCAGAAGGAGAGGGCAGAAACCAAGGTCACTCCAAGGCAGTGGACTTGGTTGACCGGGGAGAGTGAGCAGCCATTGATCGTGATAGATAGGTCTTTTTAGAAAGCGAGAGGAGAAGAAGGATGATATAGAAGATAGACATTGTGGGATTCTGGATAATAAGGTGATGATGTCTGGACCAGGTATATTTGTGTGTCATCAGCATAAGAGTGATACTGAAAGCCATGGGCCTCTATGAGATGTCCCAGGCCAAAAGTGTAAATAGAGAAGAGCAGGGGTCCTAGGACCGAGTCTTGCAGGTCACCAACAGAAAGGAAATTAGATGAGGAGGTGGGAGATGCTAAGTGTCCGGTCTGTGAGGTATGATGTGATCCAGGAGAGGGCCAGGTCAGTGATGCCAAGAGATGAGAGAGTTTGCAACAGAGGTTAGTGGTTGACAGTATCAATGGCAGAGGACAGGTCAAGGAGAAGGAGGACAGATTAATGTTTTTTGAGTTGGCTGTTAGTAGGTCATTGGTGACTTTGGTAAGGGCAGTCTCATCCATTGGTGGGGTCAGAAGCCAGATTGTAGCCTGTCAAAGAGGGAGCAGGAGGAGAGTTGAGAGGACAGTTCAGAATGGACATGTTCAAGTAGCTTTAAGGCATATGGAAGAAGTGATATTGGGCGATAACTGGACAAAGAAGATGGGTCAAGTGAAGGCTTTTTGAGGATGGGTGTAATGGTAGCATGTTTAAAAGCAGAGGGGAAGACACCAGAGGTTAGTGATAGGTTGAAGAGATGAGTTAGGGCTGGGATAAACACTGTAGTGAGGTTAGGGATGAGGTGGGATGGGATTGGGTCAAGTGCACAGGTGGTGAGATGTGATCCGGAGAGTAGAGTGGAGAGTTTTTCTTCTGTAATGGTGGAGAAGTGGGTTTGGGCCATTCTGAGATTGAATTCTCATCGCATATTGCACTTCATGACAGTGGTAAAATGGAGTCAAAAAATGACATTTTTATTTATAAAAAAGACCAAATTTACCAAAAATATGGAAAAATTTGCAAATTTTCACATTTCAATTTATCTACTTTTATAATAGATAGTGATAACTCTAAAAATACTAAGGTTTGGATAATTTGTGAATGCCATTTTATTTTTTGGGGATGTTACAAGGCTTAAAAGTTTAAAAGCAAATCTTGAAATTTTTCAGAAAATTTCCAAAACCCACTTTTTAAGGACCAGTTGAGGTCTGAAGTCACTTTGTGATGCTTACATAATAGAAACCACCAAAAAATGACCCCATTTTAGAAACTACACCCCTCAAGGTATTCAAAACTGATTTTACAAACTTTGTTAATCCTTTAGGTGTTCCACAAGAATTAATGGAATATGGAAATGAAACTTTAGAATTTCACTTTTTTGGCAGATTTTACATTTTAATAAATTTTTTCCAGTTACAAAGCAAGGGTTAACAGCCAAACAAAACTCAATATTTATGGCCCTAAATCTGTAGTTTATGGAAACACCCCATATGTGGTCGTAAACTGCTGTACGGACACACGGCATTGTGCAGAAGGAAAGAAACTCCAGTAGGTTTTTTGGAAAGCAGATTTCACTGGGATAATTTTAAGCTGCCATGTCACATTTGAAGACCCCCTGATGCACCCCTAGAGTAGAAACTCAAAAAATATTACTGCATTTTTCGAACTACGGGATAAGGTGGCAGTTTTGTTGGTACTATTTTAGTACATGATTTAGTATGTGATTTTTGGTTGCTCTATATTACACATTTTGTGAGGCAAGATAAAAAATAGCTGTTTTGGCACCGTTTTTATTTTTTGCTATTTACAATGTTCTTCTGACAGGTTAGATCATGTGGTATTTTTATAAAGCAGGTTGTTACGGATGCGGCGATAGCTAACTTTTTTTTATTTATTTATGTTTTAAACAATAACAGCATTTTAAAATAAATAAAAATCCTGTTTCAGTGTCTCCATATTCTGAGAGCCCTAGTTTTTCAAAATTTTTGGGCTATTGTCTTAGTTAGGGTCTAATTTTTGCGGGATCAGATGATGGTTTGATATGGTATTGGTATTTTCGGGTGCGTATGACTTTTTGATCGCTTGGTATTGCACTTTTTGTGATGTAAGGTGACAAAAAATAGCTTTTTTGACACAGTTTTTTTTTTTTTTTACGGTGTTGACCTGAGGGTTTAGATCATGTGATAATTTTATAGAGCAGTTCGTTACGGACGTGGAAATATCTAATATGTATACTTTTTATATTTATGTAATTTTACACAATGATATCATTTTTTAATCAAAAAAAATAAATCAGGTTTTAGTGTCTCCATAGTCTGAGAGCCATAGTTTTTTCAGTTTTTAAGTGATTGTCTTAGGTAGGGTATAATTTTTGCAGGATGAGATGATGGTTTGATTGGCATTATATTGGGATGTGTATGACTTTTTGATTGCTTGCTATTACACTTTTTGTGATGTAAGGTGACAAAAAATGGCTATTTTGTTACAGTTTTTCTTTTCTTTTTTTTATGGTGTTCATCCGAGGGGTTAGGTCATGTGGTATTTTTATAGAGCAGGTTGTTATGAACGTGGCAATACCTAATATGTCCTTGTTTTATTAATTTTTTACATTTGACACAATAAAAGCATTTTTGAAACCAAAAAAATCATATTTTAGTGTCTCCATAGTCTGAGAGCTATAGTTTATTTTTATTTTTTGGGAGATAGTCTTAGGTAGGGGCTCATTTTTTTCTGGATGAGGTGACGGTTAGATTGGTACTATTTTGGGGTGCATACGCCTTTTTGATCACTTGGTGTTGCCCTATTAGTGATGTAAGGTGACAAAAAATGTTTTTTAGAAAAGTTTTTATTTAATTTTTTTGACATTGTTCAGCTGACGGGTTAGGTCATGTGATATTTTTATAGAGCTGGTCAATACAGACGCGGCAACATGTCTACTTTTATCTTTTTTTCCCTATTTTTTTAAAAAGGGGGCTGGATCTCACAGGCTCTTCCTGAAGGCAGCCACGATGCCTAAGGAAGGCATCGGGTTTCCTTTTTTCTGCCATCGGGTTCCCGTCACAGCAGCGCTGGGACCCGATGGACACCCTGCACACTTCTGAAGCCCGCACGTGCCGTGATCAGCGCTGACCGCAGCCATGCAGGGGTTAATGCCGGCCGGCGCATACAGCAGGGGTCCGGCTATTAGTGACTGCCGGACCCTGCCACAGATCAGACAGGCGCAGCTCTTGCATCCGTCCGATCAGCACGCCGTACATGTACGTCACAGGGCGTTAAGTAACGTCCATTTGCGCAGTACATGTATGGTGCTGGGTGTTAAGGGGTTAATGCAAACAATTATGCTGGAAATTTCAACAAGGACTTTACCCACGTTTCCATCAGTAAAAGAATTGTAGGAAAACATTTTTGCTAAAAAAAAATGTGACTGGCATTTAAACTTGGAAGCTGTATCTGTGTATAAGCCTCACCCAACAACAAGCTCACAGTCAAAGTAATACATTCTTTTTTTATTTTTCAGAATAAATAGATTTTGAACAGTCGGCAGACATAATGAAAACAATGTTAGATCTAAGATTGTGATAGAAAGTGCCTAGCTCTGTTTTTCAATTAAAGCAAATGTCTATTAAAGGTGACCATCTTCACATCTGATCTGTTTTCTTGTAATTAATGGGTGTATAAAAAGGTTTTAATGCAATAATATACCCAGTCAACATTGGAAATTGAACAAACTTTTCATCAGGGTCATTTGGGTAGTTTGTGTTGTGATTATGATTTAAAAAGAGTAAACACAGTTGTTTGACAATAAATGGCTCACTAACCATGAGTGAAAGAAAAGTTGTTGTGTTATCATTTATAATCTCTGAACAATGGTTAAGAAATCATAAATTCTGCAAGGGTATGTAAACTTATGAGCACAACTTTGCATACATTGTCCAGTGGATACTTTTTTCATTATGGAGAGTGCCTAATATGTGTGAGGAGTATTGTAGGCCAGACAACGCCCCTCTGGGCTTCTGAAAAAAAAAATGCATATTAGCATAACATATCTGCTTACATCTTATAGGCTTAGATTTCTTTTCTTTTCCTCTTCACATAATATTCAAGACTTTCTATTGGCCAGAAAGGAAAGGGCTAATAGAAAAGTGTTAGGATGTGCCTGTATGTTACGAGTGATATGAAAGCAAGTGTGAAAGAGGCAATTGTGGGTGAGAACGGTAAGGATGCTAAAACCTTATGTGTGGAATTACAAATGGAAACAAAACTAAAGCAAAAATAATACTTCTTGTAATCTATAGACACCCTAACATCACAGAGGATGTGCAGAATCAAATAGAGCGGGCTGCGCAGGTGAGTACAGTGGTCATAATTAGAGTTGAGCGAACACCTGGATGTTCGGGTTCGAGAAGTTCGGCCGAACTTCCCGTAAATGTTCGGGTTCGGGATCCGAACCCGATCCGAACTTCGTCCCGAACCCGAACCCCATTGAAGTCAATGGGGACCCGAACTTTTGGGCACTAAAAAGGCTGTAAAACAGCCCAGGAAAGAGCTAGAGGGCTGCAAAAGGCAGCAACATGTAGGTAAATCCCCTGCAAACAAATGTGGATAGGGAAATGAATTAAAATTAAAAAAATAAAAATGAAAAAATATCAATTGGACAGAGGTCCCATAGCAGAGAATCTGGCTTCACGTCAGCAGAGAATGAGTCTCTTCATGCCATAGCAAAGAATCTGGCTTCATGTCAGCAGAGAATCAGTCTCTTCATGACATAGCAGAGAATCTGGCTTCATGTCAGCGCAGAATCAGTCTTCATGTCATAGCAGAGAATCAGGCTTCACGTCACCCACCACTGGAACAGGCCACTGTCACACATTTAGGCCCCGGCACCCAGACAGAGGAGAGCGGTCCCGTAACAGAGAATCTGGCCTTATGTCAGCGCAGAATCTGTATTCATGTCATAGCAGAGAATCAGGCTTCACGTCACCCACCACTGGAACAGGCCACTGTCACACATTTAGGCCCAGGCACCCAGGCAGAGGAGAGAGGTCCCGTAACAGAGAATCTGGCCTTATGTCAACGCAGAATCAGTCTTCATGTCATAGCAGAGAATCAGGCTTCACGTCACCCACCACTGGAACAGGCCACTGTCACACATTTAGGCCCAGGCACCCAGGCAGAGGAGAGAGGTCCCGTAACAGAGAATCTGGCCTTATGTCAGCGCAGAATCTGTATTCATGTCATAGCAGAGAATCAGGCTTCACGTCACCCACCACTGGAACAGGCCACTGTCACACATTTAGGCCCCGGCACCCAGACAGAGGAGAGCGGTCCCGTAACAGAGAATCTGGCCTTATGTCAGCGCAGAATCAGTCTTCATGTCATAGCAGAGAATCAGGCTTCACGTCAGCCACCACTGGAACAGGCCACTGTCACACATTTAGGCCCAGGCACCCAGGCAGAGGAGAGAGGTCCCGTAACAGAGAATCTGGCCTTATGTCAACGCAGAATCAGTCTTCATGTCATAGCAGAGAATCAGGCTTCACGTCACCCACCACTGGAACAGGCCACTGTCACACATTTAGGCCCAGGCACCCAGGCAGAGGAGAGAGGTCCCGTAACAGAGAATCTGGCCTTATGTCAGCGCAGAATCTGTATTCATGTCATAGCAGAGAATCAGGCTTCACGTCACCCACCACTGGAACAGGCCACTGTCACACATTTAGGCCCCGGCACCCAGACAGAGGAGAGCGGTCCCGTAACAGAGAATCTGGCCTTATGTCAGCGCAGAATCTGTCTTCATGTCATAGCAGAGAATCAGGCTTCACGTCACCCACCACTGGAACAGGCCACTGTCACACATTTAGGCCCCGGCACCCAGACAGAGGAGAGCGGTCCCGTAACAGAGAATCTGGCCTTATGTCAGCGCAGAATCTGTCTTCATGTCATAGCAGAGAATCAGGCTTCACGTCACCCACCACTGGAACAGGCCACTGTTACACATTTAGGCCCCGGCACCCAGACAGAGAAGAGCGGTCCCGTAACAGAGAATCTGGCCTTATGTCAGCGCAGAATCTGTCTTCATGTCATAGCAGAGAATCAGGCTTCACGTCACCCACCACTGGAACAGGCCACTGTCACACATTTAGGCCCAGGCACCCAGGCAGAGGAGAGAGGTCCCGTAACAGAGAATCTGGCCTTATGTCAACGCAGAATCAGTCTTCATGTCATAGCAGAGAATCAGGCTTCACGTCACCCACCACTGGAACAGGCCACTGTCACACATTTAGGCCCCGGCACCCAGACAGAGGAGAGGTTCATTCAACTTTGGGTTGCCCCACAATATAATAGTAAAATGAAATTAAAAATAGTATTGAATGAGGAAGTGCCCTGGAGTAGAATAATATATTGTTAAGGGGAGGTAGTTAATATCTAATCTGCACAAGGGATGGACAGGTCCTGTGGGATCCATGCCTGGTTCATTTTTATGAACGTCAGCTTATCCACATTGGCTGTAGACAGGCGGCTGCGTTTGTCTGTAATGACGCCCCCTGCCGTGCTGAATACACGTTCAGACAAAACGCTGGCCGCCGGGCAGGCCAGCACCTCCAAGGCATAAAAGGCTAGCTCTGGCCACGTGGACAATTTGGAGACCCAGAAGTTGAATGGGGCCGAACCACCAGTCAGTACGTGGAGGGGTGTGCACAGGTACTGTTCCACCATATTTGTGAAATGTTGCCTCCTGCTAACACATTCCGTATCAGGAGGTGGTGCAGTTAGCTGTGGCGTGGTGACAAAACTTTTCCACATCTCTGCCATGCTAACCCTGCCCTCAGAGGAGCTGGCCGTGATACAGCTGCGTTGGCGACCTCTTGCTCCTCCTCTGCCTTCGCCTTGGGCTTCCACTGGTTCCCCTGTGACATTTGGGAATGCTCTCAGTAGCGCCAACGTCTACCAACGTGCGCTTGTACTCGCGCATATTCCTATCATGCTCCAGTGTAGGAAGTAAGGTGGGCACATTGTCTTTGTACCGGGGATCCAGCAGGGTGGCAACCCAGTAGTCCGCACACGTTAAAATGTGGGCAACTCTGCTGTCGTTGCGCAGGCACTGCAGCATGTAGTCGCTCATGTGTGCCAGGCTGCCCAGAGGTAAGGACAAGCTGTCCTCTGTGGGAGGCGTATCGTCATCGTCCTGTGTTTCCCCCCAGCCACGCACCAGTGATGGGCCCGAGCTGCTTTGGGTGCCACCCCGCTGTGAACATGCTTCATCCTCATCCTCCTCCACCTCCTCCTCATCCTCGTCCTCCTCGTCCTCCAGTAGTGGGCCCTGTCTGGCCACATTTGTACCTGGCCTCTGGTGTTGCAAAAAACCTCCCTCTGAGTCACTTTGAAGAGACTGGCCTGAAAGTTCTAAAAATGACCCCTCTTCCTCCTCTTCCTCCTGGGCCACCTCCTCTTCCATCATCGCCCTAAGTGTTTTCTCAAGGAGACATAGAAGTGGTATTGTAACGCTGATAACGGCGTCATCGCCACTGGCCATGTTGGTGGAGTACTCGAAACAGCGCAACAGGGCACACAGGTCTCGCATGGAGGCCCAGTCATTGGTGGTGAAGTGGGTCTGATCCGCAGTGCGACTGACCCGTGCGTGCTGCAGCTGAAACTCCACTATGGCCTGCTGCTGCTCGCACAGTCTGTCCAGCATATGCAAGGTGGAGTTCCACCTGGTGGGCACGTCACATATGAGGCGGTGAGCGGGAAGGCCGAAGTTACGCTGTAGCGCAGACAGGCGAGCAGCGGCAGGGTGTGAACGCCGGAAGCGCGAACAGACGGCCCGCACTTTATGCAGCAGCTCTGACATGTCGGTGTAGTTGCGAATGAACTTCTGCACCACCAAATTCAGCACATGCGCCAGGCAAGGGATGTGCGTCAAACCGACTAGTCCCAGAGCTGCAACGAGATTTCGCCCATTATCGCACACCACCAGGCCGGGCTTGAGGCTCACCGGCAGCAACCACTCGTCGGTCTGTTGTTCTATACCCCGCCACAACTCCTGTGCGGTGTGGGGCCTGTCCCCCAAACATATGAGTTTCAGAATGGCCTGCTGACGTTTACCCCGTGCTGTGCTGAAGTTGGTGGTGAAGGTGTGTGGCTGACTGGATGAGCAGGTGGAAGAAGAGGAGGAGGAAGCTGAGTAGGAGGAGGAGGAGACAGGAGGCAAAGAATGTTGCCCTGCGATCCTTGGCGGCGGAAGGACGTGTGCAAAATAGCTCTCCGCCTGGGGCCCAGCCGCCACTACATTTACCCAGTGTGCAGTTAGGGAGATATAGCGTCCCTGGCCGTGCTTACTGGTCCACGTATCTGTGGTTAGGTGGACCTTGCCACAGATGGCGTTGCGCAGTGCACACTTGATTTTATCGGACACTTGTTTGTGCAGGGAAGGCACGGCTCTCTTGGAGAAGTAGTGGCGGCTGGGAACAACATACTGTGGGACAGCAAGTGACATGAGCTGTTTGAAGCTGTGTGTGTCCACCAGCCTAAATGACAGCATTTCATAGTCCAGTAGTTTAGAAATGCTGGCATTCAGGGCCAGGGATCGAGGGTGGCTAGGTGAGAATTTACGCTTTCTCTCAAATGTTTGTGAGATGGAGAGCTGAACGCTGCCTTGTGACATGGTTGAGATGCTTGGTGACGCAGGTGGTGGTGTTGGTCGTACATCCCATGTTTGCTGGGCGGCAGGTGCCAACGTTCCTCCAGAGGCGGAGGAAGAGGCCGAGGCGGCGGCAGCAGCAGCAGAAGAGGCCGAGGCGGCAGCAGCAGAAGATGTAGCAGGGGGAGCCTGAGTGACTTCCTTGTTTTTAAGGTGTTTACTCCACTGCAGTTCATGCTTTGCATGCAGGTGCCTGGTCATGCAGGTTGTGCTAAGGTTCAGAACGTTAATGCCTCGCTTCAGGCTCTGATGGCACAGCGTGCAAACCACTCGGGTCTTGTCGTCAGCACATTGTTTGAAGAAGTGCCATGCCAGGGAACTCCTTGAAGCTGCCTTTGGGGTGCTCGGTCCCAGATGGCGGCGGTCAGTAGCAGGCGGAGTCTCTTGGCGGCGGGTGTTCTGATTTTGCCCACTGCTCCCTCTTTTGCTACGCTGTTGGCTCGGTCTCACCACTGCCTCTTCCTCCGAACTGTGAAAGTCAGTGGCACGACCTTCATTCCATGTGGGGTCTAGGACCTCATCGTCCCCTGCATCGTCTTCCACCCAGTCTTGACCCCTGACCTCCTGTTCAGTCTGCACACTGCAGAAAGACGCAGCAGTTGGCACCTGTGTTTCGTCATCATCAGAGACGTGCTGAGGTGGTATTCCCATGTCCTCATCATCAGGAAAAATAAGTGGTTGTGCGTTAGTGCATTCTATCTCTTCCACCCCTGGGGAAGGGCTAGGTGGATGCCCTTGGGAAACCCTGGCAGCAGAGTCTTCAAACAGCATAAGAGACTGCTGCATAACTTGAGGCTCAGACAGTTTCCCTGATATGCATGGGGGTGATGTGACAGACCGATGGGCTTGGTTTTCATGCGCCATCTGTGCGCTTTCTGCAGAAGACTGGGTGGGAGATAATGTGAACGTGCTGGATCCACTGTCGGCCACCCAATTGACTAATGCCTGTACCTGCTCAGGCCTTACCATCCTTAGAACGGCATTGGGCCCCACCAAATATCGTTGTAAATTCTGCTGGCTACTGGGACCTGGGGTAGTTGGTTCACTAGGACGTGTGGCTGTGGCAGAACGGCCACGTCCTCTCCCAGCACCAGAGGGTCCACTAACACCACCACGACCATGTCCACGTCCGCGTCCCTTATTTGATGTTTTCCTCATTGTTCCCGTTCACCACAATTTTGAGAATGGCAAATTTGGGAATGCTTTTTCAACCCAGAACAAAAAGTCTGCTTTTACGGTCACTACAAATAACTTGACCAGCTAAAACTGTGCAGATTTGGTTGAATAGAGATGTGAGACCTGTTTTTTTTTTGCGCTGTGTGACAGTTATAGGTTTAATCACAGAATGACACTTTTATCAGCACGCTAGCGTGTGTCTTAGGTTTTTCTGAATGATACTATCAATAACTTCAAAGTAAGATTTTCTTTTTGGGATAGATTTCAAGTAGGCCTGAAATACCACAAACTAGTTATTTTCAGAATGGCAAATTTGGGAATGCTTTTTCAACCCAGAACAAAAAGTCTGCTTTGACGGTCACTACAAATAACTTGACCAGCTAAAACTGTGCAGATTTGGTTGAATAAAGATGTGAGACCTGTTTTTTTTTGCGCTGTGTGACAGTTATAGGTTTAATCACAGAATGACACTTTTATCAGCACGCTAGCGTGTGTCTTAGGTTTTTCTGAATGATACTATCAATAACTTCAATGTAAGATTTTCTTTTTGGGATAGATTTCAAGTAGGCCTGAAATACCACAAACTAGTTATTTTCAGAATGGCAAATTTGGGAATGCTTTTTCAACCCAGAACAAAAAGTCTGCTTTGACGGTCACTACAAATAACTTGACCAGCTAAAACTGTGCAGATTTGGTTGAATAGAGATGTGAGACCTGTTTTTTTTTGAGCTGTGTGACAGTTATAGGTTTAATCACAGAATGACACTTCTATCAGCACGCTAGCGTGTGTCTTAGGTTTTTCTGAATGATACTATCAATAACTTCAATGTAAGATTTTCTTTTTGGGATAGATTTCAAGTAGGCCTGAAATACCACAAACTAGTTATTTTCAGAATGGCAAATTTGGGAATGCTTTTTCAACCCAGAACAAAAAGTCTGCTTTGACGGTCACTACAAATAACTTGACCAGCTAAAACTGTGCAGATTTGGTTGAATAGAGATGTGAGACCTGTTTTTTTTTGCGCTGTGTGACAGTTATAGGTTTAATCACAGAATGACACTTCTATCAGCACGCTAGCGTGTGTCATAGGTTTTTCTGAATGATACTATCAATAACTTCAATGTAAGATTTTCTTTTTGGGATAGATTTCAAGTAGGCCTGAAATACCACAAACTAGTTATTTTCAGAATGGCAAATTTGGGAATGCTTTTTCAACCCAGAACAAAAAGTCTGCTTTGACGGTCACTACAAATAACTTGACCAGCTAAAACTGTGCAGATTTGGTTGAATAGAGATGTGAGAACTGTTTTTTTTTGCGCTGTGTGACAGTTATAGGTTTAATCACAGAATGACACTTCTATCAGCACGCTAGCGTGTGTCTTAGGTTTTTCTGAATGATACTATCAATAACTTCAATGTAAGATTTTCTTTTTGGGATAGATTTCAAGTAGGCCTGAAATACCACAAACTAGTTATTTTCAGAATGGCAAATTTGGGAATGCTTTTTCAACCCAGAACAAAAAGTCTGCTTTGACGGTCACTACAAATAACTTGACCAGCTAAAACTGTGCAGATTCGGTTATATAAAGATGTGAGACCTGTTTTTTTTTGCGCTGTGTGACAGTTATAGTTTTAATCACAGAATGACACTTCTATCAGCACGCTAGCGTGTGTCTTAGGTTTTTCTGAATGATACTATCAATAACTTCAATGTAAGATTTTCTTTTTGGGATAGATTTCAAGTAGGCCTGAAATACCACAAACTAGTTATTTTCAGAATGGCAAATTTGGGAATGCTTTTTCAACCCAGAACAAAAAGTCTGCTTTGACGGTCACTACAAATAACTTGACCAGCTAAAACTGTGCAGATTTGGTTGAATAGAGATGTGAGACCTGTTTTTTTTTGCGCTGTGTGACAGTTATAGGTTTAATCACAGAATGACACTTCTATCAGCACGCTAGCGTGTGTCTTAGGTTTTTCTGAATGATACTATCAATAACTTCAATGTAAGATTTTCTTTTTGGGATAGATTTCAAGTAGGCCTGAAATACCACAAACTAGTTATTTTCAGAATGGCAAATTTGGGAATGCTTTTTCAACCCAGAACAAAAAGTCTGCTTTAACGGTCACTACAAATAACTTGACCAGCTAAAACTGTGCAGATTTGGTTGAATAGAGATGTGAGACCTGTTTTTTTTTGCGCTGTGTGACAGTTATAGGTTTAATCACAGAATGACACTTCTATCAGCACGCTAGCGTGTGTCTTAGGTTTTTCTGAATGATACTATCAATAACTTCAATGTAAGATTTTCTTTTTGGGATAGATTTCAAGTAGGCCTGAAATACCACAAACTAGTTATTTTCAGAATGGCAAATTTGGGAATGCTTTTTCAACCCAGAACAAAAAGTCTGCTTTGACGGTCACTACAAATAACTTGACCAGCTAAAACTGTGCAGATTTGGTTGAATAGAGATGTGAGACCTGTTTTTTTTTGCGCTGTGTGACAGTTATAGGTTTAATCACAGAATGACACTTCTATCAGCACGCTAGCGTGTGTCTTAGGTTTTTCTGAATGATACTATCAATAACTTCAATGTAAGATTTTCTTTTTGGGATAGATTTCAAGTAGGCCTGAAATACCACAAACTAGTTATTTTCAGAATGGCAAATTTGGGAATGCTTTTTCAACCCAGAACAAAAAGTCTGCTTTGACGGTCACTACAAATAACTTGACCAGCTAAAACTGTGCAGATTTGGTTGAATAGAAATGTCAGGTCTATTTTTTAGGCGCTGGGTGACAGGCTCAACTTGCCCCTGATGTAATATATGGCCAAAAAATAACCACACTGTTGATGGTTAAATGCACTTGGGTGACACAGGCTCAGCCTGCAGCTGATGTAGTATATGGCCAAAAAATAATCAGACTGTTGATGGTTAAATGCACTTGGGTGAAACAGGCTCAGCCTGCAGCTGATGTAGTATATGGCCAAAAAATAGCCAGACTGTTGATGGTTAAATGCACTTCGGTGACACAGGCTCAGCCTGCAGCTGATGTAGGATATAGCACAAAATAACCACACTATCGATGGTTAAATACACTTGGTGATAGCTCGTGCTGGCGCACCACAAGTCACAAAATGGCCGCCGATCACCCCAGAAAAAAAGTGATCTAAAAACGCTCTGGGCAGCCTCAAAAAAGTGAGCAAGTCAATAATAGCACTTCAATGATCCACAGCTGCAGATCGATCACAGAATGAAGTCTTTTGGAGGAGTTAATCTGCCTAATCTCGCCCTAACGTCGCAGCTGCAAACTCTCCCTATACTGATCATAGCAGAGTGACGTGCGGCGCTACGTGACTCCAGCTTAAATAGAGGCTGGGTCACATGGTGCACTGGCCAATCACAGCCATGCCAATAGTAGGCATGGCTGTGATGGCCTCTTGGGCCAAGTAGTATGACGCTTGTTGATTGGCTGCTTTGCAGTTTTCAAAAAGCGCCAAGAAAGCGCCGAACACCGAACCCGAACCCAGACTTTTACGAAAATGTTCGGGTTCGGGTCCGTGTCACGGACACCCCAAAATTCGGTACGAACCCGAACTATACAGTTCGGGTTCGCTCATCCCTAGTCATAATAGGTGACTTTAACTTCCTTGATATTGACTGGGTTCATGGTTCTGCCTCAACTGCAAAGGTGAGATAATTCCTTAACTTGCTACAGGACAACTTTGTGGGACAGTTTGTAGAAGATCATACAAAGGATGATGCTCTGTTGGATCTCATAATTTCTAATGATGCAGAAATTGTTGGAAATGTTACTGTTCATGGAACACTTGGTAATAGTGACCACAATATAAGTATATTTCCCCTGCCCAGGCCATGTTTTGCAAATCTGACATGTGTCACTTTATGTGGTGATAACTTTAAAACGCTTTTACTTATACAGGCCATTCTGAGAATTTGTTCTCGTCACATATTGTACTTCATGACAGTGGTAAAAATAAGTAAAAATAAATCAATTGTATTCATAGAAAAATACCAAATTTACCAAAAATTTTGAAAAATTTCTAAATTTCCAAATTTCTATTTCTCTACTTTTATAATAGATAGTAATACCTTCAAAAATAGTAATTACTTTACATTCCCAATATGTCTACTTCATGTTTGGATCATTTTGAAAATTACATTTTTAGAAGTATGGAAGCAAATCTTGAAATTTTTTGGAAAATTTCCAAAACCCACTTTTTAAGGACCAGTTCAGGTCTGAAGTCACTTTGTGAGGCTTACATAATAGAAACCACCAAAAAATGACCCTATTTTAGAAACTACATCCCTCAAGGTTTTCAAAACTGATTTTACAAACTTTGTTAACCCTTTAGGTGTTCCACAAGAATTGATGGAAAATGGAGATGAAATTTCTGAATTTCACTTTTTTGGCAGATTTTACATTTTAATCAATTTTTTCCAGTAGCAAAGCAAGGGTTAACAGCCAAATAAAACTCAATATTTACTACCCTGATTCTGCGGTTTACAGAAACACCCCACATGTGATCGTAAACTGCTGTACGGGCACACGGCAGGACGCAGAAGGAATGGAACGCCATATGGTTTTTGGAAGGCAAATTTAGCTGAACTGGTTTTTCATATCCCATTTGAAGACCCCCTGATGCACCCCTACAGTAGAAACTCAAAAAATTTAGCACATTTTGGAAACTACAGGATAAGGTGCCAGTTTAATTGGTACTATTTTGGGGTATATATGATTTTTTATTGCTCTATATTACGTTTTTTGTGAGGCAAGGTAACAAAAAAATTGATGTTTAGGCACAGTTTTAATTTTTTATTTATATAGCGTTTACCTGAGGGAATAGGTCATGTGACTTTTTTATAGAGCAGATCGTTACGCACGTGGCAATACCTAATATGTCTACTTTTTCTTATTTATTTAAGTTTTACACAATAATAGCATTTTTGAAACTGAAGATATTTTAGTGTCTCATAGTCTGAGAGCCATAGCTTTTTTAATTTTTGACCGATTCTCTCAGGTAGGGTCTCATTTTTTGCAGGATGAGGTGATGGTCTGATTAGTACTATTTTGGCGGGCATACTGCTTTTTGATCACTTGCTGTTGCAATTTTTGTGATGTAATGTGATAAAAATTGCATTTTTTTTACACCGTTTTTTTTTTTTTTTTACGGTATCCACCTGAGTGGTTAGGTCATGTAATATTTTTATAGAGCTAGTTGTTACAGACGTGGCGATACCTAATATGTATTATTTTTTTATGTATTTCATTTTAGCACAATAATAGAAAGTTTTGAAACAAAAAAATTATGTTTTAGTGTCTCCATTTTCTGAGAGCTATAGTTTATTTTTAATTTTTTGGGTGATTGTCTTAGGTAGGGGCTTATTTTTTGAGGGATGAGGTGACGGTTTTATTGATACAATTTTGGGGGTATACGCCTTTTTGATCGCTTGGTGTTGCACTTTTTGTGATGTAAGGTGACAAAATTTGGGTTTTTTTACACATTTTTTTTTATGGTGTTTATCGGACAGGGTGGATCATGTGATATATTTATAGAGCCGATCATTACAGACGCGGCGATACCTAATATGTGTGGGGGTTTTTTCAGTTTTTTATTATAAAATAAGGTGAAAGGGGCGTTTTTTTTCTTTTTTACTTTATTAACTTTATTACTTTATTAATTTTATTAAAAACACTTTTTTAAACTTTTTTTTACTTTACTTTATTTATGACATTCACTTTTGTGGGTCTGATCCCCTCTGCAATGCATTACAATACATCTGTATTGTAATGCATTGACTGTTAGTGTATGACACTGAGTCATACACTAACAGGTTGCCTAGGAGACCCAGCCTGAGGCTGATCTACTCGGCTCCCGTAGAAGGCAGTTCCCGATGCCGTTCAAGGCATTGGGCAGCCTCTGCATGGCATCGGGCTGCCTTGTGTCGCATCGGGTCCCCGCCACAGCAGCACGGGGACTCGATACGATCGTTCACCTGACACAATCCTCTTCTATGTTGCGGTCAGCGCTACCGCGGCATAGAAGGGGTTAATCCGCCGCCACGGCTATTACAGAGATGCCGGCGGATACAGCAGGGGCCTGGCTACCACGGACTGCCAGGCCCCTGCAGTGATCGCGCGCGTACCGCTCCGGTGCCCGCTCGATCACTATGACGTACTATTACGTCAAATTGCGGGAACTCAGTGGTTCCCATGACGTAACAGTACGTCAAAGGTCGGGAAGGGGTTAAGCTGAAATACACCTATATTAGGCATATTTCTGGAGCAGATTGCGGAGCAACATCTAGTTTAGCCGCAATCTGCTAATTTTTCCCGCTCACTCTAGGTCTAATAAAGTGGGCGTGGCATGGGCGGGAAAGGGGACAGGACGGCAGGCCAGTATCATTTACAATTTTCTGTGCCTGTTTAAAATTTAGAAGCTGTCTTACATTTAGAAGTGGCGGAGCATCTACCGAAGTTATGAAGAGGCCTTTGCCTCTTCATAACTCTGGCAGATCCACTGCCAGCTTGGGGGTTTGTTATAACTGGCTTCTAAAATACCCGTCTTAACCCTTTCAGGCCCGGAGATTCTTTTTTTTTTTCATTTTTGTTTTGCGCTCCCTACCTTCCCTGAGCCATAACTTTTTTATTTGTCTTTTCACATATGAAGGCCATATGAGGGCTTTTTTTTGCAGGGCAAGTTGTACTTTCCAATGCCACCATTTAATATTCCATATGATGTAGTGGGAAGCGGGGAAAAAAATCCAAAAATAAAGCAATTCCACCACAGTTTTACAGGTTTTTTATTTGCAACGCTCGATAAAACTAACCGGTTACTTTTATTCTACAGGTCAGTACGAACCTGGCAATAACTTATGTGTATAGTTTTTCTTGCGTTTTGATAGTGATAAAAAAATGTATAAGTGGGAAAAAAAAATCTGTTTTATTTTTTTGTCGCCATATTTTGACCCCTATAACTTTTTTGTAATTATGTGTACAGAGCTGTATAGCGGCAAATTTTTTGTGAGGCAGTCTGAACTTTTCATTGATACCATTCTGGGGTGTGTATGACTTTTTGATCACTTTTTATTAAATTTTATTGTTTGCCATATGGGGTACCGTATTTTTCGCCCCATAAGACGCACTTTCCCCCCCCCAAAAATGGGGGGAAAATGCCCCTGCGTCTTATGGGGAAAATGCTGACAGTTTAACATCGCAGTTTGCGATGTATGTGAGAGCGGGGAGGGACTAAGAAGGAGGAGCTGGGGGCCGGCAATTGCGGGGCGGTGCAGTCACTGTACTATAGCCCCGCCGCTCCAGTGCTGCACAAATATAAAATGTCTTATTCAATTAAAAGTTATTAAACATGCCCCCCAACTCCTAATAGTACCGTACATCCTAATAGCTTCTGTACAATGCTGGCAGGCAGGCCGGGAGGGCGGCAGCGTAACTCCCTGAGGTCACGTGCCTGCGCCGCCTACTTTATGAATGAAGCAGGCGGCGAAGGCAAGTGACGTCAGTGAGTGACGCGCCGGCCACCCAGCCTGCCTGTCAGCATTGTACAGAAGCTATTAGGATGTACGGTACTGTTAGGAGTGAGGGGGTATGTGTAATCATTTTTTATTGAATAAGACATTTTATATTTGTAGAGAAAAAAGAGAGGTTTTGTCCAGCTTGTAGTTGTGGTAATCCAAAGGCTTCTTTATTGAATATTCAGTATAAAATCCAGGTACAGAAAGCAGAGTCTACATGTTTCGGGCACAATGCAATCTTAGCCCTTACTTTATGAATGAAGCAGGCGGCGCAGGCAAGTGACGTCAGTGAGTGACGCGCTGGCCGCCCGGCCTGCCTGGGTTGTCCAGAAGCTGTTAGGATGTACGGTACTATTAGGAGTGGGGGGGGGCATGTGTAATCACTTTTAATTGAATAAGACATTTTATATTTGTATACTGGGGCGGCGGGGGGGGGAATCTGTGGATAACATCCGTGGATGGCACAGTTAAGGGGTGGGGGTCTGTGGATGGCACTGTTATGGGCTGGGGGGGTCTGTGGATGGCAAATATATAACAGTGCCATCCACAGATCCCCCCTGTATCAGTGCCAGCCACAGATCCCCCCTGTAACAGTGCCATCCACAGATCCGCCCTGTAACAGTGTCCGTCATCTACAGATCCCCCCCATAACAGTGTCCGTCATCCACAGATCCCCCCATAACAGTGTCCGTCATCCACAGATCCCCCAATAACAGTGTCCGTCATCCACAGATCCCCCATAACAGTGTTTGTCATCCACAGATCCCCCCATAACAGTGTCCGTCATCCACAGATCCCCCCATAACAGTGTCCGTCATCCACAGATCCCCCCATAACAGTGTCCGTCATCCACAGATCCCCCCATAACAGTGTCCGTCATCCACAGATCCCACCATAACAGTGTCCGTCATCCACAGATCCCCAGTAATAGTGCCATCCACAGACCACCATCTAGTTCCAAACCCACCGAAAGCACACCTTTTGGTTAAAAATATATTTTTTCTTATTTTCCTCCCCAAAAACCTAGGTGCGTCTTATGGGCCGGTGTAGTCTTATAGGGCGAAAAATACGGTATATATTTTTATACTATGGGCGTTTTCGCACATCGCAACACCCATATAGTTAATATGGTTGAAAAAAGACATAAGTCCATCAAGTTCAACCAAGGGATAGGTGGGATGAGAATCCCAGAAGAAATTAAGACTCCGATTTCTACACGTTTTCATAAGCATTAATTTTGTTTACTTTTAAGAATTAATCTAAACCCTTTTTAAAACTGTCCACTGTCCCTGCTGTGACCACGTCCTGAGGAAGTCTATTCCACAGCTTCACACAGTTCTTACAGTAAAGAAGCTTTAACACTTCCAGAGACTGAACTTTTTCCTCTCCAATCGGAGGCAATGTCCCCTTGTCTTTTGAGCGCATTTTACATGGAACAGTTTTTCACCATATTTTTTGTATGGCCCATTTATATATTTGTATAGGTCCCCCTTTAGACGTCTCTTCTCAAGACTAAATAAAAAATTATTTTAATTTTTCTTCATAACTAAGACCCTCCATGCCCCTTATCATTTTAGTCGCTCTCCTCTGTACTTTTTCCAGCTGTAGTGCGTCCTTTCTATGGACTGGTGCCCAGAACTGAACTACATATTCCAGATGAGGCCGCACCAATGCTTTGTAAAGTGGTAGTATTACAGTTCCAACTTCATTAATAAACCATTACCATCCTCATTTGGATCCTCCTCATTTGATCCCTAACTGTGGCAAAATGGCACGTAATCAATTTGGTACTGTATTAAGTGGTATACACTTATATTGGGCTATGCGCCTGCCACATGAATAAGAATACAGTCACCCAGCTGGATGGAACAATTATATAATTTTGCTTATTTTTACTTTACCACTCCACTCATATACTGATTGTGGTCATTCATGATTATCCTGTGCCGCCTTGGAGTTGTTCCTCCTCTTTGAGCTGCCAGGACCTGAGCGGCTTCCCACGTGGTCCAGCCGTCTCCTCGTGGCGTCCCATTTGCGCGGAGGCAGAGAGCGTCTTCTGGGTCCTAGAATCCAGACGCTCAGCTGTGATGGCAATAACTGTTGGTATTTACCAATCTAGATCCTGCAGACTTCCGCAAGTCTCTATGACAGTTGCGTCTTGCGGAAGTCTGCAGGATCTAGATTGGTGAATACCAACAGTTATTGCCATTACAGCAGAGCGTCTGGATTCTAGGACCCAGAAGATGCTCTCTGCCTCCGTAACGTGGAACGCCACGAGGAGACGGCTGGACCACGTGGGACGCTGTGCAGGTCCAAGCAGCTCAAAGAGGAGGAACAACTCTAAGACGGCACAGGATAATCATGAATGACCACAATCAGTATATGAGTGGAAGGGTAAAGTACAAATACGCAAAATTATATAATTGTTCCATCCAGCTGGGTGACTGTATTCTTATTCCTGTAGCGGGTGCATAGCCCGATATAAGTGTATACCACTTAATACAGTACCAAATTGATTACGTGCCATTTTTCCACAGTTTGGGATCAAATGAGGAGGATCCAAATGAGGATGGTAATGGTTGGTTAATGAAGTTGGGATTTTAATCAGTCTACATCATATAAAGTGGGACAGTGCAGCGGAATAATCCTAATACCTATACGGATTTGGAAGAATACAATACTGATAATTTGAGTATCAATCTATAGAGGAGCAAACTTTCTGTGCACCACCAATTAATCTATACCTCGATATAGGGGGACAGCTGTTCGCGCTTGCTATGGATTTTTTATAGCTATTTTATTGTTTTTTTTGTGCAGGCCATAGGTCTATTTAAAGGGAACCTGTCACCTGAATTTTGTGTATAGAGCTGAGGACATGGGTTGCTAGATGGTCCCTAGCATATCTGTCAATACCCAGTCCCCATAACTCTGTGTGCTTTTATTGTGTAAAAAAAAACGATATAATACATATGCAATCTCCTATAGTCAATAGAGGAGAGGGGAATCCAGTGCACAACTCTCTTATCTCTGGACGTTTCCAGATCGATAATGTTGCTACAAGAACGGTATTGTCTTTCGAAATCTGAGGGATGTCTGAAGGATCAGAGAAAACCAGAACTTGTAACGGGAATTTGGTAAAACTCTCATCTAATAATATCCAGTGCTCATGGATTGATCTTTTAACCCAGTCAACCACTCTGCTGAGGTGGACTGCCCTATAGGTGGACTGCCCTTAAAGGTAGTATAGTATAGAACTGGAAAACCGTCTGGGCCTGGGGACTTCCCTTTGGCTATTTGTTTCAAACTTGTGATGGGTTCACATAAACTTAATGCCTGGTCATTGGTTATAGAGGGGAGGTGGACTTTCTCTAAAAAATCTTTTGTGAGCTCTAGTTTTTTGTCTTAATGTCCTCTGAGTCTGCTGCATTTATATTATACAGTTCAGAGTAGAAGCTTTGAAAGGCCGCTGCCAATGCGAGCAACGTCTTTTAGCAGTGAATTACCGTTTAATTGAATAGCAGAAATTCTTGATTTACGTTTACGCTGCCTCAAGATTCCTAACATGAACTTTGTAGGTTTGTTCCTGTGTGCAAAATACTTCTGTTTTACAGATAAATATAATTTAACAGACTAAACATTTAAGATCTTTTTAAGTTCATCTCTGGTCTCAGATAATTCCTCCAGCAGCTTTCTATTCTGTGTGCATTTGTGAGCATACTCTAGTTTGGAAATCTTATCATATAACGATGCTATTGTTGCACGTCTTTCATTGTTTAGGTAAGAGGCTATAGTAATGAACTCTCCTCATATAACTGATTTGTGTGCTTCCCATAGCATGTGGGGAGTTATGTCCCCTGACGCATTGATGGAGAAGAATTTTTTCAATTTGCTCTCTACCTTCTCTTTTATACCAGGTCTATCTATCTAGTATTGTCTCATTTAAACACCAATTGAAAGTTTTGGGGTAAGAATCCGGAGGTTTAAAGGTAACGTATACTGGGGAGTGGTCTGAGTGAATCATTGAGCCAATCTGAACCTGTGTTGTATGAGGAGGAAAAACGTGAGTAATCTTTCATATTTGGTTTAAGTGTTCGTCAAACATCAATAAGGGCACTCAGTTTTTTCGTACAATTATCAGTTTTTTTTTATACAATTCAGTGTCTTCTTAGGGACAGCAGACCTACCAGTTGAAGCATCTACTCGGGGGTTAAGGGATACATTAAAATCCCCAGCTAAAACAACTAGTCCTTCTCTAAACTCTTTTATTTGTTGCCAGATTTTTTCAAACCACTGTCTATGTGCAACATTAGGGACATATATATTGACAAAGGTGTATAATTGTGTATTTATTTTCCCTTTCACAATTATGAATCGTCCTTCTCTATCTGATTTCACATCGATCAGGGAGAAATTGGTGTGTTTATGAATTCCAACACTCACACCCAACCTGTTTGAGTGAGCTGAAGAACTATGGTACCAAATATTATAGCAGGAGCGCGAGAAATTAGTAATCTTATTATGTTTGAAGTGAGTTTCCTGGATAAATATAACTTGGACTTTTACTTTGTGAAAATGCTGGAGGATTTGACTCCTCTTTGCAGGGGCCTTGAAGCCTCTGACATTATATGCTGCTCTAGAACTGGATTAAGAGCTTTTGACAGAGCCTGGGAGATAAAAGACCTAGATATGGGTAGGTCAGAGGAGATGCCTGCATTGTCCTCTTTATCATTATCTCTCTCATGTTGTACATAGTGTAGAACCTTTGGGGGTTGAGGACGGAGCCCGCATTTGTACTTGTGTCTTCTTCATCACGTACTTGTCTAGATCAGATAGCGATAAAGAAGAGTTCCTTGGGGGCTTCTGTGTTTCTTGGCTTAAGCCCTTATATCTGCCAACTTTTACCATAAGTGCTAAAGGACCTGAACCTCTGCTGTAGTACTAAAGGACCTGAACCTCTGCTGTAGCTTATATCCACCCCTTCCGAAAATAGGGGGTTTTAAAGCATGTTTTTGTCTGAAGAGACGATGAAAACTGAGGAGGGGGCAGTTATCACTTCATCTGGTTTATGATGGAACTTAGTAAAATCAATTAAGATGAAAGGAAAAAAAAACAAAGCGAGCAAACAAACGGTCGACCATGCAGCTTGTAAAAATTGGGTCAGTGGTCCTTTAAAATATAAGAACAAAGCAGTCCTCCGATTATGGGCAGTGAGGTCTAGAAAATTTAGGCAGAACCTATATGATTTTGTAGGTAGGGCTTATTAATTAGTCCGGAGGGTGATGATATAAACTATGGGGGGGAGGGGAAAGTTGGCGTGAGGCGCAGGCAAAAATCTGGCCTAAGGGGCCTCAAAGGATGTTTTAGGTATATCTCTTAGTCGAGGGACTCAATGTTGGGGGCCAGGAGTTCCTTAATTAGCTGAAGCCTCGCTGTCGGTGGGGACCTCGCGGTGTCAGTCAGGATGGCTGCCTCGTCCTGGAGGTAGTGAGTATCCAGGGGCTGCTTCTACCTTGAATCAGACTTTCCAGAGACCCTCTGATGTGGCCCAAAAGATATTAAACTGTGCAGAAAGGTTCTGGAGGAAATATGTGCGATCTCCGAACAAATGATCGCCGCAACTATAGTCCGAGGCTTTCCACAGTCAGTAGGCTGGAGCTGATACTTCGGTTCCGACAGGTAAAATCACTTGGGATTCGGCTCCAACTGTAGTCGAAGGTGTCACCAACTGTTTTGGGGCAGGTTAATGCCCATAAAAGCTCTTGAGGAGGGTAGATGGCAGTGGATTAGATGAACTTTGTCAGATCTATGCAGATGGCCGTCCTCTCACCTCGGCTGCCGGACACACAGCCCAGAAAAGTAGTATCTGTCCTTAATAGTTTCTCTCCTTTAATGATTCACTGCTAATTTTGCATTCAAAAACTGCATCCATCCAGTTATTCATTCACCCAGTTATTTATTTATAACGCATGGTGTCAAATCGGTAAATGGTAAACATTAGTGAAGGACGAACATCGGCCGGGACATTTTGCAAACACAAACGAGCGTTCGCAATCAAATGTTCACAAACCGCGCGTTCGCAGCGGGCCCTAATCACTTTAGTGGCAGGCAAACCTGAAAAACCTTCAAGTCATATTTGCAGCCACCAAATACTTACTAGAAGTGCACAAATAGTCCCACAACATGGACAGTGGCATACCAGAGGGGGATCAATAGCAAAAATTCCCACAAAAATATGTATTTTAATCAGGGGCCATTTTTATGCGCCTTAAAGGGAAACTCTCAAAAATGTGCCCTACTGGTGCCTAGAAAATTTTTATTTTAGGCCACGGGAGTTAATGCCCCAAAAATTAGGCATTCACCTGACAGAAAAGAACAAGTGATTATGTGGCTGTAGGTATATTAGACGGTCAGTGGATAACAATTTTACTGTAGGACAGTACAGGCCCCAAAAATTAGGCATTCACCTGACAGAAAAGAACAAGTGATTATGTGGCAGGAGGTACATTAGGCGGTTACTGAATAACAATTTCACTGTAGGCCAGTGGAGTACAGGCCCCAAAAATTAGGCATTCATCTGACAGAAAATAAATAGTGCACACAAATATTTAGACAGCACTCCGTGATGATGATAAATAGTTATTTTTTTTCATATTATTTCAGCTGGAGACAGTGGTATATCAGTTGTATGCAAAGTTTCGGGCTAACATACGCCCTTCATCAGGCTGACAAGACATAATATACAAAAAATAGTTCATAGAATGGTAGTTCATAATAAATTTATGAGACATGATTATACAGTGTTACAAAAAATCTGTTCAAAGATAGGGCATGATTGATGAGTCAAGGTTCAAAAAAAGGGGGGGAGACTGAGCCCTAAACATAATGATATGCCATAGAGTATATAAACAGATAATAGAATGGTAATTCATAGTATATTCTTTAAGACATGATTGTACAAGGTTGCAGACGTCTGTTCAAAAATTCGGACATGATTGATGAGACAAGGTCCAAAAAAATGGGAGGGTAAATGAGCCCTAAACATAATGATATGCTGTAAAGTATATAAACAGACCATAGGATCAGGCAATGGAATGATCCATGTAACAAATGGATAGAAAGAGGTGGCAAGGAGGTCAGACCAGGCGTGCGGCAAAAACTACCGCAGACCTGCTCTAAGCACCAAGCCACATCACTGAAGGCAGGCTGAAAAAATATATATATATAGATAACAGAGAACGAAACTCCTGTGAGTGAGAGCTCATGCTTATAGAGCATATGCTAAGAAGCATAGGAGAAAACAAAGTAGAGAACAAGAAAACAAGAAAACAGTGGAGGCAATACTCTAGTTAAATAGAACATAGATCAGTCACCAATGATGCCAAGATGTAGGAGCCGCAGGCTCAGAAACTCACCACTATTGAAACCACAGCTAGTATATGGCTGGCTCTACCGTATAATGTGGAGCGCCATGTTAAATAGCAACTAGGGGATGTTCATTGGTGGTTCAGCGGCATGTGACAACCTCAGTGGGCGGTACTATACCCAAACGAGGCTTGGAATGCAGGGTGGCTGGCACAAAGGGGATATGACGTGCGCGTCATGTGACCCGTACATCACGGGATCAGAGCCGAAAGGAAATGACGTACGCGTCATGTGACTAACCCGTCACGTGACCGCGCCGTCCGGCCTATTCAAATCAGATGGGCGGAACCACTGATGAGTGGGGATGAGAATACGAGTACAGTCAGTGAAGCGTCTGTCTTGGAGTCGCACTATCCCACCAAGTAAAACATTATAATGTGTATCAGCAATATACTGTATAACTCCAGGGCCAACCATAGTAGAGGAAACCATTGGAACATTCAAATAAGTGTGGCCGTGGAATTATATGATTATAGGACCAAGAATCATTATATATAACTCATTATATATAACTCCAGGGCCAACCACAGTTAAGAAAATCGGAGAGCCATTGGTACATACAAATGAATGGGACCAAAACCATCACACTACCGTTGTGTGAAACACTGCTTACATAAGCAATAGGTCACTTTAAATTGACGCATGGGATACTTAAGATAAATATCCAGAAGTAGGAAACAAGAATTTCACAGTTATCCCAACATGGGATAAATGATGAGACATTGGTTGACAAATTACATGACTATAGTCAAAGAACAACCGGCATTCCTTCAGACCGGGACAATTACACATTTTCAAAAGAGAACATAACACTTTTCAGATATGGATGTTTATGGTAAATTGACACCCATAAGATATGGCTACCAAAGTTCAGCAAAAGCAGGATGTAAGGGGAAAGAGGGGAAAAAGATGAAGAAGAAAAGAAGAAAAAAAAGAGAAGGGGGGGTGGAGAGTCAGGTGTGTGCCCTCGAAAACTGGTATGATACGGATGTCGTTCTATCAGTTGGAAATGGTCAACGTTGATGTACAGTATGATGGGTTCAACCACTTATCCCACATTGTGAGAAACCTACACCTATAAGATATAGTTTATAAAGCTAAAGTGCCATGCACAATGCTGTACTATAAGCCTCACCAATTAATTGTGCACGACAAACATGGTAGTATGAAAATAAGTAACTCCTTTATTAATACATATAATAACATAGACATAGACGATAAAATACACAGGACAAAAATAGGAACCCAATATTAAATACACAGGACAAAAATGTCATATCCCCTTGAGGAAGTTAACGCAAAACGTGTGTCGGGGTGTCTGGGACCTTCTCTGGTTAGTATACCAAAACCTGCTTTTATCCTCTTGCCTCCACATGTAGGATATGCACTTGGCACTTTATATAGCATGCTACTGATGTTTGTCATACCCTATCACTGTGAAGCTTTCGCTTATGGGGTGGTATAATTATTGCTTGAACATGTTTGTAGGAGGATAGCAGTCTTATCAATATTTGTATTAATAAAGGAGTTACTTATTTTCATACTACCATGTTTGTCGTGCACAATTAATTGGTGAGGATTGTGAGAAACCTGTGGTATGTGCGATTAGATCTGCTAGACATCTACTCAAATCTGCATATTTGATGCAGTTTTCCAATCCATTCTGCTATAGTGGGAGGTGTGGTATTTAACCACTTTAAAGGGATCAAAGATTTAGCTGCGGCTAAAAAATGAGTGACTAAGGATGATGCGGATGGCCGGTATTCCGGTGTAGGGCAGCCCAATAGTACTAATGAGGGAGTTAGTGTTAACTTTGAACCTGTAATTTCTTCTGTTATGCGTTCTACTTCAGACCAAAAGGGACGTAATCTGGACATTCCCACCAAATGTGAGTGTGGGTGCCAACTTGTGAGTTAAATCTCCAACATAGATTGGTGGAGGATAGTCCATGTGTATGGAGGAATTCAGGGGTTTTGTACCACCTTGAGACTACTTTGTAATGAGACTTTTATAGGCGAACGCATCTTGAATATCCATGGGAGTTTTGAAGAATATGGGTTATCTCAGTCTCATTGAGAGAGAGACCCAACTCTTTCTCCCAAGAGGTAATGTACCCTCGGTTATTCAGGTGGCCTTCGCTTCTGCATACATTTAGTACCTTAGATAGCTTTTTGAATTTGAAAACTGGAGATGACAAGTCAGACTCAAAGTCTGTTAAGTCTCTGAAGGGATAGTGAGCCTGGAGGAAATCTTTACAGCAACTAGTAAAGTGGGATATGTGTAGAAATGTGAGTCAAAAGTTTGGAAGCAACAATTTTAGATTATCCTGACTGGAAATCCCCCCCGCTCGGAAACATATTCAAGAATGAGATGTGCGCGAGTTGATCCCACATAGGTTTGAAGGTCAGGGAGTCTCTGCCCACGACTGCAGGTATTAAGCTAGAAGGAAGTAATAGAAAAAGAGTAGGAGATAGAGAAGATGAAAGCAGAGCCCAACTGCTAGAAGCTCCCTTTAAGAGTAAGTTGCTTATATATGTTGTGTGTTTTGGGGGGTAGCCACATGTCTTGCATTAAGTCACCCTTGTAGGCCTTTGCAGCCCAGTGATTGGCGATTTTTGAGTCAGAAAAAGTAGTAAGGTTTATCCAGCTGGATCGCCCTATATATTGTTTGGACATCTGTCAGGCCAATACCCCACCTCTTGGCTGGTCTGTCAGGAGTTTGTGCGCCATACGTGGGCGTTTCTGCTTCCATAGTTAGCGTGAGAAAAGAGAGCGCAGTGTAGAGAAGAAGGTTTGCAGTAGAGCTATCGGTAGCATCTGTAGTTTGTATAGAACTTTAGGAAGAATATGTTTGTATGACATTTTTCCTACCAATCCAAGATATCAAAGGGATTTCATAGTCCGCCAGAGATTTTTGAATCTCATTATGGAGGGGGGCAAAAGTTTATGTCATATACTTTAGATATGGAGGTAGGGATATGAACTAAATATTTGAGGGAGGAGGAGGCCCATGCAAAAGGAGAGGTTTCTTTGAGTCTCAAGTAGCACTGTTTGGTGAGGAATATACACTGCGTGCAGAATTATTAGGCAAATGAGTATTTTGACCACATCATCCTCTTTATGCATGTTGTCTTACTCCAAGCTGTATAGGCTCGAAAGCCTACTACCAATTAAGCATATTAGGTGATGTGCATCTCTGTAATGAGAAGGGGTGTGGTCTAATGACATCAACACCCTATATTAGGTGTGCATAATTATTAGGCAACTTCCTTTCCTTTGGCAAAATGGGTCAAAAGAAGGACTTGACAGGCTCAGAAAAGTCAAAAATAGTGAGATATCTTGCAGAGGGATGCAGCACTCTTAAAATTGCAAAGCTTCTGAAGCGTGATCATCGAACAATCAAGCGTTTCATTCAAAATAGTCAACAGGGTCGCAAGAAGCGTGTGGAAAAACCAAGGCGCAAAATAACTGCCCATGAACTGAGAAAAGTCAAGCGTGCAGCTGCCAAGATGCCACTTGCCACCTGTTTGGCCATATTTCAGAGCTGCAACATCACTAAAGTGCCCAAAAGCACAAGGTGTGCAATACTCAGAGACATGGCCAAGGTAAGAAAGGCTGAAAGACGACCACCACTGAACAAGACACACAAGCTGAAACGTCAAGACTGGGCCAAGAAATATCTCAAGACTTTTATGGACTGATGAAATGAGAGTGAGTCTTGATGGGCCAGATGGATGGGCCCGTGGCTGGATTGGTAAAGGGCAGAGAGCTCCAGTCCGACTCAGACGCCAGCAAGGTGGAGGTGGAGTACTGGTTTGGGCTGGTATCATCAAAGATGAGCTTGTGGGGCCTTTTCGAGTTGAGGATGGAGTCAAGCTCAACTCCCAGTCCTACTGCCAGTTTCTGGAAGACATCTTCTTCAAGCAGTGGTACAGGAAGAAGTCTGCATCCTTCAAGAAAAACATGATTTTCATGCAGGACAATGCTCCATCACACGCGTCCAAGTACTCCACAGCGTGGCTGGCAAGAAAGGGTATAAAAGAAGAAAATCTAATGACATGGCCTCCTTGTTTACCTGATCTGAACCCCATTGAGAACCTGTGGTCCATCATCAAATGTGAGATTTACAAGGAGGGAAAACAGTACACCTCTCTGAACAGTGTCTGGGAGGCTCTGGTTGCTGCTGCACGCAATGTTGATGGTGAACAGATCAAAACACTGACAGAATCCATGGATGGCAGGCTTTTGAGTGTCCTTGCAAAGAAAGGTGGCTATATTGGTCACTGATTTGTTTTTGTTTTGTTTTTGAATGTCAGAAATGTATATTTGTGAATGTTGAGATGTTATATTGGTTTCACTGGTAAAAATAAATAATTGAAATGGGTATATATTTGTTTTTTGTTAAGTTGCCTAATAATTATGCACAGTAATAGTCACCTGCACACACAGATATCCCCCTAAAATAGCTAAAACTAAAAACAAACTAAAAACTACTTCCAAAAATATTCAGCTTTGATATTAATGAGTTTTTTGGGTTCATTAAGAACATGGTTGTTGTTCAATAATAAAATTAATCCTCAAAAATACAACTTGCCTAATAATTCTGCACTCCCTGTATTCAGGATGTCTGATTTAGTGACATTTACTTTGAAGTTTGAGATTTCCCCAAATTGTTCAAACAAGTTAGCCAGGCAGGGATGCCCAATCTCTGGATCAGGCAACAAGAAAAGGAGGTTGTCAGCAAAAGCTAGCGCTTTCAGCTCGCCACCTGGTGTGGGAAAGCCGTTTATATCTGGATGCTGTCTTACTTGCTGTAGCAAGGCCTCCATAACAAGTACGAACAGAGTGGGGGAGAGTGGGCATCCCTGCCTGGTCCTGTTAATTATCCCAAAAGGGGGCGACAAGTAGTCATTTTTTAGGAGGGAGGCTGATGGTTGGGAAGAGAGCGAGAAAATAGCTTTTATAAAAGCAACTGGGAATCCGAACTTCAGTAGTATAGAGTGCATAAAAAGCCAACTGACTCTATCAAAGGCCTTCTCGGCACCTACTCCGAGAAGGGCTAGTGGTCTACTTTCGGCTTGGGCTTTGTGGATTGCAGTTAACAATTTGATTGTGTAGGTCCTTCCCTCCCTACCAGGGACAAACCCAGGTTGTTCCTCGCCTATAAGGTGAGTGATGGGCTATAAGTAACTCCATTTTGTCCTTTCAGCAACGTGTATTACATTTGGCCAGTGCACTTACAAAATCTCCCTACCCCCTTCCCCCTTTTGGAATGTGAGAAACTTCCTGTGCGGTTTCAAGATACCCATACATTCCTTAGTTACCATATAGGGTCATCTTGGCTCAAGTGTCTGCTGGCCTATGTGTATATACCTGATTGGTCAAATGCTGTTACTATGAGTCATCTATTATGTTAATGCAGAGCTCATGTGTGATCATACCATAGGTCAAACAAATGCTAACATATGATTGGATGTCAAGGAAGCTCAACCCCCTCTATTATAACTGTTTGCCAACTGTGAAATAAACCAGAATGGATTGGAACTAGACATGTGTTCAGTGTTCATCTGATTCATTCTCCCGGTACCGGATAAGGTTTAATTCAAGCTGATCATCGAAATCATGTGTCAGGGACACGTTAGGCAGAAGAGTCGATATTGCCCAACAGTTTTGGGAACTCGGTCCGTGATCGAGGGGGTCATCTTTGGGTCTGTTGAAAGAGACATCAATTTTTGTCTTCTTCGGACCCGGAGGCACTGACCAAAATCTCGAATCAAGTAAGTCGAACCATCTATTTATGATTTCGGTGGATTGCGGTGTCCGGGACATACTCAAAAGCTCTGGGAGCTTAAAAAGTTGATTATAAGAGGCTCAGGGAGTCTGTATCATTGGATATAGTGCACTATATAAATATATCTGTTCAGGGAACAGAAGGTTACAAGCTTGGATTAACTCTTATATATATATAGTATAAGTATTTTAGAAGTAATAAGATTATCTGTTTGTGTGAGATACTGACCGGGTGGTAAGTGTACGGTCACATCCCACTGTTATTGTCAAATTGATGTATTTTGGGTTAACTACTGTTAATGTGTAAAATTGTTTTTGTTGTGGAGGACCGCAAGACGCCCCATTTTTTCGGCTAAGAGTAATCTGTTGAACCGGAAAATTTGTACGCAAGTGGCGGTCCGAAACAACAATAGTCAATAGGGGTCCAAAGAGTATAGAGAGACATTAAGATATGAATCAGCTGATCAGTTGACAGGTCTTGTCGGCGCTATTTCAGTGCAGTACAGCCAGTCCTGACAGTGATTGTCTCACTTATTCTTTGAACTATAAATACTAACATGGGAGGACAAGGGTCTAAAACTAAATTCCCTAAACCAGAACCAGGAGAAACTTGCAAAATCTATGTAGCCCGTGTTAGTCCAACAAACTATTACCTGATCAACCCGTGGGTAGATAATCTAGCAGGCTGGACTGAGGTAATGGATGCTGCAGATCCATTCCCCAGGGACGGTGATACTAGCATTTATCATATGGATATGGTCAAAGGACTATGTCTAGGTGATAAAACAGCCTGGCCGCATTTCGATGCGGATCCTTCCTGGGACATGGAGTACATGTCCAGGGGAGGAGAACAGTGGCTGGAAATAGCCCCCCACTGGTATGATGCAGGTAATAGCAAGAAGAATAAGAATCTAAAAAGTCCCAAAAATGATAGGTCTCTACATGAAATAGAACAGGATGTAGGCACAAAGAAGAGAAGTCAGAAATCCCTCCACCTTATAATAAATCCACTCCCACGGCACCTCTGTACCCAGTTCTGACTCAGATTGAGGAAGATGCTGTAACAGCGGTTATACCATTAAAACTAGAAGAAAAATACAGACGCCCCACGCCAACATTTGAAAACATAATAGAGCGCAGTCTAAATACTGGCACACCGCATGCTGGTTATATTACACGCAGTACAAGTAGAATGAAAATGTGAAACAGAATGTTATGCCCGGCTGGCAACAGGGATGAAAAGCTGTAATAATCTGTGAAGTTAGAAGCTTACAGACTGGTTACATCAGAACTCCTGTGATGGTGAGGGGGAACTATGGTGAGTGAGAAAACACAGCAGTGTCAGGAAGTTATTTGATGGCAAGGAAAAAGTGCCCCAGTGTCTGCAATCAGAAAAGGCTTGTGTTAAACGTTCAGAAATGAACTGGTTAAGTTTTGTTGCCCTAATGATATGTGTGTGTTTAAATAGGGACGATTCATAGCCCTAGAATTAGAGATTACAGCACTAAAAGATGGTCAGTTAATGCATAAGTGTATTGATAATTGAAAAGAGAAGTTGTTGAAGGATAATAATAGGCTGGTGCTTACTGAGTTATGGTTTAAAGTGTCCATGGAAGTGATTCAGAGACATTGGAAGTTGGAGAAATGAGTAGCATTTCTTATTACAAGATGGAGGATTTTGAATCCTATAGAGAGAACAAAGAAGTTTGCCATGTGGCATCCCTTCCCCCACCACATCTGCTGTAAATTCCAAAATGTGACTTGTAGTTCCACAGGAACTTTTCCTGTTCCCTCTGAAACGTGCTCTCAGAGAGAACTCCCTCCCATCTCACACCCCCTGCTCCTGTGCTCAGGAATTCCATATGGGGGTTGGGGGGGGAGGGGGGCTGGTAATTGGTAATGCATCAGCAGACTGTGAAGATACTAACCTGTGTTATCTATAAGATCTTCCAGACAGGACTCCAGTATTGGATTAGATCCAATAATGTTTGCAAAAATAACCTTTACAAATTGTATGTTCCGATGGTTTAAAATGTGCCTGCAGTGATTATTCCCATGATGCTAATTGGAAGTGTCCAATCCTATCAATCTAAGGTTGCACCCATTCTAAGTCCTTATTCAGATATGAGTAAAAATTTGAGGAACATGTGGGACTGTTGAACGTCCTGTGATGGATTGCTTTATTTCCCCTGCTTACACATTCCTGAAATAAGAGACGCAAGGCAAAGGAAATGGGGGAAGGGGAATTATATAGAATAAGTGGCGATGTGTGTAACACTAAACCAAAAAACCACATGGTATATAAGATGATTTGAATTTTAACAAAATGACTGTATGATTATAACATGTATATAGTTTTACAGTGACAGACCATCAGCAATTCTGGGTGTGGTGTGGCTATCTGTTTCCAGGAAAGCTGTGTTTGTCTGTGCTGCAAATTTTGGAATGTAACAAAGAGATTGTGTGATTGGGTGAAAGATACATGATTCAGTGGAATGTAAATGGGTGTGGCTCTGAGTTGTAAGTGGAATTGAAAATGTACGAAGACTGAGATGTACGTAGCAGAGCTGTGTGTGCAATTCAGTTTTTATGTGTAAGGGCGTGGTTATGAGTTGTTTGTGATAATGGGTACATGAAAATGTTAATAATATGCGCATTGAGAATTTTATTTTATTTTTCTTGGAAGTTTTTTGTTTTTATTGGTACCAACAGCATTGATCAAGCTGTACATTTTTATTTATTGAAGTCAATGAAAAGTTTTTATGGGCCCTTTGTGTGTTCATGTCTGTATTGTCAAATCTGTTTGTTTCAATGTTTGCAGTTACATGTTACATGTTAAGTGTTGTGCTTAACATCAGAGCTCTGTTCTTATGGACAGCTGGGATACTAATGGCAGACAGAAGAAGGACCACAGCGTCTGACTAAAAGGGGTGGACTTAGATGACTCAGAGTGGGAGGAAGGAAGTGTGAGCCTTCTATGTGAATTAATGGGTTTTTAAAAAAAAAACAAAAAAAACTTTCAAAACTGACTCACTACTACTCGAGACCATGGACAGGGAATACATCACAGATCATGTATTTAGCATTATACTAGATTGCCCAGTCAGCCTATTAGGGAGAGATTTGTTCATTAAGCTTGACTTGCAGGTATCAGCAAAGAATCAGGACATAAGAGTACACTCAGGTCTCATTCCAGTCTCTACACCAGTGCCACTGATTCTTGCAAACATACAGGACCACCCAGAACTCAATAACATTAACCCTGCATTATGGTCTTCAAATGAATATGACACAGGATTCATAGATTGCACACTTTACACAGCTACTGCGAAACCAGGTGTCATCTCAGTGTTCCAGAAACAATACCCGCTGTCAAAAGAGAAACTTGATGGACTTAGGCCAATGATAAAAGAATTCCTACAAAAGGGAATCCTGGAAGAGGTGATTTCACCCTACAGCACGCCCGTGAATCCAGTGACAAAGGGAGATGGTGCTACCCGCTTTGTACAGGATTTAGGGGCCATCAACAACATCATTGTGCCTATAGCCCCTGTTGTACCTGATGTCACTTAATTATTATCTGCCATTCCAGCAGACGCTGTTTGGTTCAGTGTGATAGATCTGAAAAATTCATTCTTTTCTATCCCAGTTGATAAGATAACCAGACTACTTTTTTCTTTTTCCTTTGACAGACGTCAACTGACCTGGTGCAGATATGCCCCAGGGATATGCTGATTCACCTGTAGTGTACAGCATAGTCCTCCAAGCGATGTTAGAACCATGGTACCCCCCCCCCCCCAAGGTTCTGTGCTGCTGCAATATGTTGATGATTTGTTACTGTGCAGCATGTCAGCGGAGGCCAGCATTCAGGATGGTTTACAATGGTTGTCAGGATGTGGTCACTAAGTGACACTTAAGAAAATGCAATGGTGTAAAATGCAGGTTGAATACTTGGGCTTTGTCCTCACAAAAGGTGAACGGAGAATCAGCGCAGAAAGAGTCCAGTCTATTGCGGGTTTGGTCACCCGGCACACCAAGAAAGAAATGTTATCTTTCCTTGGTATGATAAACTACTGTAGACAATGGATTCCTGATTGCTCCTATTATGGCAATGTTTTGAGGCAAGCCACGCTGGAAGAAAATCCAGATTTGATTAAATGGTCTTCTGAAAATGTACAATGCATTTGATTATCTGAAATGTTCACTCATGTCGAGTCCAGGGCTGGGCCTCCCTGACTATAATATGCCCTTCCACATGTTTGCACGCCAAAATTGTAAAACCATGGCGGGTGTACTGACACAAGAAAACGGAGGCAAGTTGCGTCCTTGTGTGTTTTTCTCAAAGGTGATGCCCACCCCTGTTCAAGGGATGCCGGCATGTCTGTGTTCTCTTGCAGCCTGTGCTATGGTGGTAGAGTCGGCAACTTCTTTCACAATGTGACATTACACCATTTTGCACACCACTCATGATGTTGTAGGCCTACACAAGGGCATCCACACTCAAACACAGTAGGCAGCTGAGCTCATTGCACTCACTAGGACATGTATTCTACATACTGATAGACCTGTCACTATTTATACTGAGAGTAGGTACACACATGGGATAGTGTGGGACCATGGTATGATCTGGCAGAGGAGAGGATTCACGGCAGCAGATGGTAAGGATCATGTCTCACAGGGCAATGCACTGGCAGTTAAGGTGGCAAAATGAGTGGCCAAATGCAACCTCACAGGTTTGTATAACCATTGGGAGATGCCATGTTTGGAATCTCCAAACCCTGAGATGTTGCAAATGCTTACTGATCTTCAGTGGTATGCCACTGAACAGGAACAGCAAGACTGGTGTTATCCAGTATTGCAGAAAAATCCTGAGATAGGATTAGTCTGCGAAGAGGGGAAGTTATGCATTCAAACTAAGAAGACAGGTTGGCATAGCAGGAGGTGCTCAAACCCACATGCAGTTGTGCATATATATAGGGGAGCAAATCCTGCACTTGTGGCCCGTTGCTAAGGGCAATCCCCAGCAAAATGCATACAATGGAGGATGCCCGCGGCGAACCACAAGTACCACAATGGACATCCTACACAAGGTAACAAGTGCGGATGTAATAATTAATATAACAATATAACAAAACAATAACAAACACAGGTGCGCTCTGCAGTATCACTAAATCCTCAAACTGATTTTAAAATTGAGAGATTAGTCAACATGTCCTACAGTGTAGAACATGTCTAAGCCCGGACACCACGACAAGGTTTCTCAAGTAGCCCAGGACCCTACACTCTCCTACCTGAGCCGTATGGGCGATACCAGGAGCCAGTGGGCAAATTACAGGAGCATAAGGCCGACTCACAAACAACTCACCAGTTACCTCCAGCATGTGGCCATGCTTGCAATGGGAGGAGGGAGGAGTCTGTGAGTCCCACTCAAGACTTGCTGATATGTCCCAGGCCTCACAGGTGCACCTAAATGTGGCCTGTAGATGGAAAACAGGCACATTTAAATAGGAGTTTATACACCTCCAGGAATCTATATATACAAACTAAGAAGACAGGTTGGCATAAGCAGGAGGTGCTCAAACCCACATGCAGTTGTGCATATATATAGGGGAGCAAATCCTGCACTTGTGGCCCGTTGCTAATGGCAATCCC
Organism: Bufo bufo; assembly: GCF_905171765.1. Lineage (NCBI taxonomy): Eukaryota > Metazoa > Chordata > Amphibia > Anura > Bufonidae > Bufo > Bufo bufo. The sequence goes on from NC_053389.1 coordinate 325,851,002, forward strand.
CAGCAAAATGCATACAATGGAGGATGCCCGCGGCGAACCACAAGTACCACAATAGACATCCTACACAAGGTAACAAGTGCGGATGTAATAATTAATATAACAATATAACAAAACAATAACAAACACAGGTGCACTCTGCAGTATCACTAAATCCTCAAACTGATTTTAAAATTGAGAGATTAGTCAACATGTCCTACAGTGTAGAACATGTCTAAGCCCGGACACCACGACAAGGTTTCTCAAGTAGCCCAGGACCCTACACTCTCCTACCTGAGCCGTATTGGGCGATACCAGGAGCCAGTGGGCAAATTACAGGAGCATAAGGCCGACTCACAAACAACTCACCTGTCACCCTCGGACCACCCACCGAGGTAGTTGCGATCACCAGAACAGCAGTCCTCACTGAACAGTCGCCCACGTGGATCCACGCCACAAGGATTAAGTTGGTGAAGAAAAGAGAGGTACTAACGGAGGCAGACAGCCTTGACCTCGAAGAAGATACAGAAGGGGTACTAACGGAGGCAGACAGACTTGACCCCCAACGAGATGACGCAGTCGGGGAATTCCTCGAGATGGCTGAGATGCAGTGCCTTAATAATTGCTATTTTGTGTCTCCTACTAACTGTCCCAGAATGCAGAGGGGAAGACAATCTGTGGAAGACAAAGGAGAACTTATGGCTGTACCTGGCCAAAACTCTGAACTTAACTGACTTTTGTCTCCGAACCACTTTATCTGCATCTAACATTTTGTAAATTCTTTATTTTTGAAAATTTTTTCAATAGGTATCAAACATGGAAAGACTGTTACAGTAGAATATGGCATAAAGACATATGAAACATATGAAAATTTAAGATCTCTGAGGTGTGTTCGCAATCACCTCTGATAACATATGCATATTTCTAAATGAAGAGTGCAAAATGTAATTAAAACAGGTATTAACGATACAAGACATCATGATACATGAAATAGTGCTATTGGACCATTTTCTCAGACCCCTACATCTATTGGGTAGAGGTGTTAATACATATATCTGTCTATGACCTTCCTATAATGAGCAAGTCTTACAGCCTGGTTTCAGTAAATAGCAGACTAGTCAATTCCAGAACATAACACATAAAAGTAATAACACATAAAACATAAAAAACATAACCTGTGGGTTGTTTCAGATCAAAGAAAAGAGTCATGGGAGCAATCCTACACTATTACTATAAATTAGATTACAGATACTAGCAACCTAGGTCACTACAAAGTGCACTTGTTAAAGCTTATATATATGAGAGTGTGTCACTAAATGTAATATTTAAAGCTACAAAAAAGGGTGGGGGAGGGTTCCATCACCTACGAAATCTTGTAGGTCTAATTGCCAAATCAGCTAGGGGTTAAAAGTTGATGTTCTCCATTAATAAATGGGGATGGTATAGTTAATAATAGTTTTTGTGGAAATCTAGCCAAGGTTGCCATGTTTTTAGAAAAAAAATTCTGCTTCCTCTCTCCCACCCCACCATCTCCTCCATAAGACAGATCTGATGTATTTTATTTAACCATTCTTTAATGGTGGGTGGGTCTGTATTTCTCCACTTAGTGGGAATAACAAATTTTGTTGCCCCTATCATGTGTGTGATCAGGTTATTGGGGGATGGTTTAAAATCATCCTGTGGCATCCACAGAAGTATAAGGGCTGGTGTTAAAGAGATATGGGATTTACATACTTTGTTAATGATTTGTTCGACTTCTGTCCAGAAGTTGGTGATGGCTTTACAGGACCACCAGATGTGCGATATGGTTCCACCTTCTTCTTGACAGCGCCAACATCTATCTGATGGTATCAAGTGGATTCTATACAAGAAGTCTGGTGTTCTGTACCATCTAGCTATAATTTTAAAGGAGTTCTCCTGGAAACGGATACATCTCGAAAATCCATGAGAGTGCTTTAAAATTACATTGGCTTTGTCATCTGTCAGAGATATCTGCAGCTCTTGTTCCCAAGCTCTTAAGTATGTGGGTTTCTCCTTTGAGGAGTCTAATATAAGTTGAGAGTACAACTTGGAGAGAGTTTTTGTGGGGGGGGGAAGGCAGCAGAACATAGTTTTCTAGCCAAGTGGGGTCATTATGAGGTTTCGCATGTATCTTTCTATATTTTTTGCAGCTAAGTTCTAGATCTAATTCCACTAGTCTGGAACGCTGAGACTCAGGTATTTTAGTATAAATCTTTTCCAGGAACTCCTGAAGGTTTTTAGTTTTAACCAGGTCTGAAATTTTAAGATCTGAGAGGTATGACCAGGCTTTATAAAAGTCACATCCACCTTTATTAATGTAATGCGGGAGGACAGATAAAGGAGCTAAGGGGGATAATTTATTAGTAGATATTGATAAAGCCTCTGAGCTGTTACAAATTTGAAGCAAGCTATTCGTTAAAGCACTAAGAGGTTTCTTTTTATTTCTGGTTGGAGATGGAACCCAGAGCATGCGAGTGGCGTCCTCTCCCAGTAGAGCTTTTTCCAGTGTCACATGTATTGAATCATTAAGGGGTCTAGCCAATTCAACCCATCTCTCCAATTGAATGGCATGGAGATATGTTTTAAGATCAGGTAAGGATAATCCTCCTCTATTTGTTTTCCTGATAAGTAGGGGGTATGCTAGTCGTGGTTTTTTGTTAGACCAGAGAAAGTTACTAAAGAGAGTCCGGAAATTAGACAAAAACCTATTTGCCAGTGGTATAGGTAAGCATCTTAGAATATAGAGAATCTGCGGGAGAACGTAGGTCGCAAGCAGATTTTTCCTACCCAACCATGAAAGAAAAGGTAGTTTGATAGAGGCCAGAAAGTTTTTGATTTTATCAAATAAAGGAACATAGTTAAGCTTGAACAGGTGTAAGGGGTTAGCCGGAATCATGATTCCCAAGTGTTTAATAGCCTCTTTCGGCCATTGAAAGGTGGTGTGTTTTTTAACATCTATCATATGTTTATTCGGTGCTGAGATATTGAGTATTTCAGATTTGTCATAGTTGACCTTAAAATTGGAGATTTCTCCAAAATTCGTGAAAATTTTAGTCACCTCTGGGATTGCAACTGCTGGATTTGTAATAAAAAGAAGCAGGTCATCTGCGAAAGCTGCCAAAGAATGAGTTTTCCCCTTCACTTGGAGTCCCTTAATGACCTTGGATGTTCTTAATTTGCAGAGGAGTAGCTCTAGGGTCAATATAAACAGAGCTGGAGAGAGAGGACAGCCCTGTCTCGTTCCGTTGGAAATATTGAAGGACGGGGATAAGGTGCCATTGATGAGAACCCTAGCTGAAGGTTTTGAGTAAAGCGAAAATATAGCAGAAATAAATAAGGGTGGAAAACCAAAATGACGTAAGGCACTATCAATGAAAATCCAATTGACCCTGTCAAACGCTTTTTCAGCATCGGTTCCTAACAGGGTCAATGGGATCTTGTGTTTCTTTGTGTAGTATATGGCGTGTAAAACTCTGCTAACATTATGTTTCCCCTCTCGTCCTTTCACAAAACCTACTTGTTCCTCACCAATCAGCTTGGGAAGGAGTTTCGCTATTCTATGGCTTAGAAGTTTGGCCCATAATTTAACATCTACGTTAAGTAGAGAGATCGGTCTGTAGCTACTACATTTAGCAGGGTCTTTCCTTTCTTTGGGGATAACTGTTATGTGAGCGATTAGAGATTGTGGTGGGAGGGAAGTGCCATTTAATAATGAATTGCACAGGTCTGCTATATGTGGGACCAGGATATTTTTAAACTTTTTGTAATATATTATAGGTAGTCCGTCTGGACGCGGGGATTTCCCTGACGGGGTATTTGCCAAAATTTCTAGTACCTCCTCTGCTGTAATCGGGGATAGCAACCTATCTCTTTCAAGTGAATCTAAAGTCGGGACTTTAATTGTCTCTACAAAGGTCTTAATTTTGGCCAATGTGTGTTCTGGGTTATTTGATTCTAAATTGTAGAGAGAGGAGTAAAATTTAGCAAATTCTTCCGCTATCGCAGGGGTATTGGTGATCTTATGTCCCTTTTCCGACTTAATTTCCTGTATAAAAGTTTTCACTCTTTGTCCTTTAATCATTTGTGATAGTAGCTTGGAGCCCCTATCACCGTGCATATAGATTTTGTATTTAGCAGCCCTAAGGGCTTTGGCTGACTTAATGTTTAATAAATCCCTCAGTTGATTTCTTAGTTTATCAAGTTCTTTATAATGGGAATCTGAGGGGTCTTTTTTTGTGATATTTTCTAGGACAGAGATTTGGGTCAAGATAGAGTCGACCTGAAGCGTTCTCTGCTTGCGCACCCATGACCCCAAGGAAATCAATTCACCTCTCATGAACGCCTTATAATACTCTATTCAGCCAGGGAATTTGTTTAGTGTTGGGAGCATAAATGTTTACCAGAGTCAGTTTATTACCAAAAAGTGTGCCCTTTAAGAATAAGAATCTGCTCTCTGGGTCTACATATTGCGCCTGGATCTGAAAAGGGATGTTAGCTCCAACGCCAATGGACACCCCTCTAGAAGCTGAAGAATGGGAGCTATGAATCCATTTTGTATATTGTTTAGAGAAAAGGGTTGGAATATGATTGTGCCTGAAATGCGTCTCCTGCAGGAACAGAAGGTCTGCCCTCTCTCTCCTTAGCATCTGGAAGACCTGGCTTCTCTTCTGAGGAACATTAAGCCCATTTACGTTTAGTGAAGTTACCTTCAAGGAATCCATGAGTTGGAGAAGTTTGTGTTACCGCATGAGGAGTTGCATCCCAGAGGATCAAAAATTCCTGAAATCAGTACCCATCTTGAGAAACTATATACAGAACACATAAAAACAAAATTAAGTTTGTTAACCACTTCCCATCTGGGCCCTTTGCCCCCTTCCTGACCAGGCCAAATTTTGCAAAACTGACATATCTCACTTTATGTGGTAATAACTTTGGAACGCCTTTATTTATCCAAGTCATTCAGAGATTGTTTTCTCGTGACACATTGTACTTCATGATAGTCATAAATTTGAGTCAAAATATTTCACCTTTATTTATGAAAAAATCCCAAATTTACCCAAAAATTTGAAAAATTCGCAATTTTCTAAATTTCAATTTCTCTGCTTTTAAAACAGAAAGTGATACCTCATAAAATATTTATTATTTAACATTCCCCATATGTCTACTTTATGTTGGCATCATTTTGGAAATGTCATTTTATTTTTTTAGGACGTTAGAAGGCTTAGAAGTTTAGAAGGAATTCTTCAAATTTTTAAGAAAATTGACAAAATCCACTTTATAAGGACCAGTTCAGGTCTGAAGTCACTTTGTGGGGCCTACATAGTGGATACCCCCATAAATGACCCCATTGTAGAAACTACACCCCTCAAGGTATTCAAAACCGATTTTACAAACTTTGTTAACCCTTTAGGCGTTCCACAAGAATTAAAGGAAAATGGAGATCAAATTTTAAAATTTCACTTTTTTGGCAGATTTTCCATTTTAATAGATTTTTTTCTTTAACACATCGATGGTTAACAGCCAAACAAAACTCAATATTTATTACCCAGATTCTGCGGTTTACAGAAACACCCCACATGTGGTCATAAACTGCTGTATGGGCACACGGCAGGGCGCAGAAGAAAAGGAACTCCACATGGTTTTTAGATGCCATGTCCCATTTGAAGCCCCCTGATGCACCCTTACAGTAGAAACTCCCAAGAAGTGACCCCATTTTGGAAACTAGGGGATAAGGTGCCAGTTTCATTAGTACTATTTTTGGGTACATATGATTTTTTGATCATTCATTATAACACTTTATGGGGCAAGGTGACCAAAAAATTGGTTGTTTTAGCACAGTTTCTATTTATTTATTTTTACGGTGTTCACCTGAGGGGTTCAGTCAAGTGACATTGTTATAGAGCAGATTGTTACGGACGTGGCGATACCTAATATGTATACTTTTTCTCATTTATTAAAGTTTTACACAATAATAGCATTTTTGAAACAAAAAAATTATATTTTAATGTGTCCATGTTCTGAGAGCTATAGTTTTTTTATTTTTTGAGAGATTTTCTTATGTAGGGGCTCATTTTTTGCGGGATGAGGTGACGGTTTTATTGGTACTATTTTGTGGGACATACGCATTTTTGATCACTTGGTGTTGCACCTTTTGTGATGCAAGGTGACAAAAATTGCTTGTTTTGACACAGTTTTTTTTTTTTTTTTTTACGGTGTTCACCCGAGGGGTTAGGTCATGTGATATTTTTATAGAGCTGGTTTTTACGGACGCGGCAATACCTAATATGTATACTTTTTTTATTTGTTTCACTTTAACACAATAATAGCATTTTTGAAACCAAAAAAATGATGTTTTAGTGTCTCCATGTTCTAAGAGCTATAGTTTTTTTATTTTTTAAGAGATTTTCTTATGTAGGGGCTCATTTTTTGCGGGATGAGGTGACGGTTTTATTGGTACTATTTTGTGGGACATACGCGTTTTTGATCACTTGGTGTTGCACCTTTTGTGATGCAAGGTGACAAAAATTGCTTGTTTTGACAGTTTTTTTTTTTTTTTTTACGGTGTTCACCCGAGGGGTTAGGTCATGTGATACTTTTATAGAGCTGGTTTTTACGGACGCGGCGATACCTAATATGTCTATTATATTTTATTTTTTCTATTTTTAATTTTTTTTTTTTATTCCTTACTTGGGAACTTTTTTTTTTTTACATGTGAAACTTTATTTTATTTTATTTTTTCAACCCTTTATTTTTTTTATTTTTTTTTACACTTTTCGTCCCCCATAAGGTCATACAAGACCTCTGGGGGACATTTACTTCACTTTTTCTTTTTTTTTTTCACTGTTGATTTCTCCTGTAACTGGGGCTGACATAGTAGCCCCAGTTACAGAACAAATGCACCCCTATAGAGGCTGTACAGCAGCAATCCTGCGCTGTACAGCCTCACAGCAGGGCTGATCGAGGTCTCTGAGAGACCTCACACAGCCCCTGCACTCTCCGGTCACGGCGGTCACATGACCGCCGGGCCGGAACAGGAAGCGCACAGCGGTGAGCGCTGTGTCTGCAGCGATCGTGAAGGCAGGGACACCTGGGAACTGTCCCTGCCTTGTCTTAGGGTTGCCCTGCTGTCACTGACAGCGGGCAACCCGATCAGCAGCTGCACGATTAGCGTGCAGCTGCTATTTCTGACAGGACGTTCTAAAACGTGCTGTCAGAAATAGACGTCCACCCATAGGACGTTTATAGTCTATGGGCGGACGTGAGGCGGTTAATATTCGAAGCCATCAGTTGGTGACCTCCTTCAAGGGAGGCTATTCAAAGGAGGAGGTGAACAGGGAAGAGGAGGAAGTTAATAAAAGGTATAAAGAAACAGGTAAAAAAGAGAATAATTAGGTAGGTAGAGGGGGGGGAGAGACTGTGAGAAACACAAAGCCTGTGTGGGCCACTCACAGCACAAGCATATTATCAGACAATGAGATCCCATGTTGATAGTGTCTGGTGCGACCCATGCTAAGCATGGATCTCCCAGACATCTCCATGCAATGGGGTGCGAACCTGGTGTCAAATCTATCTCATCAAATGAAATACTATTGCATGGTGGAATATTAGTATAATATGCTAGGGCCATTAGTTAATCAGAAGTATGTGGTGTACCACTGCCTTCTTACTTATGTAGAGATGTCCCTTGGAGTATATTTATTCTCAAGGTTCTGATAGTATTGGCATCTCAAGCAACATCTTATCATAAGAGGTAGGTAATGGGTAAGAAGGCAGTGGTATAGAAAGAGAAGGGTCACAATACAGTAGCTTGCGAACAGAGACAACCTTTTTAAGCCCAATATATTACTCTTGGGGTTGAGGTGGTTATCAGGTTAACCTCGGGACGTCTCCCTAGGGAAGAAAGGCATTAGTAACAAATATTAGAAGGTATTCAAGTGTCCTGCAGTTCTGCCTGGCGTTTCTTCGCTTCCGGCGACTTGAATTTCTTAGCTACCTTCCATTTTTCTATTGCAGGTAGCGGTGGCATCCTCAAGACACCTGTCATAGGTAACCAGGAGGGGATATCTAAAGGGTCTATCTGCAGAGCGTCCCACATTTTGACTAGGTCATCTGGATGACGGACGGTGATCTGTTTACCGTTAATGGTGGCGCAGAGGCCGAATGGAAAAAGCCAGCGTAGTGGGTGTCTTCTCTCCCTAAGGATTTCGGTAAGCGGCTTGAGTTGTTTCCTCTTCGCTAAGGTGCTTGCAGCGAGATCTTGATATAGCTGTATTTTGGCGTTTTCATGAGACAGTTCGCCCTTGTGTCTAGCGGCAGTTAAAATGGCCGCCGTGTCGACAAAGCTTAGCAAGCCACATATGATATCACGTGGCGGTGCATCTGGTGGAGGCTTAGGCCTAAGGGCTCTATGAGCTCTCTCAATAACTATTTTTTCTGCCCTTTCTTGGCCCAGTAAGGAGGCGAAGATTTGACTGACCGTGTCTAAGATGTCTTCTCTTTGCACGTATTCAGGAACTCCTCTGATACGAACATTCTTCCTTCGGCTCCTGTTCTCCTGATCTTCTAGGTACAGGTAGTTTGTGTTCATATGTTTGTGCATTTCCTCCACTTTCGTTTGCAAAGCACGGCTATGCTTAGTTATGGCGTGCTGGGATTCTTCTAGGGCTCCTACTCTTTGCCCCGTCTGCTTAAACTCGGTTTTGATAGCCGATAATTCTTTCAGAACTGGCTCAAAAGCAAGGGCCAGGGACTCCTTGAGGAAGGCTCTGGTGATGGGTGTCGAGTAGAGTTGAGCGAACACCTGGATGTTCGGGTTCGAGAAGTTCGGCCGAACTTCCCGTAAATGTTCGGGTTCGGGATCCGAACCCGAACCGAACTTCGTCCCGAACCCGAACCCCATTGAAGTCAATGGGGACCCGAACTTTTGGGAACTAAAAAGGCTGTAAAACAGCCCAGGAAAGAGCTAGAGGGCTGCAAAAGGCAGCAACATGTAGGTAAATCCCCTGCAAACAAATGTGGATAGGGAAATGAATTAAAATTAAAATTAAAAAAATAAAAATGAACCAATATCAATTGGACAGAGGTCCCATAGCAGGGAATCTGGCTTCACGTCAGCAGAGAATCAGTCTCTTCATGCCATAGCAAAGAATCTGGCTTCATGTCAGCAGAGAATCAGTCTCTTCATGCCATAGCAGAGAATCTGGCTTCATGTCAGCGCAGAATCAGTCTTCATGTCATAGCAGAGAATCAGGCTTCACGTCACCCACCACTGGAACAGGCCACTGTCACACATTTAGGCCCCGGCACCCAGACAGAGGAGAGCGGTCCCGTAACAGAGAATCTGGCTGTCACGGGGTTCCGAAGGTGCACTCGGTCCCCCATTGCCCGCAGAACTGTTGCTTAGCTTTTGGAATGAGGTTCTGTGTTTGACCTCATTCCCAGGGCGGCTTTACTAGCTGGGTGTCTCCTTGCTCCTAAGTCTGCCTTGAGCGCCGAGCTGATCACTCGGTGCTCGACTGGTTGGTCTGTCGGTCATGTGACGCTGGCCACGTCACATGACCCTCACTCCCCACTATAAATACAGGCAGCCTGCTGGCTACAGGTTGCCTGTTAATTTCTAGGTTCCTGGTATTTGTTGGACTGCTGAATACTTACCTGATCCTGTTCCTTGACCATCCTTTTGCCTGATCCTCCTGTACTGCGCATCCGTCCTGGTATTGTGACCTCGGCTCCCACCTGACTACTCTCTTAGGACTCCTCTTGTACTTCTCTGCTCTCCTGGTATTTATGACCCCGGCTTCTCCTGACAATTCTCTGCTTGCTCCATTTGTACTTTGCAGCTTTCCTGGTATTGACTCGGTCCGTTCACGTCCTGTTGTTTGTCTGTCTGTCATCCCTGCACTTACTCCAAGTTAGGGATTGCCGTCCAGTTGTCCCCTGTCATTAGGACTCGCGAGGCAAGTAGGCAGGGCCAGGGGTAAGGGTGGAGCGCAGTGGTCACTTCCCTTCCCCCTGTGTGTGTGTGTACGCGACCGTTACAGATTAACAGGCCCAATAACCACTGTATTATGAATCCTCTGGTGACCCTGACTGACTATGTCTCTAATCTGACGCAGATGGTGCAGGAGTTAGGGGAAAAACTCAGCTCTTTTGAGTTAGGGCAAGGCTCTTCCACTCCTCAGGCCTCCAGTCCGCATTTTGAGCCCCAGATTAAGCTCCCAGAAACCTTTTCTGGAGACCGGAAGAAGTTTCTCTCTTTTAAGGAGAGTTGTAAACTTTACTTCCGTTTGTGCCCCGTGTACTCTGGCCCCGAGAGTCAACGCGTGGGCATTATCATTTCCCGATTACAGGGTGATCCCCAGGACTGGGCGTTCTCTTTACCTGCTGGCGTCAGTTGTTTATATTCTGTGGAGGGGTTCTTTCAGGCCCTAGGTACCCTCTATGATGAACCAGACAGGGCTCTAGTAGCCGAGACGGCTCTAAAGGCACTGGTTCAGGGCAATTTACCAGCGGAGGATTATTGCACCCAATTCAGAAGGTGGTGTGTCCCCTCAGGATGGAACGAACCAGCCCTGAAGAGTCAGTTCAGGTCAGGTCTGTCTGATAAATTAAAGGATCTTCTGGTCAGTTATCAACTTCCAGAGACCTTAGAGGAGATGATGACCCTTGTTGTCCGACTTGACCGACGGGTTAGAGAGAGACGACAGGAACAACAGTTCTCTTCCCAGATGGTGGTCCAGCCAGAGGCCTATCCCAGAGACAATGATGAGGTCTCCACCGAGGAACCCATGCAGGTTGGCATGACCCGAGGGAATCTTCGCCGCAGACGTGGAGAATGCTTTTACTGTGGAGATTCTGACCATTGGATCAACCAGTGTCCTAAGAAGGTCCTCTCTGTCAAGTCTCCTAAGGCAAGGCAACCTAAAGACCAGGTACACCCTGAATTTTCTATATGTAAGCTTTCGGTACCCATTACGATTTCTCTGGGAGTAGATAAATGGGCGGGTAAGTAGTGTTGAGCGCGAATATCCGTTTTGCGAATTTTTATCGCGAATATCTTAACTTCGAGAATTCGCGAACAATAAGAATATTTGCCTCTATATTCGTTAAAACGAAATTTCGTTTCCTTTTAAGCTAATAAAACAATAGAAATATAATTTATTAGTCCCACTGCATTTAGAACAACTCACATATTTATAAATCACACACAAGCTGTAAGCAAAAGCAGCTAACAGTAGTTTGGATGAGCCAGCTAACGATTACACGAACAGAATTTTTTTTGCGCATTTAATGTTAGCGAATTTTCGCATAAAATATAAGAAAGTTAAAACTATATGAGTAACTGAACGCTTCTGACATGTCAAGTGAATTCTCGGCACGGTTGCTAGCCTTTGCGAAAAAAAAAACGTCTTTACAACATGCGATCCGCACACAAGCTTTAAGCATTAGCAATAAGTATAGTAACACTTTACTTATGAAATGACTAGAAATTTTTCTAAAATAGTGCTATATAATAAAATCAAGAATATAGCACTATATTCGAAAAATATGGCATTCCCTTTTTTTCGAATATAGTGGTATATTCTTGATTATCGTATATAGCACTATTTTCGAATAATTTCGAGTTATTTCATGAGTCAAGTATATGCTGCTTATTGCTATGCTAATGCAAATATATTATATGCGAAAATATTATTTTCGTAAAAAAATTCTGTTCGTGTAATGGTTAGATGGCTCTTCACAACTTGGAAAAAGCCATCTAACCATTACACGAACAGAATTTTTTTACGAAAATAATATTTTCGCATATAATATATATGCAATCAATGCATTAGCATAGCAATAAGCATATACTTGACTCATGAAATAACTCGTAAATTTTCGAAAATAGTGCTATTTACGAAAATCAAGAATATGCCACTATATTTGAAAAATGCGGAATTCAGTATTTTTCGAATATAGTGCTATATTCTAGATTTTTTTATATAGCACTATTTTCGAAAAATTTTGAGTCAATTCATCAGTCAAGTATTACTATACTTATTGCATGCTAATGCTTAAAGCTTGTGTGCGGATCGCATGTTCTAAAGACGTTTTTTTTTTCTCGCAAAGGCTAGGTTATGTTCCATGACTAGCAACCGTGCTGAGAATTCACTTGACAATCATGTCAAAAGCGTTCAGTTACTCATATAATTTTAACTTTCTTATATTACATGCGAAAATTCGCTAACATTAAATGCGCAAAAAAATTACCCGGGGTAAGGCCTTTATTGATTCTGGCTCAGCGGCTAGCTTTATTGACTCTGAGTATGCTGTTAGATTGGGTATTCCTATGTTTGCCTTACCAACTCCTATCCATGTCATGGCTATTGATGCTACTCCTCTTATTGGTGGTACGGTGAGCTTATGTACCTCGGAGATTTCTCTAACCGTGGGTGTGTGCCACTCAGAGAGATGTTCGCTTCTAGTCCTGGAGAACCTACCTGCTGAGGTGGTACTAGGGTTGCCTTGGCTCCGACTACATAACCCCACTATAGATTGGTCCAATGGGGAGTTGGTGAGATGGGGGCCTAAGTGTGACTCGTGCCTGTCCGTGGTACAGGCTGGGGTCTCAGTAAAGTCTGATACTTTACCCTCTGTTGTTAGAGAATATTCTGATGTATTCTCATCACCAACCCCAGAGGTTCTACCCCCCCATAGACCTTATGATTGTACCATAGAGCTAGTAGAGGGGGCCAAGTTTCCTAAAGGACGAATTTATAATCTTTCTATGCCCGAACGCAAGGCCATGGAAGATTATATTAAGGAGAGCCTTGGTAAAGGGCATATTAGACCTTCTGTCTCTCCTATGGGGGGCGGGGTTTTTCTTCGTTAAGAAAAAAGATGGTGGTCTTAGGCCATGTATCGATTACCGGAGATTAAATAAAATCACTGTCCAGAATAGATACTCCCTCCCATTGATTCCGGATTTATTTAACCAGGTCCTGGGGGCAACCTGGTTTTCCAAAATTGACCTGAAAGGGGCATACAATCTAATCCGAATCAAGGAGGGAGACGAATGGAAGACGGCGTTCAATACTCCGGTAGGACACTTTGAATATCAGGTGATGCCTTTTGGACTCAGCAATGCCCCAGCTGTGTTCCAAAACTTCATGAATGACATTCTTAGGGAATTCTTAGGTAAATTTGTTATTGTCTATCTTGACGACATTTTGATATTCTCTCCTGACTTCGAATCCCATGTGTCTCATGTTAGACAAGTATTAGAGGTGTTGAGGGAGAATCAGCTATCCGCTAAACAAGAGAAATGTGTCTTTGGTGTGCAGGAGATTCTGTTTCTAGGGCATGTTCTGACTCCCCACGCCTTCAAGATGGATCCTGGTAAGGTACTAGCAATTAAGGAATGGGTAAGATCTTCATCCTTAAAGGCCTTACAACGGTTCTTAGGTTTCGCCAATTACTATCGTAAATTTATTATGAATTTTTCCGTAATTGCTAAACCGTTGACCGACCTTACTAAGAAAGGGGCGGATTTGGAAAATTGGTCTACTGAGGCCATTTCTTCATTTGAAAAATTAAAAAAGGCATTCAGTAGCGCTCCCATTCTGATCCAGCCTGATCAGGAGAAACCTTTTATTGTGGAGGTGGATGCGTCCGAGGACGGCGCAGGAGCAGTCCTTTCACAAGGTCCTGCCAGCCTCACTAATCTGAGACCATGTGCCTTCTTCTCCAGGAAATTCTCTCCCACGGAGAGAAACTACGACATAGGGAATAGGGAGCTGCTGGCCATTAAATGGGCATTTGAGGAGTGGAGGCATTTTCTGGAGGGGGCAAGGCATTGTGTAACTGTTGTCACTGACCATAAAAACCTTATGTTTCTCGAGTCTGCTAAGAGGTTGAATCCCCGTTAAGCCAGATGGGCTCTGTTTTTTACTCGTTTTGATTTTTCCATCACGTTCAGGCCGGGAAGTAAAAATGTGAAGGCGGACGCATTATCCCGGAGCTTCCAGGCTTTTCAACCTACTGAGGTACCACCTGAATCCATCCTACCAGCAAAAATCTTCTTAGCAGCTCTTACCCAGGATATCTCGGCTTGCATTAGGTCGGAACAACATCTGGCACCGGTATCCACCCCAACAGATAAGTTGTTTGTTCCCGTACAATTTCGTCTCCAGCTGTTGGGTGAGTGTCATGATTCTGCCTTTTGTGGACATCCTGGTGTTGAGGGCACTAAGGATCTGGTTTCTAGATCTTATTGGTGGCCCACTCTAACTAGGGATGTCAAGTCCTATATGTCAGCCTGTGAGGTTTGTGCCAGGTCCAAGACACCTAGGACTCGCCCTGCTGGTAACCTACGACCCCTACCCATTCCCAGTAGACCCTGGTCCCATATCTCGATGGACTTTATAACTGACCTACCGCTGGCGGAGGGTAAGACTGTAGTGTGGGTAGTGGTGGATAGGTTTAGCAAGATGGTCCATTTCATTCCCCTGTCTAAACTCCCGAATGCCAAAACCCTGGCGTCTATTTTTGTGAAAGAGATTGTTCGATTGCATGGTATCCCGGAAAATATTGTTTCGGACAGGGGTGTGCAGTTTGTGTCCAAATTCTGGAGAGCCTTCTGTCAAACATGTAAAATTTCGTTGTCTTTTTCTTCCGCCTACCATCCTGAGAGTAATGGGCAGACTGAACGCCTTAATCAGTCTGTGGAACAATTCCTGAGGTTGTATGTTGCTGATGACCAGCAATTATGGGTCAAATTCCTTCCATTGGCTGAATTTGCTCTGAATAACCGTGTCAATTCTTCTGCTGGGGTCTCCCCTTTCTTTTGTAACCATGGTTTTCATCCCCGTTTTCATTCTGGGTCGTCCGTCTCCTCCTCTAACCCTGAAGCTGATAAACTCTCCTCCGTAATGTGCACAGTTTGGGCCCGGGTTCAATCGAACCTAGAAAAGGCTCAATGTTCTCAAAAACTCAAGGCCGATAGGAGACGTTCAAGGGGGGTAAACTTTCAGGTTGGGGATAAAGTATGGTTGTCCTCCAAGAATCTATCTCTCAAGGTAACTTCTAAAAAATTTGCTCCTCGTTTTATTGGACCATATAAGATCACGGAAGTGATTAACCCGGTATCTTTTAGGTTGGAGCTGCCTGAGTCATTCCACATTCATAATGTGTTCCATAAATCTCTGCTTAAAAAATATTTTGAACCGGTAGTAGTAGTACCATCAAAAGCCTCGCCTCCGCCAGTTCTTGTTAATGATGCTGTCGAGTATGTGGTGTCTAAAATAGTGGATGTCAGGAAGGTGCGTAATTCCTTGCAGTACCTGATTCACTGGAAGGGGTATGGACCTGAAGAGAGATCTTGGGTACCTGCCAGGGAGGTTCATGCTCCTAGACTTGTTCGTAAATTTCATTTAGAACACCCTGAAAAGCCATCGCCTGAAGTCTTGGGTCCGGTGGCCCCTCGTAAAAGGGGGGGTACTGTCACGGGGTTCCGAAGGTGCATTCAGTCCCCCATTGCCCACAGAACTGTTGCTTAGCTTTTGGAATGAGGTACTGTGTTTGACCTCATTCCCAGGGCGGCTTTACTAGCTGGGTGTCTCCTTGCTCCTAAGTCTGCCTTGAGCGCCGAGCTGATCACTCGGTGCTCGACTGGTTGGTCTGTCGGTCATGTGACACTGGCCACGTCACATGACCCTCACTCCCCACTATAAATACAGGCAGCCTGCTGGCTACAGGTTGCCTGTTAATTTCTAGGTTCCTGGTATTTGTTGGACTGCTGAATACTTACCTGATCCTGTTCCTTGACCATCCTTTTGCCTGATCCTCCTGTACTGCGCATCCGTCCTGGTATTGTGACCTCGGCTCCCACCTGACTACTCTCTTAGGACTCCTCTTGTACTTCTCTGCTCTCCTGGTATTTATGACCCCGGCTTCTCCTGACAATTCTCTGCTTGCTCCATTTGTACTTTGCAGCTTTCCTGGTATTGACTCGGTCCGTTCACGTCCTGTTGTTTGTCTGTCATCCCTGCACTTACTCCAAGTTAGGGATTGCCGTCCAGTTGTCCCCTGTCATTAGGACTCGCGAGGCAAGTAGGCAGGGCCAGGGGTAAGGGTGGAGCGCAGTGGTCACTTCCCTTCCCCCTGTGTGTGTGTGTACGCGACCGTTACACTGGCCTTATGTCAGCGCAGAATCTGTCTTCATGTCATAGCAGAGAATCAGGCTTCACGTCAGCCACCACTGGAACACGCCACTGTCACACATTTAGGCCCAGGCACCCAGGCAGAGGAGAGAGGTCCCGTAACAGAGAATCTGGCCTTATGTCAGCGCAGAATCTGTATTCATGTCATAGCAGAGAATCAGGCTTCACGTCACCCACCACTGGAACAGGCCACTGTCACACATTTAGGCCCAGGCACCCAGGCAGAGGAGAGAGGTCCCGTAACAGAGAATCTGGCCTTATGTCAGCGCAGAATCTGTATTCATGTCATAGCAGAGAATCAGGCTTCACGTCACCCACCACTGGAACAGGCCACTGTCACACATTTAGGCCCCGGCACCCAGACAGAGGAGAGCGGTCCCGTAACAGAGAATCTGGCCTTATGTCAGCGCAGAATCTGTCTTCATGTCATAGCAGAGAATCAGGCTTCACGTCAGCCACCACTGGAACAGGCCACTGTCACACATTTAGGCCCAGGCACCCAGGCAGAGGAGAGAGGTCCCGTAACAGAGAATCTGGCCTTATGTCAGCGCAGAATCTGTATTCATGTCATAGCAGAGAATCAGGCTTCACGTCACCCACCACTGGAACAGGCCACTGTCACACATTTAGGCCCCGGCACCCAGACAGAGGAGAGGTTCATTCAACTTTGGGTTGCCCCGCAATATAATGGTAAAATGAAATTAAAAATAGTATTGAATGAGGAAGTGCCCTGGAGTAGAATAATATATTGTTAAGGGGAGGTAGTTAATATCTAATCTGCACAAGGGATGGACAGGTCCTGTGGGATCCATGCCTGGTTCATTTTTATGAACGTCAGCTTGTCCACATTGGCTGTAGACAGGCGGCTGCGTTTGTCTGTAATGACGCCCCCTGCCGAATACACGTTCAGACAAAACGCTGGCCGCCGGGCAGGCCAGCACCTCCAAGGCATAAAAGGCTAGCTCTGGCCACGTGGAGAATTTGGAGACCCAGAAGTTGAATGGGGCCGAACCATCAGTCAGTACGTGGATGGGTGTGCACAGGTACTGTTCCACCATGTTAGTGAAATGTTGCCTCCTGCTAACACGTTCCGTATCAGGTGGTGGTGCACTTAGCTGTGGCGTGTTGACAAAACTTTTCCACATCTCTGCCATGCTAACCCTGCCCTCAGAGGAGCTGGGCGTGACACAGCTGCGTTGGCGACCTCTTGCTCCTCCTCTGCCTTCGCCTTGGGCTTCCACTGGTTCCCCTGTGACATTTGGGAATGCTCTCAGTAGCGCGTCTACCAACGTGCGCTTGTACTCGCGCATCTTCCTATCACGCTCCAGTGTAGGAAGTAAGGTGGGCACATTGTCTTTGTACCGGGGATCCAGCAGGGTGGCAACCTAGTAGTCCGCACACGTTAAAATGTGGGCAACTCTGCTGTCGTTGCGCAGGCACTGCAGCATGTAGTCGCTCATGTGTGCCAGGCTGCCCAGAGGTAAGGACAAGCTGTCCTCTGTGGGAGGCGTATCGTCATCGTCCTGTGTTTCCCCCCAGCCACGCACCAGTGATGGGCCCGAGCTGCTTTGGGTGCCACCCCGCTGTGAACATGCTTCATCCTCATCCTCCTCCACCTCCTCCTCATCCTCGTCCTCCTCGTCCTCCAGTAGTGGGCCCTGTCTGGCCACATTTGTACCTGGCCTCTGGTGTTGCAAAAAACCTCCCTCTGAGTCACTTTGAAGAGACTGGCCTGAAAGTGCTAAAAATGACCCCTCTTCCTCCTCTTCCTCCTGGGCCACTTCCTCTTCCATCATCGCCCTAAGTGTTTTCTCAAGGAGACATAGAAGTGGTATTGTAACGCTGATAACGGCGTCATCGCCACTGGCCATGTTGGTGGAGTACTCGAAACAGCGCAACAGGGCACACAGGTCTCGCATGGAGGCCCAGTCATTGGTGGTGAAGTGGGTCTGATCCGCAGTGCGACTGACCCGTGCGTGCTGCAGCTGAAACTCCACTATGGCCTGCTGCTGCTCGCACAGTCTGTCCAGCATATGCAAGGTGGAGTTCCACCTGGTGGGCACGTCGCATATGAGGCGGTGAGCGGCAAGGCAGAAGTTACGCTGTAGCGCAGATAGGCGAGCAGCGGCAGGGTGTGAACGCCGGAAGCGCGAACAGACGGCCCGCACTTTATGCAGCAGCTCTGACATGTCGGGGTAGTTGCGAATGAACTTCTGCACCACCAAATTCAGCACATGCGCCAGGCAAGGGATGTGCGTCAAATCGGCTAGTCCCAGAGCTGCAACGAGATTTCGCCCATTATCGCACACCACCAGGCCGGGCTTGAGGCTCACCGGCAGCAACCACTCGTCGGTCTGTTGTTCTATACCCCGCCACAACTCCTGTGCGGTGTGGGGCCTGTCCCCCAAACATATGAGTTTCAGAATGGCCTGCTGACGTTTACCCCGTGCTGTGCTGAAGTTGGTGGTGAAGGTGTGTGGCTGACTGGATGAGCAGGTGGAAGAAGAGGAGGAGGAAGCTGAGTAGGAGGAGGAGGAGACAGGAGGCAAAGAATGTTGCCCTGCGATCCTTGGCGGCGGAAGGACGTGCGCCAAATAGCTCTCCGCCTGGGGCCCAGCCGCCACTACATTTACCCAGTGTGCAGTTAGGGAGATATAGCGTCCCTGGCCGTGCTTACTGGTCCACGTATCTGTGGTTAGGTGGACCTTGCCACAGATGGCGTTGCGCAGTGCACACTTGATTTTATCGGACACTTGTTTGTGCAGGGAAGGCACGGCTCTCTTGGAGAAGTAGTGGCGGCTGGGAACAACATACTGTGGGACAGCAAGTGACCTGAGCTGTTTGAAGCTGTGTGTGTCCACCAGCCTAAATGACAGCATTTCATAGGCCAGTAGTTTAGAAATGCTGGCATTCAGGGCCAGGGATCGAGGGTGGCTAGGTGAGAATTTACGCTTTCTCTCAAATGTTTGTGAGATGGAGAGCTGAACGCTGCCTTGTGACATGGTTGAGATGCTTGGTGACGCAGGTGGTGGTGTTGGTGGTACATCCCATGTTTGCTGGGCGGCAGGTGCCAACGTTCCTCCAGAGGCGGAGGAAGAGGCCGAGGCGGCGGCAGCAGCAGCAGAAGAGGCCGAGGCGGCAGCAGCAGAAGATGTAGCAGGGGGAGCCTGAGTGACTTCCTTGTTTTTAAGGTGTTTACTCCACTGCAGTTCATGCTTTGCATGCAGGTGCCTGGTCATGCAGGTTGTGCTAAGGTTCAGAACGTTAATGCCTCGCTTCAGGCTCTGATGGCACAGCGTGCAAACCACTCGGGTCTTGTCGTCAGCACATTGTTTGAAGAAGTGCCATGCCAGGGAACTCCTTGAAGCTGCCTTTGGGGTGCTCGGTCCCAGATGGCGGCGGTCAGTAGCAGGCGGAGTCTCTTGGCTGCGGGTGTTCTGATTTTGCCCACTGCTCCCTCTTTTGCTACGCTGTTGGCTCGGTCTCACCACTGCCTCTTCCTCCGAACTGTGAAAGTCAGTGGCACGACCTTCATTCCATGTGGGGTCTAGGACCTCATCGTCCCCTGCATCGTCTTCCACCGAGTCTTGATCCCTGACCTCCTGTTCAGTCTGCACACTGCAGAAAGACGCAGCAGTTGGCACCTGTGTTTCGTCATCATCAGAGACGTGCTGAGGTGGTATTCCCATGTCCTCATCATCAGGAAAAATAAGTGGTTGTGCGTTAGTGCATTCTATCTCTTCCACCCCTGGGAAAGGGCTAGGTGGATGCCCTTGGGAAACCCTGGCAGCAGAGTCTTCAAACAGCATAAGAGACTGCTGCATAACTTGAGGCTCAGACAGTTTCAATGATATGCATGGGGGTGATGTGACAGACCGATGGGCTTGGTTTTCATGCGCCATCTGTGCGCTTTCTGCAGAAGACTGGGTGGGAGATAATGTGAACGTGCTGGATCCACTGTCGGCCACCCAATTGACTAATGCCTGTACCTGCTCAGGCCTTACCATCCTTAGAACGGCATTGGGCCCCACCAAATATCGCTGTAAATTCTGCTGGCTACTGGGACCTGAGGTAGTTGGTTCACTAGGACGTGTGGCTGTGGCAGAACGGTTACGTCCTCTCCCAGCACCAGAGGGTCCACTAACACCACCACGACCATGTCCACGTCCGCGTCCCTTATTAGATGTTTTCCTCATTGTTCCCTTTCACCACAATTTTGAGAATGGCAAATTTGGGAATGCTTTTTTAACCCAGAACAAAAAGTCTGCTTTTACGGTCACTACAAATAACTTGACCAGCTAAAACTGTGCAGATTTGGTTGAATAAAGATGTGAGACCTGTTTTTTTTTGCGCTGTGTGACAGTTATAGGTTTAATCACAGAATGACACTTCTATCAGCACGCTAGCGTGTGTCTTAGGTTTTTCTGAATGACACTATCAATACCTTCAATGTAAGATTTTCTTTTTGGGATAGATTTCAAGTAGGCCTCAAATACCAGAAACTAGTTATTTTGAGAATGGCAAATTTGGGAATGCTTTTTCAACCCAGAACAAAAAGTCTGCTTTTACGGTCACTACAAATAACTTGACCAGCTAAAACTGTGCAGATTTGGTTGAATAAAGATGTGAGACCTGTTTTTTTTTGCGCTGTGTGACAGTTATAGGTTTAATCACAGAATGACACTTCTATCAGCACGCTAGCGTGTGTCTTAGGTTTTTCTGAATGATACTATCAATAACTTCAATGTAAGATTTTCTTTTTGGGATAGATTTCAAGTAGGCCTGAAATACCACAAACTAGTTATTTTCAGAATGGCAAATTTGGGAATGCTTTTTCAACCCAGAACAAAAAGTCTGCTTTGACGGTCACTACAAATAACTTGACCAGCTAAAACTGTGCAGATTTGGTTGAATTGAGATGTGAGACCTGTTTTTTTTTGCGCTGTGTGACAGTTATAGGTTTAATCACAGAATGACACTTCTATCAGCACGCTAGCGTGTGTCTTAGGTTTTTCTGAATGATACTATCAATAACTTCAATGTAAGATTTTCTTTTTGGGATAGATTTCAAGTAGGCCTGAAATACCACAAACTAGTTATTTTCAGAATGGCAAATTTGGGAATGCTTTTTCAACCCAGAACAAAAAGTCTGCTTTGACGGTCACTACAAATAACTTGACCAGCTAAAACTGTGCATATTTGGTTGAATAGAGATGTGAGACCTGTTTTTTTTTGCGCTGTGTGACAGTTATAGGTTTAATCACAGAATGACACTTCTATCAGCACGCTAGCGTGTGTCTTAGGTTTTTCTGAATGACACTATCAATAACTTCAATGTAAGATTTTCTTTTTGGGATAGATTTCAAGTAGTTGTATTTACCACATGTGGACTGAGTATATCTAAAATATAACTTTTACTTCTAATATCACTAAAAACATTGGTAATTGTAGTGGGACATAGACGTATTACATACACATAAATATACACATATTACCACCATCCCGAATTGTCTGTAAGATGCAAAGTAATGGGTGGATCTTACCCCGTCTTGTAGACATATGACTCACTCGGTGGTGGATGGCATAGTACTCCTGTGTGGTATGGGCACTGGTGGCCAAGGTGCTTCAGATGATATAGCAGTCTGGCCGAATTGCTTCAGGTGATATGGCAATCTATGTTCTCCTATAATGCCCTGGTCTAGAGCCCTCCCTATATGGATGGTTAGGGGCTATTCTCATAGACCTGCCTCAGCGACACGGAGTACCCGCCCCGACAGGGGCGACCCCATACGGAACCTGTCCCTGAATGGGGCCTATTCCCTGTAATTTCCCTCAGTATATTGCCCTACATGCCATGTTTCGTTCCAATAACAATGAACAATGAAACTCATCAGGGGCTTGCTGAAGTCAGAGGGTTTCTAGAAAATAAAATATATGTACAAAAAATCGCAGTCACTAAAAATGCTTCAATTTCCTATGTATCCATATAGCATTCTTAGGTATATGTTTATAACTTACTGCTTCAGCAGAGAGTTTCTTCCTTTGTAGATACAAAGCGGTATGGACGGTCAGTGGTACACGTCCTCCGAGGTATAGGGAAGTGTCCCCAATGGTACCCTCGCCTCGCCTCACCACAAGATGCCAGTAGTGTGGGGACACAGCATACACTGCTGTGTCTCCTTTTAAACTCAGCGCCTCCAGCTATTTCCGCCCTATAGTTCCGCCCTCTCCCGGTGGAACGCATGTGGAACGCACGCCGTCAGCATGCGCTCCACTCCACCGGAAGCTGCGTCACACAGTCACACAGGCTGCCGGAAGTTGTGTCAGAGCGTCCTCCGTCACCAGGTAACCGGACGACGCGCAGGCACTTCACACTGAGATACGTCTCGGATGCCGGACGATAGCTTCACAAAATATAATAATTTGAATATGGATTTTTTGGCAGATTCTCCACCGCACCGATATTAACACTTAGTTAGTTATGCAGGTAATGCCAAGTGGAAAAGATATATGGGACAGTAAAAGCACCTACAATCTTGTGCCACTGATATAACATCTGTCCCTCATTATTATATCTTACAGTATGTAAGGTACACCGCACCCACAACACATGATAGGTACTGGTGCCCCCGCAACCTCCACATCGGAGTACACCCCACAGCTCAGCCATGATAGTACAGGCACTAATGCGACCACGCTCCACGTCGGAGTGCAATAGAACAGCCGCCATAGATTAATGGACACAAAAAGGAGTTGTGAATCTATTGGCATCCCAGTTACACTCTGGGTGCCATAGTACCCTCATCATCAAATAAAACATGTGTAGCTCTGTTGCTCATTCAAGCCATTGGGATGTACCGTCCTGAGGTAGAATATCCATCTTGCCTCACATTGAAGGATTCATTTATCCCAATCGCCACCCCTTAAGGGTCGCTTCACTTTTTCAATGCCCATAAACGAAAGGCACCTTGGATCCCCATCATGCTCAGACCGTACATGACGCGAGACTGTAGTGTCTCGACAGTTGTGAATGTCATTTATATGCTCGCCAATTCTCCTTCTCAACTCCCTTTTTGTTTTGCCGACATATTCCTTCATGCATGTGCACGTGATTTTATAAACAACCCCTATGGTTTTACAGTTTATCAGATCCCTGACAACATAGGTTTTCCCTGTATTACTACTCCTAAAGGTTTTTCCACACTGCATAAATTTACAGGCTATGCACCCTCCACATCGGTAATTACCCTGAACCCCCCTGTCCAGCCACGTTTTTTGTGCTAATTCGGGAGAGAAATGACTATTCACCGTCCAATCACGTACACTCTTCCCCCTTCTGTATGTGATATTGGGGTATTCTTTTATAGTGGTACAAAGGTCAGGGTCCATTCTGAGTACGTGCCAGTGTTTGGTGATGATTTCTCTTACACCTGCAGAGGCTTCATTAAAGGTGCTGATTAAACGTGTCTCATGTGTCTCTGTTACAGACACATTGTCGGTACTTTTTTCCTTTGGGATGAGAAGGGAACTGCGAGTACGGGCTTTTGCGGCCTTATAGGCCGGTGTTAGTGTGCCACTGGAGTAACCCCGGTCCATGAAGCGTTTTTTTTAGATCTGCTGCCTGTTTTTGAAATTCCGCCTCCTTGGAGCAATTTCTCCTTACTCGTAAGTACTGGCCCCGAGGAATTCCCCTCCTGAGGGGAAAAGGATGACAACTATCCCACCTCAGGAGGGAATTCGTCGAGGTCGGCTTTCGGAATATTGTAGTCTCAAGACAGCCGTCTTGATTTTTAATGATGAGGATGTCTAAAAAAGGTAGCTGTTTCAAATCACACTCCGACGTGAAGCGCAGTCCCATCTGGTTCTTATTTAGCAATTCGGCCAGACTGCTATATCATCTGAAGCACCTTGGCCACCAGTGCCCATACCACACAGGAGTACTATGCCATCCACCACCGAGTGAGTCATATGTCTACAAGACGGGGTAAGATCCACCCATTACTTTGCATCTTACAGACAATTCGGGATGGTGGTAATATGTGTATATTTATGTGTATGTAATACGTCTATGTCCCACTACAATTACCAATGTTTTTAGTGATATTAGAAGTAAAAGTTATATTTTAGATATACTCAGTCCACATGTGGTAAATACAATTATTGGAGGTGTGACCTATCTCTGCATATATACACCTGGTGCATAGAGATATACTTTTGTATAATAGATTTCAAGTAGGCCTGAAATACCACAAACTAGTTATTTTCAGAATGGCAAATTTGGGAATGCTTTTTCAACCCAGAACAAAAAGTCTGCTTTGACGGTCACTACAAATAACTTGACCAGCTAAAACTGTGCAGATTTGGTTGAATAGAAATGTCAGGTCTATTTTTTAGGTGCTGGGTGACAGGCTCAACTTGCCCCTGATGTAATATATGGCCAAAAAATAACCACACTGTTGATGGTTAAATGCACTTGGGTGACACAGGCTCAGCCTGCAGCTGATGTAGTATATGGCCAAAAAATAATCAGACTGTTGATGGTTAAATGCACTTGGGTGAAACAGGCTCAGCCTGCAGCTGATGTAGTATATGGCCAAAAAATAACCAGACTGTTGATGGTTAAATGCACTTCGGTGACACAGGCTCAGCCTGCAGCTGATGTAGGATATAGCACAAAATAACCACACTATCGATGGTTAAATACACTTGGTGATAGCTCGTGCTGGCGCACCACAAGTCACAAAATGGCCGCCGATCACCCCAGAAAAAAAGTGATCTAAAAACGCTCTGGGCAGCCTCAAAAAAGTGAGCAAGTCAATAATAGCACTTCAATGATCCACAGCTGCAGATCGATCACAGAATGAAGTCTTTTGGAGGAGTTAATCTGCCTAATCTCGCCCTAACGTCGCAGCTGCAACCTCTCCCTATACTGATCATAGCAGAGTGACGTGCGGCGCTACGTGACTCCAGCTTAAATAGAGGCTGGGTCACATGGTGCACTGGCCAATCACAGCCATGCCAATAGTAGGCATGGCTGTGATGGCCTCTTGGGCCAAGTAGTATGACGCTTGTTGATTGGCTGCTTTGCAGCCTTTCAAAAAGCGCCAAGAAAGCGCCGAACACCGAACCCGGACTTTTACGAAAATGTTCGGGTTCGGGTCCGTGTCACGGACACCCCAAAATTCGGTACGAACCCGAACTATACAGTTCGGGTTCGCTCATCCCTAGTTGTGAGGTATAAGGCCTGAAAGTCAGCGGTGTGGCGAGTTGGCCAAAGCTGTGGGTCTTTTGGTTCTCTGAGGTTTCGGGCGAGTAATGGTGTGCCAGTCCTCTGATTGCGGCAGGGGTGCTAGGTGTACCAAATCCGCGGCTGGAGACCAGGATGGTATTTCTACAGGTTCTATTTCCAGGGTAGACCATGCAGTTTCAAGGTCTGCTGGGGTTTTTATGACAATTTGCTTGCCATTCTTCAGCACAGAGATTCCAAAAGGAAAGAGCCAAGCATATTGAAGACCTTTTTTTTTTCTCTCAACTTGTCCAGTAATGGACGCAACAGGCACTGTTTCTGGATCATGGAAGGCGCAATGTTCTGATATAAGGATATTTCTTCTGCATAGCAAACGGGGCTCTTTTCCCTGGCTGAGCGGAGGATCGCTGCTGTGTCCACGTATGAGAGCAGTCCGCATATAACATCTCGGGGTGGCTCATTCGGCTTGGGTTTCGGGCGCAGAGCCCTATGTATGCGCTCAATCACAACTGCCATGGCACGTTCCGAGCCCAATAGATCGGTAAATATCTCCTGTGCCACCTTAGGAAGAGAGTCTCCCGCCCAGGATTCAGGGATCCCCTTGAAATTAATGTTTTTAGGTCTGCTTCTATTTTCCTGGTCTTCTATTAATGTGAATGCTGTATTCACGTGCGCCTTTAGCTGCTCTGTTCTGGCTGCTAATGCTGAGGCATGGGAGGTTAGTTCTGTACATGTCGTCTCCAAGGCCTCCGTCCAGAACCCGAGAGCATGTAAGTCCGTTTTTATATCAGCTAAGTCGGTTCTTACCTGTTTCAGGGCTTGTGTGAGACCTTTCTTCAACACAGCCGCCGTAAGCGTTTCGTCTGGAGCTTGTTCCTCGTCGCTGCTGGAGCGGTGTTCATCTTCTGATTCCCGGTGAGGGGTAAGCTCCGGCGCCATCTTGGCCTGAGAAGCAGGAGAGTGCGTATGTCTCTTGGAAAATAAATTAATCTTTGTCCTAGTCGGACCCTCAAGTCTCTGGGTTTATAACGGCCTATTTTGCCCATATTTTAGGCAATTTTGGGTGTATTTCAATGCTCTGTGAGAGTACTTGGCAGGAGAGCTCTTTCTCACGCTGCCATCCAGTCCGCGGTAAAGCTCCGCCCCCCATCCTGCTGCTTTTGTCAGCAGTCACCAGTTCCATTGGCAGCCATACATGCCCCTGCCATGACACTACACCACCATGCTTCACTAATGAGGTGGTATGCTTAGGATCATGAGCAATTCCTTTCCTTCTCCATACTCTTCTCTTCCCATCAGTCATCTGTCCATAGGATGTTGTTCCAGAACTGTGAAGGCTTTTTTAGATGTCGTTTGGCAAACTCTAATCTGGCCTTCCTGTTTTTGAGGCTCACCAATGGTTTACATCTTGTGGTGAACCCTCTGTATTCATTCTGGTGAAGTCTTCTCTTTATTGTTGATATTGACACACATACACATACCTCCTGGAGAGTGTTCTTGATCTGGCCAACTGTTGTGAAGGGTGTTTTCTTCACGGGGGAAAGAATTCTTTGGTCATCCACCACAGTTGTTTTCCATGGTCTTCCGGGTCTTTTGGTGTTGCTGAGCTCACGGGTGTGTTCCTTCTTTTTAAGAATGTTCAAAACAGTTGTTTTGGCCACGCCTAATGTTTTTGCTATCACTCTGATGGGTTTGTTTTGTTTATAATAATGGCTTGCTTCACTGATAGTGACAGCTCTTTGGATCTCAACTTGAGAGTTGACAGCAACAGATTCCAAATGCAAATAGCACACTTCAAATGAACTCTGGACCTTGTATGTGCTCATTGTAATTGGGATAATGAGTGAATAACACACACCTGGCCATGGAACAGCTGAGAAGCCAAATGTCCCATTACTTTTGGTCCCTTAACAAGTGGGAGGCATATATGCAAACTGTTGTAATTCCTACACCGTTCACCTGATTTAAAGCTTACAGTCTGTAGTTAAAGCACATTTTGCTTGTTTCATTTCAAATCCCATGCTGTGGTGTACAGAGCCAAAAATGTTAGAATTGTGTTAATGTCCCAATATTTATGGACCTGGCTGTACCTCCAGACACATAATCACTAGTTCTTTTCTGTCAGGTGAATGCCTAATTTTTGGCCCCAAAAATTAGGCATTCATCTGACAGAAAAGGCCTTTTATGCCGCTTTATATACATGAGACAAGGACCATACTTTGTTCTGGCTGGTGGCAGATATTTATGGCTGACATGAGGAAATTCAATTACAAGTGTTTGTCAAAGGTGTTGAATTCCTCCGAGATCCATGCCTCATTTATTTTTAGAAATGTGAGGTAGCCCACACTGTCATGAGCTTGGCGAGTGCGCTTATCGGTCGCGATCCCCCCTGCTGCGCTAAACAGGACACTCGACGAGGGGCAAGTCAAGTGTTCCATGGAAAATTGTGCCAGCTCTTCCCACAGGTCAAGCCTGCACACCCAGTAGTCCAGGGGTTCCTCACTTCACAGAGTGTCCACATCAGCAGTTAACCCGATGTAGTCAGACACTTGTTAGTCTAGGTGTTCCCTGAGGCTGGATCCGGAGGTTGGCTGTCGATGGGTTGGGTTCAAGAATGATCTCATATCAGAAGTGACCAATACATCTTTAAATTACCCTCTTCTTGCAGGCGCCGTAGGATTGGTACCCGCACCTGTTTCGCTGTGGGTGGAAATTCATCTGCCAGCGCCCGGAACAGCAGAATGCATCATCTCTCACAGCAAGGCCTGGAAATGATGCATTCTGCCAGCCCTGCCAGTGATGCTGGTAACATGTGCGCTATTTTGTGTTTGTACAGGGGGTCTAAGTACGTTTCCACCCAGTACTGGTCCTTACCTTTTATGCTTTTTATAAGGGGGTCCCTCTTCAAACACTGGAGCCTGAAGGCCCCCATTTGCACTAAATTGGAAGCGGTGGAGCACCCTGGCTCCTTCTCATCGCCCACGAGAATGTCATCCTCGGTCTCCTCTCCCCAGCCAGGGACAACACCAGGGATCCCCAAAAAGTTTAAAGTCCCCCTCAAAGCCTGCTTTTCTTGCTGCTCCTCCTCCTCCTCCCCCCAGCCACCATCCTCCTCTGACTCCTCTTCAGACTCCTGCTAACTTGTCTCAGAAGGAGCATCCCCCCCATGGAATTCATTCAGCATTGCGACTTCGTCATCTTCCAGCTGCTGCTTCTTGACGGCTTGATTAATGACACGACGCAATGCACGCTACAGAAAAAAGGCGTCGGGTACGATGTCACTGATGGTGCCCTGGCTGCGACTAACCAGTTTGGTGATCTCATCAAATGGCCACATAAGTCTGCATGCATCGAGCAGCCACTGGCGCGGTAAAAAAAAGAAACCAAACTCCCCAGAACCTGTTCTGCTGCAGAGTTCGTACAGGTAGTTGTTATTGACACATTGCTGCTGGAGCAGCCTATCAAGCATATAGAACAGGCATCCTCAAACTACGGCCCTCCAGCTGTTGTAAAACTACAACTCCCACAATGCCCAGCTGTAAGCTGATAGCTGTAGGCTATTCGGGCATGCTGGGAGTTGTAGTTTTGCAACACCTGGAGGGCCGCAGTTTGAGGATGCCTGATATAGAAGGTGGAGTTCCAGCACGTTGGGCTGTCACAAATCAGACATCTGACGGGCAGGTGGTGTGGCTGGTGAACGTCAGCAAGGCAAACCATGGCCGTGTAAGATCTGAAATGGTCAGAGATTTTCCTGGCCTGCCGCAAGACGTCCTGGACCCCGGGGTATTTGGCAACGAATCGCTGCACGACTAAGTTCAGGATGTGTGCCATCCTCGGCACGTGTGTCATTTTTCCCTGTTTCAGCGACCTCAGCAGATTGGCACCGTTGTCGCCCACCACTTTACCAACTGTCAAATTGAGCGGGGTTAGCCACTAACCGGCCTGTAACCGCAGAGCTAAAAGCAGTGCAGGACGGGTGTGGCTCTTGGCTTCCAGGCACAACAGCTGCAGCAGAACATGGCAAGGTCTCACCTGGCACGTAAATTAGGTTCTGGGGAGCTTGGGGGGTGCAGCGGAAGAAGTGGTAGCAGTGGAAAAGGAGGAGTCAGCCGAGGAGGAGACGGAGGATGGAGTAGGAGGAGGAGAATAAGAGGCCGGCCTGCATGCAATCCGTGGCGGTAACACCAAATCCACACGGATGCCACGGGTTACATGCTTGATGGCCGTCAGAAGGTTTACCCAGTGGGCAGTAAAAGTTATGTACCTTCCCTGCCCTTGTTTGCTAGACCACGTGTCTGTGGTCAGATGTATCTTGGCATCGACAATGTGTGCCAGAGATATATTTACTTGCCGCTGAACGTGGCCATATAGCTCTGGGATGCCCTTCTGGTGAGAAATATTTCCTTCTGGGGACCTTCCATTGCGGTGTGCAAATGGCCACAAATTTTCTAAAGGACTTTGAGTCCACCAGTTTATATGGCAGTAGTTGGTGGGCTAGCAGTACCGACAAGCAAGCAGTCAACCGTTGGGCAAGAGGGTTATCCGGCGTCATCAACTTTTTACGCTCGAGCATTTGGGCCACGGAAGACTGCCTTCTGCCAGATGAACGCGACAACGGCACGGTTAAAGGTGGAGTGGAGGACAAATGGGAGTAGAGAGGAGTAGAAGAGGCAGGACGTGGAGTGCCAGGATTGTGGGTTTGTGGGTTCTGATGGTGTTGCTCCCACTGGGCTCGGTGATGGGAGGCCAGGTGCCTTCTTAAGGCAGTCATCCCTAGGTGAGTGTTGGGCTTACTGTGACTTATGCATTAACAGCACAGGCTGCAGATGGCAACACTATTTTCAGCAGCTGACAGATTTAAAAAAAAAACACACTGAGGAGCCATGTGCTGGCATCCTGGGAGCGCAAGATGTGATCGTGTATGGTGGATGGCTCGTTCCAGATACATTTGCAGTAACCTTTTTGACTCCTGTGCACTGCGAGTTCTTCCTGCTTCTCCTCCTTCACCTTCCTATCTGCTGCTCCGCCTCTCCCTCTGAACTCCTCTCCTCTTCCTCTCTTGTGGGCACCCACATGATGTCCATCGACACGTAATCATCGTCACCTTCGCTACCACAGACATTAGATATCTCGGAGTAGGCAGCAACAGCGGGGACCACCCTCCTTGGGCTGATCTGGGTATTGTCGTCAGACCGCTGGGTGGCGGCCATTGCTACCTCCTCTTCCTCATCCGATGCATAGAATGGCTGCGCATCGGTAAGTGAATGGATGGGAAAATAATTCCTCTGACCCGAGTGGAGGGGCTATGGTGGTGGTGGTGGTGTCTTTGGTGGTGCACACAGCAGAGAGTGAGGAGGGTGCAGAAGCGGAAGGTTGAGTGAGCCACTCAACCAACTCTGGTGCGTCATTTGACGTAATCGCACGCACCTTCTCCAACTTCCCACTTAGGCTCCGGCCTGGTGCACCTGCCCGACCCCTACCACCCGTGCAGAACGGCCTGCCTCTTCCTCTGCCTGTCATTTCAAAATTAACTTTTGCCAAAGTCCGGAGAGAAGAGCAGTAGTTGTCGAAGCAGGTATATCGCAGGCCTCAATCAGTATTTGGTGGAAGCTGGTATATCAAACCCCTTAATCAGTATTTTGTGAAAGCAGGTGTATCGCAGGCCTCTATCAATATTTGGTGGTAGCAGGTATATTGCACCCCTCAATCAGTATTTTGTGGAAACAGGTATATAGAACCTCTAAATCAATATTTGGTGGAAGCAGGTACATCGTACCCCTCAGTCAGTATTTTGTGGAAGCAAGGCTATCATAGGCCTCAATCAATATTTGGTGGAAGCAGGTATATAGAACCCCTTAATCAATATTTGGTGGAAACAGGTATATTGCACCCCTCAATCAGTATTTTGTGAAAGCAGGTATATAGAACCCCCTTAATCAGTATTTGGAGAAAGCAGGTACGTATTTTGCACCCCTCAATCTGTATTTTGTGGAAGCAGGTATATCAAACCCCTTAACTCCTTAAGGACACAGCCTTATTTCACCTTAAGGACCAGGCCATTTTTTGCAAATCTGACCAGTGTCACTTTAAGTGGGGAAAACTTTAAAACGCTTTGATTTATCCAGGCCATTCTGAGATTCTGAGACTTTGCATTCCCCATATGTCTACTTCATGTTTGGATCATTTTGGGAATTATATTTTATATTTTGGGGATGTTACAAG
The DNA here is from genome assembly GCF_905171765.1 of Bufo bufo. Taxonomy (NCBI): domain Eukaryota; kingdom Metazoa; phylum Chordata; class Amphibia; order Anura; family Bufonidae; genus Bufo; species Bufo bufo. The sequence goes on from NC_053389.1 coordinate 325,882,670, forward strand.
GCTTAGAATTTGGAAGCAAATCTTGAAATTTTTCTGAAATTTTCAAAAACCCAATTTTAAGGGACCAGTTCAGGTCTGAAGTCACTTTGTGAGGATTATATAATAGAAACCACCCAATTCTAGAAACCACACCAATCAAGCTATTCAAAACTGATTTTACAAACATCATTAACCCTTTAGGTTTTCCACAAGATTTATTGGCAAATGGAGATAAAATTTCAGAATTTAGATTTTTTGGCAAATTTTACATTTTAATCTATTTTTTTCCAGTAACAAAGCAAGGGTTAACAGCCAAACAAAACTCAATATTTATTGCTCTGATTCTGTAGCTTGCAGAAACACCCCATATGTGGCCGCAAACTACTGTACGGGCACACGGTAGGGCGTAGAGGGAAAGGAGCGCCATATGTTTTTTGGAAGGCAGATTTTGCTGGACTGGTTTATTTACACCATGTCCCATTTGAAGCCCCCCTGATGTACCCCTAGAGTAAAAACTCCATAAACGTGACCCCATCTAAGAAACTACACCCCTCAAGGTATTCAAAACTGATTTTACGAACTTTGTTAACCCTTCAGGTGTTGCACAAGAGTTATTGGCAAATGGGGATGAAATTTGAGAATTTCTTTTATTTGCCAAATTTTCCATTTTAACCCATTTTTTACACTAACAAAGCAAGGGTTTACAGCCAAACAAGACTGTATCTTTATTGCCCTGACCCTGCCATTCATAGAAACACCCCATATGTGGCCGTAAACTACTGTACGTGCACACGGCGGGGCGTAGAGGGAAAGGAGCGCTGTGTGGTTTTTGGAGGGCTGATTTTTATGGACTGGTTTATTTACACCATGTCCCATTTGAAGCCCCCCTGATGCACCCCTAGAGTAAAAACTCCATAAACGTGACCCCATCTAAGAAACTACACCCCTCAAGGTATTCAAAACTGATTTTACGAACTTTGTTAACCCTTCAGGTGTTGCACAAGAGTTATTGGCAAATGGGGCTGAAATTTGAGAATTTAATTTTTTTGCCAAATTTTCCATTTTAACCCATTTTTTCCACTAACAAAGCAAGGGTTTACAGCCAAACAAGACTGTATCTTTATTGCCCTGACTCTGCCGTTTACAGAAACACCCCATATGTGGTCGTACACTACTGTACGGCCACGCGGCGGGGCGTAGAGGGAAAGGAGTGCTGTGTGGTTTTTGAAGGGCTGATTTTTATGGACCGGTTTATTTACACCGTGTCCTGTTTCAACCCCCCTGATGCCCCCCTGGAGTAGAAACTCCCTAAAAGTGACCCCATCTAAGAAACTACACCCCTCAAGGTATTCAAAACTGATTTTACGAACTTTGTTAACCCTTTAGGTGTTGCACAAGAGTTATTGGCAAATGGGGATGAAATTTGAGAAAAGTTCTTTTTTTTTTTTTTTGGACCGTGTTAATCTGGGGGTTTAGGTCATGGGGTATTTTTTATAGAGGATATTATTACTGACGCGGCGATACCTAATTTGTATATATTTTTTTTATTATTTTAGTTATTACAATTTTTTGGGGTGTCTCAAGTCTGAAAACCAGTTTTTTATCCGATTGTCAGTGGGTAAATTGGGATATAAATTTAGTACTCCATAGAAGTGTGATACTCCCTGAAGCAAGCGTCAATGCAGAGGCCCGGATGTTCAGTGCTTGTGTCGCACTGAGTAGTGGTGTCCTTCCGTATCCCGCTCCTTCGACACACTCTGCCCTTTTTTTGGGTTCGTCCCTTCTTTCCAGTATGGGGGACCACACCTGGAAAGTGTTGGCCAGGGACGATCTGGGCGCCTCCAGTTCCCGAGGTACTCCGGCCTGCTCTTTCTCGGTCCGAAAAGATCGGGGCCTTGAGGACTGCCTCATAGAACTGTATATAAAATAGAACTGTATATACAGAAATATATTGTATATAAAAACACCTTAATCAATATTTTGTGGAAGCAGGTATATTGCACCCCTCAATCTGTATTTTGTGGAAGCAGGTACATAGAACCCCTTAATCAATATTTGGTGGAAACAGGTATACCACATTCCTCAATCAGTATTTTTTGGAAGCAGGTATATCAAACCCCTTAATCAATATTTTGTGGAAGCAGGTGTATCAAACCCCCTAATCAATAGTTTGCGGAAGCAGTATTTTTTGGAAGCAGGTATTTCGCACCCCTCAATCTGTATTTTGTGGAAGCAGGTATATCAAACCCCCTAATCAATAGTTTGCGGAAGCAGGTATATTGCAGGCCTCAATCAATATTTGGTGGAAGCAGGTATATCAATCCCCTTAATCAGTATTTTGTGGAAGCAGGTATTTAGAACCCCTTAATTAATATTTTGTGGAAGCAGGTATATCACATTCCTCAATCAGTATTTTGTGGAAGCAGGTATATAGAACCCCTTAATCAATATTAGGTGGAAGCAGGTATATCAAACCTCTTATTCAGTATTTTGTGGAAGTCGGTATATCACACCCCTCAATCAGTATTTTGTGGAAGCAGGTATATCAAACCCCTTAATCAGTATTTTGTGGAAGCAGGTATATCAATCCCTTTAATCAGTATTTTGTGGAAGCAGGTGTATAGAACCCCTTAATCAATATTTGGTGGAAGCAGGTATATCAAACCCATCAATCTCCATTATGTGGTAGCAGGTATATCAAACCCCTTAATCAGTATTTTGTGGAAGCAGGTATATTGCACCCCTCAATCAGTATTTTGTGGAAGCAGGTATATAAAAAACCCTTAATCAGTATTTTGTGGAAGCAGGTATATCACACCCCTCAATCTGTATTTTGTGGAAGCAGGTGTATAGAACCCCTTAATCAATATTTGGTGGAAGCAGGAATATTGCACCCCTCAATCAGTATTTTGTGGATGCAGGTATATCGCAGGCCTCAATCAATATTTTGTGGAAGCAGGTATATCGCACCCCTCAATCAGTATTTTGTGGAAGCAGGTATATCAAACCCCTTAATCGGTATTTTGTGGAAGCAGGTATATTGCACCCCTCAATCAGTTTTTTTGGGGGCAACAGGTATATCACACCCGTTGCAAATAGTTGTTCCAATAGCGCTTGTCCCTCTATATACCTGCGGTATTGCAGCAGAACCACACACAACTGCTGCACAACACAAATGCACTATATACTTTCTATGTTAGAAAGTATATTATAGGTATATCATACCCCTCAATCCGTTTTTTTGGGGCAACAGGTATATCATACCAGTTGCAATTAGTTATTCCAATAGCGTTTGTCCCTCTATATAGCTGTGGTATTGCAGCAGAACCGCACACAACTGCTGCACAATTGAAATGCAATATAATATACTTTCTATGTTGGAAAGTATATTAAATGTATATCACACCCCTTAGTATATCACACCTATCAATAGCACACCTATACCATTTCTTAAAAGGACTTTTGTGGCCCAATTAGCTAGCTTGTGGTGTCCCTAACAGTCTGTCCATGCTCCACAAAGAAACCTCTCCCTACACTGGCAAAACACAGAATGTAAAATTGCTGGCAGATCAGGTTCTGTTATGTGCTGAAACTTTTCAATTTACTGTTCTATCCCACCTAATGGATGTGTTATGAGTCAAAGTTTGGCGCAATGCAAAAGAATATGGCGCATGCAAACAACGCCATATGTTTGCATGTTTGGCGAATTGCGAACGCGCAAAGTTCGCCGCAAAACGACCGCCGAGCGAACCGCAAGGCCATCTCTAGTAAACATCTCATATAAACAATGTACCTATGGTAGTTTACAATAATATAGCAAGTATGGGGGGGCACACTCAAAAGGGAACCACAAAGCGGTAACAGTGATAATACACTTTATTATATTAAAATATTAAGAACATACCCCTAAAAATCATATAAAATACATATACCACATAAAATAAGCGTATGACCAACACTCAGTCTCTGCGCCAAAGCGTCAAATAATTGCAATAGAACCGCGTGCGTCAAAATTCCACTCAGGGAAATGTTGTAATAATGTCACCAGTCCTATGATCAACTGTCAGTGGACAGATAGGCCAGCAATGATGTGCTGCTTGGATGTGAAAGTCCAATATACCCCTTCACTGTCCAGTGCACTAATATAGCAAAGCAAAAAGTCCAGTTCACTCTCCAAAACACTTGCGGTATAGCGCCCACAATGGTGGGTTAGATCTCATTTTCCTCCACACAATAAGCAGTGCTCAAAATTGAGCGCGGTCTTACCCGTCTTCACTGCCTCATCCGCAGCGTAGATCCAGGCGGCCGCTCACCACACAGCGTCTCACGTGGTGTGCTCGGCCTGTACGTGGCCTGGTTGACTAGGGGACCGGATATGCGGCTCGTATGACGTAAATGTTGAGCGACTGCTTTCGAATCCGTACAAGATACTTTGTTTGCTTCACTTTTTATGTTGCCGGCTTTCTTCTTCTTTCTTTAGATGAATCCACGCTCACTCTAAACTGCCAGACGCGTTTCAGGGTCCGACACCCCTTCCTCAGTGGCCAACTGAGTGAGCGGATCCTCACTCCTTATAAATGGGATACCTCCGCCCACATTACTCCATATTCCTTGTGCAATTATATTATATGGAGTGGATTTATCCCTTATGGAGTGGGTTCCCATTCCTAATATGTTAATCATACATACATATATCAATTCATTATAAACAATTAAAATAATAAATACACCCCTTCATAATGCATACTAAATACTTAAAATGGATACTGGAGGAGACTGCAAGGTCATGTCTTATATCCAAATAACCGCATGAAAAACGCATGAAAAAACGCAATAAAAACGCATATATATACACTGCGTTTGTTACTGCAGTTTACAACTTAAGGAAAACACGTTCATCCGGGGAAGCTGTATTATTCATCCCAAGGACCGATGAGTGAGATTGAGGAGCCTTCCGGCGAGGAGGGGAGATTACAGTGTCGATAAACGGCCAGACTGCGATGTCCCATCCCCACCGGAAAACCCCCCTCACAGGAACCCAAACACTTCCATTTCGGCGTTGAGGCCTCTAGGAGTGATTGTATCATACTCAAAGATCCTCCGGGATTCTTGTCGTGACATATGTGCAATATGATTGCCCCCTCTCCATGCCTTTTTAACTCTTTCTATTGCTACAAACTTCAAACCTGTAGGGTCACAGTTGTGTGTTGTTTTGAAATGCTTGGATAAAGAGTGCGTCTCTAGGCCTTTTTTAATATTTGCCACATGTTCCGCTACCCTCTTTTTCAGCGTTCTTTTGGTCCTGCCTATATATTGTTTCTACATCTACATTGTAGCAGATACACAACGTCTGTGGAATCACAGGTCAGGCATTCTTGTATTTCCAAACTGAATGCATTAACTGTAGACTCTACTTTTGTGGTTCTTTTGGGGAAACTAGTAATTTTACAGTTAGCACATCTGCCACACCTAAAGAATCCATTCACTGCTAACCAATTTTCTTTTTTATGGCTATCTTTCTTCACCTTCACAGTTGGAGCTATTTTCCCGGCCAAGTTATTTGCCCTTGTGTAAGTTATTTTTGGTGCTTCACTTAAGAGAGGGCCAACTATCTTATCATTCAATAGGTGTCCCCAGTGTTTCCGGATGCTCCTTTCCACTATTCTGTACTGTGAATTAAATGGAAGGATAATCCTCAGTGTTTCGTCGCGTGACTGGGGATCACTAGCCAGAAAGAAATCTTTTCTTTCCATTTTCTTTACTTTCTCCAGTGACCTATCTATCACTTGGACTGGATAATCTCTTTCTAATAGTTGTTGTTTCAAACCAGTCGCTTCTTCCTCGAATTTGTTAGCATCAGTACAGTTCCGTTAGAGTCTACGGAACTGACTGGTTGGCACGTTGATCAGCCTTCGAGGAAGATGACAACTGGCAAATCTAATAAAGCTGTTTTTAGCGACTGGTTTGAAGAAAGTATTACAATGTAATTGGTCCCCCCTTACCCATATTTCCAAATCTAAAAATTCAACTTTCAATTTACTCACACTAGGGTTGAATACCAGATTCCTATCATTCACATTAATATTCTGGAGAAATAAATCCAGGGATTCAGATGTATCCTGCCAAATGAACAAAATATCGTCTATGTAGCGCCGCCATAGCACCAGATCCGTCCCCAGCCTAGGCATGATGACCTCCTTCTCCCATTGAGCCAAAAACAAGTTGGCATAGCTGGGGGCGAATCTGGTGCCCATGGCGGTGCCGGTGCGCTGTACATAGAACTCCCGTTCAAAAGAAAAATAATTATGGGCCAGTATATGTCTCACTCCATCCAATATAAACTCCAACTGTTCCAAGGAGAGACCGGCATCTCCCGACAGTTGCTCTTGCAATGACTGTATACCCTGGGTATGATCGATGACTGTATACAGGGATCCAACGTCCAGCGTCCCCAAGATCCATCCGTCTGTCCATTTAATTGTTTCAAGAGTTTTAATAATGTCAGTGGTGTCGCGTATATATGACGGCACCTTTTTCACAAAGGGTTGAAGCCATTGGTAGATATATTTTGACAGATTGCATGATATGGATTCAATCCCTGACACTATAGGACGACCTGGGGGTAATTGTAGGTTTTTATGGATCTTGGGGATGCAATAGAACATTGGAATCCTCTTCTCGGTGTCCAAAATGAACCTAGCTTCCTGTTCAGAGAGAAAGCCCCTTTCCAATCCCTTTTCACAGTACATCTTTAAAGTTTTATAGTACTCTTCTGTTGGGTCTCCTCTTAATTTTTGATAGGTGTTCTCCGCTCCTAATTGCCTATGACACTCCTTCAGATAGTCCCCCGTATTCTGTATCACCACAGCCCCGCCCTTATCGGCTGGCCTGATTATAATATCGTTCATCTCTTGTAGTGATTTAATTGCCTTAATTTCTTCCTTATTTAAATTTGCGTTCATCTTGCGGCCATTAATTCCCCTCAAATCTCGTTCTACATTATTTCTAAATCGCCATTTCACTACTAATCTCCTGCCTCGGAAATTTCTTTGATCTGGCTTTCAAATCAGTGTGTGGATATTTGCTTGCATTCCCTTCCATGGCCATATCTCTATTAATAGGATTTTTCAGAAAATACTTTTTAAGACATAACCGTCTGCTAAATTTCTCCACCCCAATGTATGTGGCAAATTTATCAAGAGGGTTTGACGGGGGAAAATTCTAGACCTTTATTTAGTAACAGTACTTGGGTGTCTGTAAGTACAGTGTCACTTATGTTAATTATGTTGGTCGTCGGTGATGTGGGTTTCTGTGCTCCCTTCTTATGTGCATGTCGTCCTCTCCTAATTTTCCGTTGTGTTCTTGCCGTTTTGACCTGGTCAATATCGGCGTGTGATAGTGTTCCGTGTTCTGGTGATACCTGTGTTCCTGTCTTTGTGACTGATAGTTCCCTCTGTCCCGTGTATACTCTATCGGACGATCCCTCAAATTGTAATTGTGTGCATAATCCTGTTTGTGATTGTGTTTCCTTACATTCTGTCCTTATGGTGTAGGAGTGCGTGTGGTCCTCGTTCGTGCTTTGTGGTGGGGTGGAGTGTAGTATAAAAAATGAGGTGTTACAAGTGCTTCAAATCTATTAGAAGTTTTAACATTTTCATATTCTGTGCTCCTCCCCTGTGTGTTAGTGTCATCGACCTCCCTCTGCAAATTAACCTCCGTGACCTCTTTCCTCTCCAGATAGTATAGCTTCCTAGACTTCTTCCCTATTATTTCCCTTTCCAGGGAGTCCAGATTTTTACAAATCCTATCGTGCCATTAGCGTACTGCCTCAGTGTCTGGGAATGCCTCCATCTCTCGTTTGAGGATATCTATCTGCCCCGTCATTACATCTGACATCTGAATCCTCCTTTTAATGATCATTTGGACAAGGGTACCTGATTGTGTTTTCAGGAAAGTGTCCCATTCTTTTTTGAATTTGTCATCCACTAGATCCATTGCTGGCATCTTAGTGAGTGTCAAACCCTTGGGGATAAGTCCCCTGTTTAGATATTGTGTAAGTGACCTTATTTCTCATTTATTTCGCAACTGACGTTGCAAAGTCTTCTCCAGTACCTTAAAAACATCATCAATTGATCTTTCGATCCCCGCCAATGATTCACCTTCCACATTGAAGGTGAACGTATCTATCTTCTTGTATTTATTATCTAAATGTTCCCAAATGTCCATATTAGGGAGAGGGGAGCTCAACTGTGTAGGGTGCTGTAAGTGAAAATAGAAAGGAATTACAGCGGCTCACCCTCTCTCTATATGGAAAAGGTGCTCAACATTTACGTCATACGAGCGCATATCCGGTCCCCTAGGCAACCAGGTCACGTGGTACGCCACGTACAGGCCGAGCACACCACGTGAGACGCTGTGTGGTGAGCGGCCGCCTAGATCTACGCTGCGGATGAGGCAGTGAAGACGGGTAAGACCGGGCTCAATTTTGAGCACTGCTTATTGTGTGGAGGCAAATGAGATCTAACCCACCATTGTGGGCGCTATACCGCAAGTGTTTTGGAGAGTGAACTGGACTTTTTGCTTTGCTATATTAGTGCACTGGACAGTGAAGGGGTATATTGGACTTTCACATCCAAGCAGCACATCATTGCTGGCCTATCTGTCCACTGACAGTTGATCATAGGACTGCTGACATTATTACAACATTTCCCTGAGTGAAATTTTGCCGCACGCGGTTCTATTGCGATTATTTGACGCTTTGGCGCAGAGACTGAGTGTTGGTCATACGCTTATTTTATGTGGTATATGTATTTTATATGATTTTTAGGGGTATGTTCTTAATATTTTAATACAATAAAGTGTATTATCACTGTTACCGCTTTGTGGTTCCCTTTTGAGTGTGCCCCCCCATACTTGCTATATTTTCACTTCCCTACCGGTCCTGAGGGTGGGACCTGGGGGTGAGCACCTTTTCCATATAGAGAGAGGGTGAGCCGCTGTAATTCTTTTCTAGTTTACAATAATCTAGAATTCAGGGTAGCCACTTTGCTGACAAGCAGTTTGATGACACTGTAATTAAGGCTGACTCATCCCCTACTTTAAGACTGCTACCAGATTTGCACACTCACTTCAGCAGATACAGTATGTATCTAAAAGATACCTTCTCAACAGTGTTAAAGAGAAATTATTACCATGAAATGCAGTCCAATTTGTGAGCAGAATCTGGTAGAATTGAAGGAGCTGAGAAGATTGATATATAGTTTTGTAGAAAAAGATTCAGAAAAATGAAACATTTATACAATTAAATCTTTCCTTTTTCTGTGCTCAGTTGCCAAGTAAGCCTAACTATCAGTGATTGACAGCTATGTATGTATACACATTTATACAGGAAACACTTTCAATCACTGATAAGATAGCCCACTTGGCTAATGTGCTCAGAAACAGCACAGATTTAAAGAGAGCATGTCACCAGAAAATGCACTACGATCTGCTGGCAGCATGTCACAGAGCAGTATGAGGTGAGCAAATTAATATAGTTTTGTGGACAATGAATCAATAAAACTTGTAATTTTATGCATTTAATTCACTGCTATTATCAGTGATTGATCGTATTCTCTGTGTAAGTGTGTATATATAGATAACTGTCAGTCACTGGTAAAACTGCGTCTGTGTACAACTGATCTAAATTACACTCTTTGTGGAACTCTTTCCCACAAAACTAAATATCCACCTGCTCAGCTAATCCTGCTCTATAACTTGCTGCTTGCAGATTGCAATGCATTTTTATGGTTCCTATAATGAAGCTAGTGTGGACCCACTGTGTCACTTGAACAGATTAGGCTTGGGGATACTCCTAAGGCTGTTATCTAAGTGGCTCCTTAGGTGTTCACCCTTTAATCCCTGTACACTTCAGGGGAACCACCAGTCAACTACCTCGTATAGTAGTCTTGGTTCAATTGACTACTGACCCATGGGAGTCAAGAGGCACTGGTGATGGGCAACATAATCAGGGACAGGCTGAAATAAGGGACAGGATAAGTTCAGGGCAGAGTATGGGCAATCCAATAAACATGCTCTCAGGGCAGGAAGCTCAGGGTTAGAACGGAAAACAGGTGGAGGTCAGGTACAAGGAACATGCAAATGAACAAAGCACTCCTTAGCTGGAAACCAGCGAAATAGAACCTATTGCTCTGGCATCTTTCCACCCAGCCATTGGATGGGGAACATTAGGGTGTGCACGCTGAAGGCAGAAGGGGAAAGCACACACTCTCCACAGGCAGAGAGAGGTGTTGCCGACAGGAAGCAGGTCTCAGCCTGCGTGGAAAGAGGATTGCTACTCCAGAGCTATGGAGCGGGTGAATAAGGAGGCAGCCATGCCCACTAGCAGGGGAAGAGTAGTGATGTCGCGAACATAAAATTTTCAGTTCGCGAACAGCGAACGCGAACTTCCGCAAATGTTCGCGAACTGGCGAACCGGGCGAACCGCCATAGACTTCAATAGACAGGCGAATTTTAAAACCCACAGGGACTCTTTCTGGCCACAATAGTGATGAGAAAGTTGTTTCAAGGGGTCTAACACCTGGACTGTGGCATGCCGGAGGGGGATCTATGGCAAAACTCCCATGGAAAATTACGTAGTGGACGCAGAGTCGGGTTTTAATCCATAAAGGGCATAAATCAACTAACATTCCTAAATTGTTTGGAATAACGTGCTTTAAAACATCCAGTGTGTGTATACGATCAGGTATGATGTTGTATCGATCAGGTAGTGTAAGGGTTACGCCCGCATCACAGACATTGACAGACCAAACTCCCCTTTTAATGCACCGCAAACAGTTCATTTGCACAACCGCAAACTCCCCATTTGCACAAGGTTGGATACCAAGCTAGCCACGTCCCGGTGATGTCATTGAAGGTTTCTTCCTCCACCCAGCCACGTACAACACCAAGGGTCCCCGAAAGGTCAATTGAATTGATTTTTCGAACGGGGAGATGGTTAAAAAAACGCTGGCTCCCTCCCCTTTGTTTTTATCCACGGTGACTGCGTCTGCGCCGTGCAATTTACTGTCACACCCGATATGAGTGGTATTTTCTGTAGTACTATTCTCATCAGTTTAATCCCTCTAACGTCCCCGACTCCCCAATCTGGGGGCCATTTATTAAACAGATTTTTCGGACGGGGAGATGGTTAAAAAAACGCTGGCTCCCTCCACTCTGTTTTAATCCACGGTGACTGCGTCTGCGCCGTGCAATTTACTGTCACACCCGATATGAGTGGTATTTTCTGTAGTACTATTCTCATCAGTTTAATCCCTCTAACGTCCCCAATCTGGGTGCCATTTATTGAATAGATTTTTCGAACGGGGAGATGGTTAAAAAAAACCTGGCTCCCTCCACTCTGTTTTAAACCACGGTGACTGCGTCGTGCAATTTACTGTCACACCCGATATGAGTGGTATTTTCTGTAGTACTATTCTCATCAGTTTAATCCCTCTAACATCCCCAATCTGGGGGCCATTTATTAAAATAGATTTTTTGAACGGGGAGATGGTTAAAAAAACGCTGGCTCCCTCCACCGATATGAGTGGTATTTTCTGTAGTATTATTCTCATCAGTTTAATCCCTGTTACGTCCCATATCAGGAATTGCCTTTTATGAAAAAAAATTTAGGCCGGGTACCTTCCACTGTGGTGTCCCAATAGCGACAAATTTTTTGAAGGCCTCAGACTCTACCAGCTGGTATGGTAAAAGCTGGCGGGCTAAGAGTTCCGTCAAGCCAGCTGTCAGTCGCCGGGCAAGGGGGTAACTTTGTGACATTGGCTTCTTATGCTCAAACATGTCCTTGACAGACACCTGACTGTGGGCAGATGAGCAGGAACTGCTGAAGGTGAGAGATGGAGTGGCGGGTGGTTGAGAGGGGGCAGGGAGGACAGCAGTGGTTGACGTGGCTGAAGATGCAGGACCAGGAGGAGCATGGTGGCTTTGAGTTTGTGTGCTGCTTGTACTCATGTGTTGATCCCATAGGCGTTTGTGATGTGAGATCATGTGCCTTCGCAAAGCAGTTGTACCAAGGTGGGTGTTGGACTTCCCACGACTCAGTTTCTTTTGGCACAGGTTGCAAATGGCATTGCTTTTATCAGAGGCAGACACACAAAAAAAATGCCACACTGCTGAGCTTTGCAATGACGGCATTCTAGTGGTGGCAACAGCATGCGTTGACTGGCGTGCTGTCTGGCTGACCCCAGGTGCCGATACATGCTGTCTGACTGTGCCACTAACTCCTTGCGACGACCTCCCCCTGCTTCCAACTCGTCTCCTCATTCTCTCTGTCTCCCCTTCAGAACTTTCCCCCTCTTCTTCTCTTCGAGCAGGCACCCACGTGGCATCCGTGGACACATCGTCATCATCAACCGCTTCACTTGTATCTGACACCTCAGCAAAGGAAGCAGCAGCGGGTACAACATCATCATCATCACACTGTACATGTGTGTCCATGTGTGTAATCCTGCCTGACTGAGACATATCCCCGTAATCTACATCATCTGGCAATAATGGTTGCGCATCACTAATTGCATCCAACTGATGTGTAAATAACTCCTCTGACGGATCAAGTGAAGCGGCTGTGGTGGCTGTGGTGGTAGTGGCGACGGGCGGGTGCGTGGTAACTTGAGAGCAGGTGACCGAAGCTGAGTTGGAGGAGGATGGTGCGTCAAGGTTCTTAGCGGAAGCTGTTGAAGATTGGGTGTCCTGTCTAAGCCAGTCAACTACGTCCTCTGAATTTTTCGGGTTCAGGGTACGTGGCCTCTGAAAACTGGGCATTATTCCAGGGACAGTGGAAATCACAGCACCACGGCCCCTGCGGGGTGGCCTGCCTCTGCCTGTCATTTTTTTTTTAGATAAGTGGTACTACGCGTGCTAGGTACTGTGCCACCCGGTATGAGTGGTTGGCACTGGCAGTGGGCACACTACAGTCTGTGGAAGTGGGCCTGACACACACTGGCAGCAGGCAAGCAACTGAATTTAGACTACTGTCTAAAAATTAAATGCCTTATTTATCGGCAAGCTACTGTGCCACCCGGTATCAGTGGTTGGCACTGGCAGTGGGCACACTACAGTCAGTGGAAGCGGGCCTGACACACACTGGCAGCAGGCAAGCAACTGAAATTACACTAAAGTGTAAAAATTAAATGCCTTATTTATCGGCAAGCTACTGTGCCACCCGGTATCAGTGGTTGGCACTGGCAGTGGGCACACTACAGTCAGTAGAAGCGGGCCTGACACACACTGGCAGCAGGCAAGCAACTGAAATTACACTAAAGTGTAAAAATTAAATGCCTTATTTATCGGCAAGCTACTGTGCCACCCGGTATGAGTGGTTGGCACTGGCAGTGGGCACACTACAGTCAGTGGAAGAGGGCCTGACACACTGACTGGCAGCAGGCAAGCAACTGAATTTAGACTACTGTCTAAAAATTAAATGCCTTATTTATCGGCAAGCTACTGTGCCACCCGGTATCAGTGGTTGGCACTGGCAGTGGGCACACTACAGTCAGTGGAAGCGGGCCTGACACACACTGGCAGCAGGCAAGCAACTGAAATTACACTAAAGTGTAAAAATTAAATGCCTTATTTATCGGCAAGCTACTGTGCCACCCGGTATCAGTGGTTGGCACTGGCAGTGGGCACACTACAGTCAGTGGAAGAGGGCCTGACACACACTGGCAGCAGGCAAGCAACTGAATTTAGACTACTGTCTAAAAATTAAATGCCTTATTTATCGGCAAGCTACTGTGCCACCCGGTATCAGTGGTTGGCACTGGCAGTGGGCACACTACAGTCAGTGGAAGCGGGCCTGACACACACTGGCAGCAGGCAAGCAACTGAATTTAGACTACTGTCTAAAAATTAAATGCCTTATTTATCGGCAAGCTACTGTGCCACCCGGTATCAATGGTTGGCACTGGCAGTGGGCACACTACAGTCAGTTGAAGTCGGCCTGACACACACTAGCAGCAGGCAAGCAGCTGAAATTACACTAAAGTGTAAAAATTAAATGCCTTTTTTATGCAAAGTCCTGTGCCAGCCGGTATGAGTGGTGGGCACTGGCAGTGGGCACACTACAGTCAGTGGAAGTCAGCCTGACACACACTGGCAGGCAACTAACCTTAGATTAAAGTGTAAAAATTAAGTGCCTATTTTTTAAGCAAAGTCCTGTGCCACTCGGTATGACAGGGGTGGGCACTGGCAGTGGGCACACTACAGTCAGTTGAAGTCGGCCTGACACACACTAGCAGCAGGCAAGCAGCTGAAATTACATTAAAGTGTAAAAATTAAATGCCTTTTTTAAGCAAAGTCCTGTGCCAGCCGGTATGAGTGGTGGGCACTGGCAGTGGGCACACTACAGTCAGTGGAAGTCAGCCTGACACACACTGGCAGGCAACTAACCTTAGATTAAAGTGTAAAAATTAAGTGCCTATTTTTTAAGCAAAGTCCTGTGCCACTCGGGATGACAGGGGTGGGCACTGGCAGTGGGCACACTACAGTCAGTTGAAGTCGGCCTGACACACACTGGCAGGCAACTAACCTTAGATTAAAGTGTAAAAATTAAGTGCCTATTTTTTAAGCAAAGTCCTGTGCCACTCGGGATGACAGGGGTGGGCACTGGCAGTGGGCACACTACAGTCAGTTGAAGTCGGCCTGACACACACTGGCAGGCAACTAACCTTAGATTAAAGTGTAAAAATGAAGTGCCTTTTTTTTAAGCAAAGTCCTGTGCCACACGGGATGACAGGGGTGGGCACTGGCAGTGGGCACACTACAGTCAGTTGAAGTCGGCCTGACACACACTAGCAGCAGGCAAGCAGCTGAAATTACACTAAAGTGTAAAAATTAAATGCCTTTTTTATGCAAAGTCCTGTGCCAGCGGGTATGAGTGGTGGGCACTGGCAGTGGGCACACTACAGTCAGTGGAAGTCAGCCTGACACACACTGGCAGGCAACTAACCTTAGATTAAAGTGTAAAAATTAAGTGCCTTTTTTTAAGCAAAGTCCTGTGCCACACGGAATGACAGGGGTGAGCACTGGCAGTGGGCACACTACAGTCTGTGGGCCTGCAGCTCCTCACACACAGGCAGGCCAGGCAACTGCAATATGTATATAAAGGAAAAAAAAAAAGCAGACTAATGTTGCAGCCCTAAAAAGGGCTTTTTGGGGTGCTGTCAGGACGCTGTCCTTACAGCAGAGATCAGATGAGTCTTTCAGGACTGGAGTGGACACTGAATTCACTAGCCTAGCTATCGATTTCCCAATTAAATCAGCAGCAGTTACAGTCTCCCTCCTCTCACTAAGACTGCAGCTTCAGAATGAATCTAAAATGGATGCTGTGCAGGAGGTGGGAGGGTCTGGGAGGGAGGGTATGCTGCTGATTGGCTGGAATGTGTCTGCTGACTGTGAGGTACAGGGTCAAAGTTTGCTCAATGATGATGTATAGGGGGCGGACCGAACATCGCATGTGTTCGCCCGGCAGAGGCGAACGCGAACAAGCTATGTTCGCCGGGAACTGTTCGCCGTCGGATAGTTCGGGCCATCTCTAGGGAAGAGCAGAAGTGGGCACAAACCACCACCATAAAAGTTTCCTTTAAGGGAACTCACAAACTTTCTGAGGGCTATGGATATACCAAAGTACTGGGGCACATAACATCTAGATGGGCTTTTATGATAACCCACTTTAGACCCATAGGCACTAATATGGAGTTGTTTCCCCCTTTGCAGCCAAAACAGTTTACATTCTTCTTGGAGGTCTTTCTACAAGATATTGAAGTGTGATTCTGGGAATGTTTGCCCTTTATGCAAAAGAATATTTGTAAAATCAGATACTGATGTTTAATTAGAGGGCCTAGCTTGTAATCTCCGTTGTAGTTCATTCTAAAGGTGTTTAATGGGGCAGAGGTTAGGACTTTGTTGGGGCCAAAATTTCCCTTCACTAGAACTAAGGGGCTAGGGTCGACCTTGAAAAACTATTAATCACATTTTACAGTTGGAACAATGCAGTCAGGCAGGTGATGTTTCCCTAACTTTCACCAAAACTAGACTTATCCATCAGGCAGTTTATTTTTGAAGGAAGAAAAAGTACTGCTTGCAAGAGGTTTTTCCTGTTAAAAATAACTGATCTCTGATGGAAATGATACAAACTGATGCAAACTCATCATGATTGATGCACAAAAAAAGATGAGCAACAGCTGTGTGCATGAGGCCTTATTGTGACATGGAAAGTTGCAAATCACACAGAGGAAAAAATAAATAAATGGCTAGCATCACATGCAATAATTATAGAGCCACTGAACAGTCACCAGATAAGAGCAGGCAATATCATAGGGGTATTTTAACACAAAACTGCCTAGTAATTGAAATAGAAAGGGCAATGAGTTTAAAAGCTCAGTATCATTATTGGTCGTCCAACGGTTAAAAAAAAGACTGCAACTTTCTTGAGACAGCTTGAAATGATGGAGTTAATCTTTATACAGCACAGATTACAAAACACACAGACTTCTAATAAAATTAGATTCAGCTGCTTGCCGAATTTTGACAAGAAATTTGATTAGCTAAAAATTACTTTGTAACCAATCCATTCCATTGTATGTAGCGGGTGGAATGACGGGGAATGGCAATTGCGCCGTTCGACATTTACACCATAGATGCCATATTAAACGCTGATCATGCCATCTGAGAGTCACATTCAGGGGGTAGTGAAATAATACTGTGAGTCCGTATGACATGCATATGACAGGAGTCGCTCTTAGAATCACTGCACACTTCATGTGTTTGGGCAGTCACGGGGCCAAAACTGACCAAATAACTCAAGTATGAACTCAGCCTTACAGGTCGATGTTAGCGCCAAGAAGAAGCACACTCCTTTTACACCGTCGCCAGCTGATTCCGCATAGATGTCCACAGAACCTGTTTTATTAAAAGCGTATACAAGTAGAGCCCCCTGGACAGAGTGGAGAGGGTGTCAGCAGTAAGTTTGTGTTGACGTCACTGATTAATTTGTCCTTCCTCTGAACCGTCAGAAAAATAACCCCCAAAAACGTATCCTGTCTGTGGAGCATACACCTTCACTCGGTCAGCATTTGCTCAATAATTCATCAGTATTGTTAATGCCAAAAAAAAATACAGCAGTGGATCTAAAACAGAGATGACACGTGAATGGAATATTTGCATGTCTTCTGTGTTTTGTACCCAGTCCTGCTTTTGTTTTGGCTACCAAATCATAAGCCAATTCTGATGGGACCATATAGGTCTTACAGCTACTACACAGACAGGATCCGATGTCCGTCTCATTTTTCCTTCCTTCTGACAGATCAGAAGAAGGGTCAAATAAATGTTGATGTCAGCCAGGCCGAAAGGCAAAATAGTTGCCCAGTCTTGAAGGAGGGCGGGAAAAGCATGAAAAGTACACAAAGTAGACCTATGACATAGTGGTGAGTTAGAAGCAGCATGAGGAGACCACAGAGTGGCCCAATGACAGGGTCTGGAGGTGGAAGCAGTATGAGGAGGACACTGAGTGGCACAATGACAGAGTCTAGAGTTGGCAGCAGCATGAGGAGACCATAGAGTGGCCCAACAACAGAGTGTGGGGGTGGCGACAGCAGCAGCATCAGGAGCAGGCCACCGAGTGGCAGAATGACCGAGTCTGGAGTTGACAGCAGCATGAGGAGACCATAGAGTGGCCCAACAACAGAGTGTGGAGGTGGTGTAGAGAAACTAAGGTGCACGGAACTCGACCGGACCAGTCTTGATAGATGTAGTGAAAAGGAAACATTCCAGCACACAGGTAAATCCACACAGTTGTTTGTCTTTATTGGTCTTCAAAATAAAATCACGTACAGCATGTATCTACACCCACCACCGTGGACGGTTAACATGTTTCGGACCTTACATGGTCCTTAATCATAACCTGGACAGCATGAGTGTCCACAGGAGTATATATCCCCCCTTCCCCCTCATTGGGTGGATAGGGTATAGAGGTTCCACCCCTCCTGGAGGCACACCCTTAAACACCTTCACCTGTCATAGAAAATTAAGAAAGTTTGAACACATGAAAACCAATCTCACTCACAAGCCATATGTGTCTGTATAACACAGATGGAATGTTTGCAGAGGAACATATAATTAAAAATACTCATCAAAGAAACTGCAGCATAATACCCAGCCTGGAACAGCCACAATAAATCATGTGGACTAAAAATGCACCATGTGAACAGGCTTGTGACCATATCCCCATCATCCTTTTTAAATAACAATTCTGCTCTAGTTTTGTTTTTGATTATATTTAAAGCTCTGGTGAGCATCCAGTTTGCATAGCCCCATTTGGGGTTCAGACTAGGACAATGTGGATGAAGTATCAACGCTTTAGTAGGTTTGGAGGGCATCCCTGTAAAATTTGCAATTACGCATATCCAGCCACCACTTTTGATAACTCCATGCATACTGAACAGTTTTCTATTAAGAGCTATATAAACTGTAACAGTATGTTCTAGTCTGAACTCCAAACGGGGATATGCAAACTGGATGCTCACCAGAGCTGTAAATATAGTTAAAAACAAAACTAGAGCAGAATTGTTATTTAAAAAGGATGATGGGGCATATGGTCACAAAAAGAAGTCGATTGCCCCAGACAAACGGATACTGGTTCACACCTTTAGTAAACAATTCCCTCAGACTGAACAGGCTGTCAAGAGGTGCCTCCCGATCTTATATGAAGATCATTTTTGCTATAACTTGTTAAAGAATAGATGTAGGATTGTCTCCAGACATCCTAGTAATTTAGCAAATGTACTGTCTCCATCTTTGTTTACCCCAGACTAGGATAAACATGGATGAAGTATCGGGGCTTTTGTAGGTGTGGAAGGCATTCCTGTAAAATTTGCAATTATGCATATGTAGTGTCCCACTAGGTAAATGTGGGCACTACACAAGGGTTAACATGACATTTGTGTTAATATGATGTTTTATGCATATTTTCCTGTTTATCTGGGTATCAGGCCTGTTAGGGTGTAGTTCAGCATCCTAGGCACTAGAGGGAGCTAGTGAGCACTTAGTATTAATAGTTAGACCCAGACAGGGAAGAATAGTGCAGTCCAGGAGGCTAGTAAGTGCAGTCTAGCCTGCCTGAAGTTCCTGAGCACCTGTTAGCTCAGAAGATTCACCCCAAGAAAAGAGTTTGCCTCCTGGGAGAAACCTGCAGTTCCCTAACCAGAGCAGAGCAGAGCCAGTGTTCCAGCTATTCAAGTAAGCTGAAGGGCAGAAGGATCATTAACCTAAAGCAAGGGATATATACCTGAGGAGGATTGCTACCAAGGATAAAAGCCAGCATTAGGGCATATGGGCCTTCGGATACAGACAGCCAGGATATCTGAGGAAATAGTGCAGCCTGGTCTGTGAGTGTTGATTTTACCCTCTGAGTATCTTGCAAAGAACATTACCTGCCATTGTTGTAAGAGCCTGCTATTGATTAATGCTGCAAAGTGGAACTGAACCAAAATTGTATAAAGTTTGAACTATTTCCAGTAAAGAAAAGTTTGGTTCACCACAACACTGTGTTCCTCACTTATTACAACTATAAATCGGTGTGCCACCGTTACAGGCACTGGCGTCACAAACCTTAAGGGGACCTTGCCCTAGGCACATTAAACATCTGCAACATCCAGGGCACCTCACCCATCATCAAGCCTGGTCCCTATATACAGAGAGTGCCCCAGAGGACTTCTGTGCCAGCCTCTCCATCACTGCTGTACGCCTGCCCAGGGTCTTCCTACAAACTGTGAGTAACCCATAGCAACCCTCGTTTGCCTAAGTAACCGTGACCTCACATCGCAATACCCTGTACGGCTGCGTAGTGCATGATTTGGCGTCACGAACAGGATCCACGGACTATTCCTACGCCATTGCGGAATTTAAAACTGTGTGCCATTGTATGTCCAAAAAGTGACTAAGCCCTACTTGTTTATTGAGTAAAATTGCTGGGCCAAAGGACTGTAATAATTGCGGTGCGAAGATTTTATTGCATGGACTGTTTTGCTATTTCTGAAGTCACCGCTTGCTGTCAGTGAATGGACAGCATGTGCTCAAAGATGGCCGCTTAACCTGACTGGATTATTTGTGCGCCTTGTTGGGTCCGTTTGGCGCGAAAAAGACAAAGGGAAGGTACCGCCCAGCCTGCAAGAAAGAAAACGCTGCCCTGTCTCTGAAGAAGATACCGCCTACCTTGAATCCCGGAGCTCCAAGAGGCCGCGCCTACCTTCTGACGCCGCGCGTGGGACTCCCGTCTGACGTAATCACGCGTCTCGCGAGATTTGGAGCGAGCACCGCCAGAGTTCATATTCACCGGCCCCTGCATATATCCGTACCGGGAAGGTCCCGATCCTTGCCAGGAGACTGGGGAAGGTCCCCCACTAGCAATAAGAGACTTGACCTGGGGGAAAAATACGTCCACCTTAGCTCCGGTCAGCTCCGGAGTTTCTTAAAGGGCCATACTCACTCCATAGCCCCCTTAGCAACGCTATGTCCGCACCTGAGGAAGCGGGGCAGGCAGCCCCCGATGTGCCTACTGAAGCACACGCAGCAGATAATAGGGCACCTGCCGCTGCAGCAGCATCAAGCCTGATGCCACTGACCATGCCGTATTATTTTGGGGCTCCCTGGTTCCCACGATATTCCGGGGAAGCCCATAAATTGAAGGACTTTAGGGACCAAATCCTGGCCCTGTTCCGGCTCTACCCTATCTCTGTTGAACAACAAATGGAGATCCTCCTAGCCCAGTTAGAAGGGGCCGCCCGCAGGGGAGTCATGTCCTGGCCCCTTTCTGAAAAGAGTAGCCTGCAACAGATATTTGATCGCCTCGGCACCCCGTTTGAGGCCAGAACGGTGTCCGAAGTTAAGATGCGATTTTTCAGCAGGAAGCAACAACCTGATGAGTCACTCCGTGATTTTGCTCTGTCCCTGCAAGAGACCCTGAGGGCTGTGGTCCAGGTGGACCCTAAGGAGGCCGAAGATCAGGACCGGACTCTGAGAGAGCAGTTCATTGCAGGTATAAACACAGAGCATTTAAAGGGCCAGCTGAGGATGCTGTCGGCCAAACTCCCCCATTGTGCGTTTTTGGACTTTAAAGAGGTGGCCATCAGTATTCTAGGCCAAAACCCGCCCATGCGGCCAGCAGCCTCCCTTGAACCTCAGGCCTGTCAGTCAAAAACTGTCAATGTGAGGCCGTCTGGAGTTAGTCAAGCCACACAGGCCCCAGTAACAGATGTGGTGGCGGCACTAATGGAGCAGGTGAACCATCTCACTAAGAGCCTGGAGAAGGTGTGCAGGAAAATAGAAGAATGGGAAAGACCATTGCTACTGGAAGATGAAAGCCCCCTGCCTCCAAGGCTCCCGCCTGCATATAAAGATGTATACCCCAAGGAACCTGATGGACGACCGAGTTACCGGTCTAGAAATCGCAGGCAGCCTGTCTGTCACTATTGCAAAAAATATGGACATACTGAATCCACGTGTTGGAAGTTAAACGGGCCACCCCCGAGGCCGAGGACCGTCCCTCGGGAGGTAGAACAATAGGTCTAAGGGATCCAAGCTGGATGCCCAGATACGTAGGATCTCGCCCCAAAATTAACATATGTACCATACCTTTTGAAGCCCTGCTGGATACCGGGTCTCAGGTCACCACCATCAAACGGCCTGCCTTTGACCAATTTTGGGATTCAAGTCTCCTCACCCAGCCGCCAGAATCCTGGCTGGATATCATTGCCAGCAACGGTAAGCCAGTGAAAGTTCATGGGTACTGGGAACCTACCTTTCAGGTGGAGAAGCCACATTACCACAGCAAGGTGTGATTGTGGTACAAGCCGGAGATAAAGGAGGACACCCTGTGATCCTAGGGACTAATGTCTTTAAAAATTGTTACTCCGAGGTGCTTGAAGCATTGAATCAAACTATACCCTCAGCCTCACCTGCTTCTAAAAGAGTCATTCAAAAGACTATCAGTGTGCTGTGTGATCAACCAAGGTTCGCAAATGGAAAAGGAGAAATCTGTACTGTCCGTATCCGGGACAACCGGCTGGTAATTCTGCCTCCAAATTCCCAGATCATCCTGTGGTGTCGTGCTGTGTTAGGGATCCAGGGCCAGGACTATCAAGCCCTAGTGGAACCTATTCAAATTGAGAATCATCCCTTCGTACGAACAGCCAAGAGTCTGGTGACCGTGTCTCAAGGTAAAGTGCCTGTCCGTCGGATTAATTTCGGTGATCACCCTGTTACTCTTTTTAAGCACTGCCCCGTTGCTCAGCTTTTCCAGGTGTCTTTCCAGGATGTGATCCGACTGCCTGCCACGGAGACGTTCCAGACCACACAGAGCAGCAGCGCCCCTGCCTTTTCAGTATCCTGGTGGGAAGAACTTCATGTGGGGAATGAATCCACCCCGAAGGAGCAAATAGAGGGAGTCCTGAGTCTGGTGAAAGAGCACCACAAGGCCTTTAGCAAGCACTCCACAGACTATGGAGAGGTCAGTGTAATCAAACACACCACTGGCTCTCATCCTCCTATCAAGGAGAGATACAGACCCATACCACCTACTAGGGATCGACCGATATTGATTTTTTAGGACCGATACCGATAATCTGTGAACTTTCAGGCCGATAGCCGATAATTTATACCGATATTCAGTTTTTGTTTTTTTTTTAGAAAAAAAAAAATCCTACACAAATCTGCTGTTAAATTAACATGTTTATTGTTAACATTTAGATTTTTTTGTAAATCTTTCTTTTTCATTGGTGATACGAGTCAAATACAACAAATTGTACCACTTCTTTTTCTTTAAATATCAGTCAAAAGGTAACAACTAACAAGAAAGAACAACAATGTTCAAATGTGGACATCACCTGATTCACCTCCCACCACCACAGGTTGACATGTTTCAAACTGTAGCGTTCTTAGGCTACTTTCACACTTGCGGCAGAGAAATCCGGTAGGCAGTTCCGTCGCCAGTTTTTTTGGCCGGAGATAAAACCGTAGCATGCTGCGGTTTTATCTCTGTCCTGATCAGTCAAAAAGACTGAACTGAAGAGTCAAGACATCCTGATGCATCCTGAACGGATTGCTCTCAATTCAGAATGCATTAGGATAAAACTGATCAGTTCTTTTCTGGTATAGAGCCCCTGTGATGGAACTCTATGCCGGAAAAGAAAAACGAAAGTGTGAAAGTACCCTAAGTTGTAACCTCCTGGACATTCGAAACATGTCAACCTGTTATGGTGGGAGGTGATGTCCACAAGATGAAACCTGTGATATGAAATTAAAAATAAATACAATGCAAGTGCAACGGTAAATTTTTCCAGTGCTGGAATTTATCCTTTCACATTTATGTGCCGAGAGCCCGCCTTGGTACACAATGAGAGAATATTTAGAATTTCTTCAATACTTCCAGTTGAGAAGGAGTACATTGTAGTGCAGAAAGCACAACATTTCTGCATGCTCTCCTGTTAAACGGCTTCTGTTCCTTTCGTAGATTGCTGAGACTTCACTAAAAACACGCTCACTAGGTACAGAGGAGGGTGGAGAGCAAAGGTATCTTCTGGCATAAGAAGCAAGGGTTTTAAAGCGTGCCTCATTTTCTTTCCACCACTCAAGTGGATTGTTCTTTCTATTGATCACTGGTTCTTTCAAATAAAGATGAAGCTCATCATCAAGGCAGATTTTTGGTATAGTTAGAGAATCCTCTACATGAGGCCCCAATAAAACGCTGAACATGGCATCAATTTGGCCATGTTTAAGCCTTTTTTCCATGTGTTTCCTTTTTGGGAATTTGTATGTTTCTGTGGCATCATCAACCTGCTCTTCCAGACTAGTAGTACTAGTAGTAGGCTCTTCCAGATTAGTAACATCAGGCTCTTCCAGATGTGACCTTTCTAGAACCTGCACCTCCTTTTGCATATCTTCTGTCAGCCATTCTTTTGCCTTGCTCAATACATTATCAGAAGAGAAAGCATGATGTTTGAATCGAGGATCTAAAAGACATGCCAACACTACGTTTATATTCTCTTCATACTTCAAAAAACGTTTGTTGAGGCTTTCCTTCATGACCTCCCTAAGCGTTTTAATGCCTCGTGTAGTGGGCCCTTCATTCTCTTGAAGAAGCATCTTCAGCACTCTCACACATGGAATGACGGATGACACACTTGAGTCGTTATGGCTAACCTCTAGGGTCACTTCCTCTATTGGGAGGAGGGTCTGAATCAGATTTGCTACAATCTCCCACTGATCAGCATTAGGGCAAGAATATCCTCCATGTTCACCAGCGTAGATGTTAAGAGCTCGCTTCTGTTCCAGCATTCTTTGTAGCATATGGAGTGTGGAGTTCCACCGTGTTGGAACAGCCTGAATCAGGCTGTTTTGGGGCAGGCCAAGGTCTGACTGAATGCACCTCAGTCGGTGCTTGGCAATGAATGAATGGTGGAAATGACTTGCGCACTTCTTTAGCATTGCAATTATGTCGATCACAGCTCTCTGGCTTGACAGACCATCATTTACTACAAGCTGCAGGGTGTGTGCCATGCAGCTGAGATCTGACACTTCAGCAAGCTTCATTCCTTTCACCATGTTTGCTCCGCTGTCTCGAAGCACAAGCAGCACTCGATCTTTGGTTATCCCCCAGTCATCAAGCATGCCTAGAAACATTTCTTTAATGTACTCGCCAGTGTGGGATCCTTGCATCACCTTTGTGTTCAACACCAACTGCCTTTTTGTCCATCCATTATCAATGAAGTGACACGTAAGACTCATTAGTGATTCTGTTGATCCAGACCAGCAGTCAGTAGTGAATGAGAGTGAATTGCCAGCGTCCTCTGGTTGTAACATTATTTTCACTTTCTGAACCACCTTGTGATGAATCTTTGGCAGCATTTCCGTTCTGTAAAACTTTTCATTTTTCAGTGTGTACCTTGGCTCAACTATGGACATCAAGCGCTTAAAGCCAGAGTCAGACACCACTGTAAATGGCTGGTTATCCGTAACCATCATCTCTGTGATTGCTCTGTCCAGAAGTTGGGATCTTTCATCGGAATTTTGCCACTTTGTGTGTTTCTGAAATAGGTCTTTTATTTTTGGCTGGAGTAAAGTTGGTGTTTGAGATGATTCCCTTTCTTTTTCTGCGTCATTAAATAATTCAACATGATTAATTCTTAGATGGGTCCAAAGATTTGATGTATTCTTTGTTTTTGCAGTTGCAGATCCCATGCTCACATTGATTTTGCATGTGTTGCACATTGCCCGTCCTGGGGAGGGTTGACTAAAATAGTCCCAGACTATACTTTTATTTTTTCTTTGTGCATCCACCTGCATTGAAAGAAGAGGGTAACATGACTACTAGTGCTATTAGCCTTTTAGGAACAGTACAGATTAAGGAACAGCGCGCAAGAAATATGTGGAATTGAGGGGGGAGTAAAATATATATAGAACAATAAAAGCTTGTGAGGTGGAGTGTATGATGTAGTATATGAGCTGAGGTGTGTGTATATATATATATATAAATAACACACTGTAGTCTGTAACTATATGTATAATATAATGAGGTATACAATATTATAAATATATATCTACCTCACATATACAGTGTGTTAAACCTCATACTACATCATACACTTCTTAGGCTTCATGGCATGCACACATAGCTGTTTTGGTCCGCATCCAAGCCGCATTTTTGGCAGCTCAGATGCATACCCATTAACTTCAATGGGGCCGCAAAAGATGCAGACAGCACTCCGTGTTCTGTCCGCATCCGTTGCTACGTTCCATGGCCCCGCGAAAAAAATATATAACCTGTCCTATTGTCTGCGCTTTGCGGACAAGAATAGGCAGTTATATTAAAGGCTGAGTGTCCGTGCCGTTCCGCAAATTGCGGAACGTGCACAGACGCCATCCGTGTTTTGCGGACCGCAAAACACACCAAGGTCGTGTACATGAGGCCTTATACATACCTCATATTACACATATACAGTGTATAATACCTCGCTCAAGTCATAACTACATCATACTCTCCTTAAAGTCCTTATATACCTGATAATAGTATACATAATATATGTGTGTTATATATATATATTTACCTCATAGTCATACTATTATACATATACCGTGTGTATTATATACCTCATATTCATACTACATCATACACACATTATAGTATGTAATTGTAATGTGTGTATGATGTAGTATGAGGTATATAATACATATATAACACTGTATATGTATAATAGCATGAGGTATATATAACACAACTATGTATAGGTATACTATTATCAGGTATATAAAGACTCTAAGGAGTGTATGATGTAGTATGAGCGAGGTATATGATATAATATAACACACTGTATGTGTGTAATATAATGAGGTATAGGAGTCCTTATATATACCTCATTATATTACACACATACAGTGTTATATATCATATACCTCGCTCATACTATTATCATACACTCCTTAGAGTCCTTATATACCTGATAATAGTATACCATCATATACTGTTATATACCTCATATAACACATATACAGTGTGTTATATGTATTATATATACCTCATACTACATCATACACACATTACAATACAATTACATACTATATAATGTGGCACTGTGTATGATGTAGCACGGTCGAGGTATAGAATACATGATATAACACACTGTATAATAGTATATGAGCCTGAGGTATATGAGGTGATTCAGATCGTAGGTAAACTATGACGGCGCACGTATTTATTTTACCATGGCACAACTGTATATGGAGTCTAGACTAGACTGTAATGGTGGCAGCCGCAGGCACTCTGGTTCTCGCCTCTGCCCAACACTGTGACCGCCTCCAATGACGTCAGCGTCTGCTACGGAGTTCCGTTCAGCACGTTGAAGGCAGACACGCCCATAAGCGTAGTCTCTCCTGTACTCCCGCGATAGTTGGCACTGGCAGCCGAAAGACATGGCCGGACTGACTTCGGACGGGCACATGCAGCGGGCGGCGGGTGGCGGGTGGCGTAAGCATTATCGGTGGTATCGGCAGTTTAGATGCCGATACCGATAACTTGCAAAAACATGAATATCGGCCGATAATATCGGCCAAACCGATAATCGGTCGATCCCTACCACCTACTACCTATCAGTCTGTGAAAGAGATGATACAGGAGATGAATGACTCTAACATAATCCAGGACAGTCATAGTCCCTGGGCTGCGCCCCTAGTTCTTGTCCGGAAAAAAGATGGCAGCATAAGGTTCTGCGTGGATTATAGAAAAATCAATCAAATCACCCACAAAGACGCTTATCCGTTGCCACGCATTAAGGAGTCCTTGAATGCCCTGGGGTCATCAGCCTACTTCCACTCTGGACTTAACCAGTGGGTACTGGCAGGTACCCATGGCCCCAGAAGATCGAGAGAAGACCGCTTTCACTACGCCTATGGGTCTGTTTGAGTTTAATTATATGCCGTTCGGATTGTGCAACACTCCAGGGACATTCCAGCGGCTGATGGAGCGTTGTTTAGGCCATAGGAATTTTGAGACTGTACTACTATACCTGGATGACGTCATTATCTACACAAAGACCTATGAGGACCATTTAAAACATCTGACTGAAGTGTTTCAAGTCCTTGTTAAATATGGCCTTAAAATTAAGCCATCCAAGTGCCACCTACTGAAACCAGCCGTGAAGTATCTAGGGCACGTTGTTAGTGCCGAAGGAGTCTAGCCTGATCCTGATAAACTTGCTGCTGTCCGTAATTGGCCTACTCCCACCACCGTGAAAGAGGTGAGAAGTTTCCTCAGCTTTGCAGGATACTATAGACGCTTCATCCCGCATTTTGCTCAAATTGATCCAGGAACTCCTAAGGGGGCATCCCAAGAAAAGTTCAAAGACTCCTATCCCTGTTGAATGGAATGAGGAACGGGAGATTGCCTTCCAGCTCCTAAAGAAGAAGCTGACTGAACCCCCCGTTCTGGGTTACCCAGATTATCAGAAGCCGTTCCACCTCTACACGGATGCCAGTAAAAGAGGCCTGGGAGCCGTGTTGGCCCAGGTGCAGGACAACAAAGAGAGGGTGATTGCCTACGTCAGCAGATCCCTGAGGGGAGCTGAGAAAAACGATCAGAATTATAGTTCCTTCAAGCTGGAGTTCCTCGCTTTAGTGTGGGCTGTAACTGAAAAGTTCAAAGACTATCTTGCTGCCACTCCATTTGTCGCCTTCACGGACAACAACCCCCTGGCGCATCTGAACACAGCCAAATTAGGGGCGCTGGAGCAAAGATGGGCCTCCCGCCTTGCCAACTATGACTTCACTGTGAAATTCCGAGCAGGCCGCTCCAATGATAATGCTGATGCCCTGTCCCGGCTTCCAACTACAGAAGCCCCAGAGGAACCAAAAGATGCCTGGGAAGAAGTGGAGATGCCGGCGTTTTACAACAAATTTGCTCAGCAAGATAATGTTTGCACTGAAAATCACTCAGCTGCTGATTCTTCCTCATCAAATATTCCTGAGTCCAGGGGCAAACAAGAAAGGTGGATTAATCTCCAGTCCGAAAGTAGAGTCCTCGGTGAACTGCTCGACTTCCTTACTAGTGGGAGAACTCCTGAGAGAGTCTGCAGGAAGAGTGCAGACCCAGAACTATTGAGACTGTGGAGACATCGCCACCAACTCTTCCTTCAAAAAGGCCTGTTGCTTAGAAGGAGCCTGGATCCAGTGTCCTGCGATAGAATATACCAGATCCTCATACCACGTCGAGATGCCAGTCTGGTGCTGGTGATGTATCATAACCAGTCTGGACACTTTGGCGTGCAGAAAACTGAGGCCACTATTTGCAGGAGGTTCTATTGGATCGGGATGAGGGAAGACATTGAGAAAAGGTGCCGGGGTGCACTGCCTGTGCCGTGGGGAGAAGTGAACGCCATGACCAGAGGGCGCCTCTCCATCCTATCGTAAGTAAAACTCCCTTAGAACTTGTTGCCATTGATCATGTGAAGCTGGAGCCAAGTCGCTCAGGGTATACTTATGCCATGACTATTATTGATCACTTCACTAAGTTTGTCGTAGCAGTGCCTGTGAAAGACCTGACAGCCAAGACTGCGGCAGAGGCATTCTGGAAGCATTTCCTCCTGCCCTACGGCTGCCCAGAGAGGATCCTCACGACCAGGGGTCTGCGTTTGAATCACAGCTGTTCCAAGAGATGTGCCTACTACATAATTGCCAGAAAGTACGGACCACCGCCTATCATCCACAAGGTAATGGACTCTGTGAAAAGATTAATCAAACTCTCATTGAAATGCTGAGAGCAGTACCCCCTGAGACCAGGAATAATTGGCCTACTCTGCTGCCACAACTCATGTATACTTACAACAATACAATTCACTGCTCCACCAGGTACACACCCTTCTATCTGATGTTCGGCCATCAAGGGAGGTTACCTGCTGACC
Organism: Bufo bufo; assembly: GCF_905171765.1. Classification (NCBI taxonomy): domain Eukaryota; kingdom Metazoa; phylum Chordata; class Amphibia; order Anura; family Bufonidae; genus Bufo; species Bufo bufo. Next base: position 325,912,147 of record NC_053389.1, read on the forward strand.
ACTCCCTGGATGTACAGGTGCCTGATGTCATCAATCCACTACCAAAAACCGATTGGGTAGTGGAGCATCAAAGGCGTCTCCTCAATGCTAAGGAGATTGTCCAGGAGCGCATGGAAAATGCCCGGGAGCGACAGCAGAGAGACTATGACCTGGCTGCTCATGCAGGGCCTCTAGCTATAGGAGACATGGTGTGGTTAAAAAATAACCACCGTGCCAGTAAATTGGACAGTAAGTGGGAAAGGACTCCCTATGTCATTTCTGCCATCCCTAATGCTGAGGCCCATATTTATCAAATTTCCAGAGAAGATAAAGGCTCCCAAATTGTACACAGGAATCGCTTAAAACCCTGCATAGAAGGAGAAAGTGCAGCAGAGGACATTGAGCCGGAGTCTCCTGAGCCCGAGTTGCCGGCCCAGCCTGCTGATCCTATGCAGGCTGTTGAGAACCTGATACATGATAAAGAGCCACTTCATTGGTTCCTCACACCCTGGTTAAACTTGGTGGTACCAGCTCCAGCTCCTGCTGGTTCTCAATCCCAGGATAAACCCACTCCAGCTCCTGCTATTCCTCCACCTCAGGATGACCTGTCCCAGAGAGTACCTGAAAGAGTTCCAGAGCCTGTGGACTCCTCCAACCCTCCTGAACTAAGTCAGGAAGAATATCCGCCAGTAAGAAGATCCACACGGTCTACTAAGGGGCACCCACCTGTGAGATTCGGGGACTACATTGTGGGCCCAAGTAGCCCCTCCCGGGAAACCCCTGTTTAACTGTTTATAAGACCCGAGTACGGACTCATTTTTGTTCTTTGAGCCTCCAGGAACTTACCTCATGTTTGCATTTTCGATCATCATCATTATAGACTATCTTTATGGACTATCCTGGTTATCCTTGATACGCTGTACCAGGTCAGTGCCCCCTGTTCCCTTATGCTATCCTGAGAGAAGAGAATGACGCCCCTTTTCACCGCACTTGCCAGAGGAACTGCTTGATATTTGTACTGTAACAGTGGTGACGGTTGTATAGGCCTGCTTTTCGTTTTGTCTTTCAGGCTGCGGTTTCCTGCTGGGCGGGCCCTTTATGTTGCCCCGAGGATGGGCAACGTCACAGCAACGGGGTATGTAGTGTCCCACTAGGTAAATGTGGGCACTACACAAGGGTTAACATGACATTTGTGTTAATATGATGTTTTATGCATATTTTCCTGTTTATCTGGGTATCAGGCCTGTTAGGGTGTAGTTCAGCATCCTAGGCACTAGAGGGAGCTAGTGAGCACTTAGTATATATAGTTAGGCCCAGACAGGGAAGAGTAGTGCAGTCCAGGAGGCTAGTAAGTGCCTGCCTGAAGTTCCTGAGCCCCTGTTAGCTCAGAAGATTCACCCCAAGAGAAGAGTTTGCCTCCTGGGAGAAACCTGAAGTTCCCTAACCAGAGCAGAGCAGAGCCAGTGTTCCAGCTAGTCAAGTAAGCTGAAGGGCAGAAGGATCATTAACCTAAAGCAAGGGATATATACCTGAGGAGGATTTCTACCAAGGATAAAAGCCAGCATTAGGGCATAAGGGCCTTGGGATACAGACAGCCAGGATATCTGAGGAAATAGTGCAGCCTGGTCTGTGAGTGTTGATTTTACCCTCTGAGTATCTTGCAAAGAACATTATCTGCCATTGTTGTAAGAGCCTGCTATTGATTAATGCTGCAAAGTGGAACTGAACCTAAATTGTATAAAGTTTGAACTGTTTCCAGTAAAGAAAAGTTTGGTTCACCACAACACTGTGTTCCTCACTTATTACAACTATAAATCGGTGTGCCACCGTTACAGGCACTGGCATCACGAACCTTAAAGGGACCTTTCCCTAGGCACATTAAACATCTGCAACATCCAGGGCACCTCACCCATCATCAGGCCTGGTCTCTATATACAGAGAGTGCCCCAGAGGACTTCTGTGCCAGCCTCTCCATCACTGCTGTACGCCTGCCCAGGGTCTTCCAACAAACTGTGAGTAACCCATAGCAACCCTCGTTTGCCTAAGTAACCGTGACTTCACATCGCAATACCCTGCAGGGCTGCGTACTGCACATATCCAACCACCACTTTTGATAACTCCATGCATACTGAAAAGTTTTCTATTAAGAGCTATATAAACTGTGACAGTATGGGAGTTATCTATAAAATCAAATGTACTAGCTGTGATCTTATGTATGTCGGCAGCACTGGGAGGCAGCTTAAGGTTAGACTACGGGAACATCTTAACTACATTTCCAACACCTTGGCCACCGGGATCTCCAGTGCAGCGAGTCACTTCATTAGGGTAAACAACAGAAGAGTAGACAATTTCAGGGCTTATGCTATTAAAAAAGTGACACCATATCCCAGAGCAGGGGTCACAAAAAATAAGTTCCTTCTATGGGAGGCTTTCTGGATGTTTAGGCTAAAAACATGTCATCCAATGGGATTGAACCTTAGGAGAGAATTAATGCATTATTACCAGTAGTGTTTTTCCTGTAAATCTTTGAAGAATTTCTACAGGCATGGTATTCAATTTAATGTAATGCATGGTGGTCATGTAAATTATATGTATCTAACAACTGAGGTACGGGCCATTTTTATATATGTCATATGCTCATAGAAAGTACCTGTGCATTCCCATGGACCTGGTATGGAGATTTATATCTTTTTTAAGCCTGTTCACATGGTGCGGTTTTTAGTCAACATGATTTATTGTGGCTGTTCCAGGCTTGGTATTATGCTGCAGTTTCTTTGATGAGTATTTTTAATTATATGTTCATCTGCAAACATTCCATCTGACCGAGTCTGGAGTTGGCAGCATCAGGAAAAGGCCACCGAGTGGCACAAATAAAGAGTCTGGAGGTGGCAGCAGTATGAGGAGGCCACCGAGTGGTGCAATGACTGAGTCTGTAGTTGGCAGCAGTATGAGCAGGCCACCGAGTGGCACAATGACCGAGTCTGGAGGTGGCAGCAGCATGAGGAGACCACAGAGTGGCCCAATTGCAGAGTGTGGAGGAAGCGCCAGCAGCAACATCAGCATCAGAAGGAGGCCACAAAGTGGCACAATGACAGAGTCTGGAGTTAACAGCAGTATGAGGAGGCCATCGAGTGGCACAATGACCGAGTCTGGAGGTGGCGGCACCATAAGGAGACCACAGAGTGGCCCAATGACAGAGTGTGCAGGTGGCAGCAGCAGCATCAGGAGGCGGCCATAGAGTGGCACAATTTCAGAGTCTGGAGTTGGCAGCATCAGGAGAAGGCCACCGAGTAGCAAAATGATAGAGTCTGGAGGTGGCAGCAGAATGAGGAGGCCACCAAGTGGCACAGTGACAGAGTGTTGAGTTGGTAGCAGTATAAGGAGGCCATTGATTGGCACAATGACTGAGTCTTGAGGTGGAGGCAGCATGAGGAAACCACAGAGTGGCCCAATGACAGAGTGTGGAGGTGGCGGCAGCAGCAGCATCAGAAGGAGGCCACAGAGTGGCACAATGACAGAGTCTGGAGATGGAAGCAGTATGAGGAGGCCACTGTCACGACTATGGTCATGGTCGTGACTCTTAGAGCCGCATGCAGTTGCCAGCGGCCAGGTTTGGTTGTTTACCGCAGGTGAGGGCTGTTAGTTTGTAGCCTTACGTGTGGTTGCCGCTGGCAACATGATGTTGTTGGCAGTGTAGCAGCCTGAGCTTGTTGCTAGGCAGCTCGCTGTCAATGCATGCGGTTGCCTCTGGCAACATGTGTTTGTATGTGTGCACTTTCTCTGTTTGGTGTGCACGGGGTTAAGTTGTGTGTGTTAGGAGTGGTGGGTGTGACCTCAGGCCTCCTTATACCTTGGTGTGGTGGAGCCTGAAGGTCAGTTTGAGTTTGCTTGTTGTCAGTCTGTGTTGGAGCTCTGCTCCCTGGCTGAATGTGTCATGCTGTGTGAGCCACCCTTAGTTGTCATTGTTATTATTTGTGTCTGTTTCCTGTACCCTTCCTCTCTGGTTTTGTTGTATGTCTAGTGTGGTGTGCTATGTCTGGTATTTGTGTTGTTGTTACCAGCATGGCTGCTTGATGAGTCACTTTTGGTGTGTGTATGTTGCACTGGAGGGGTTTAAGCAATATGCAAGACTGTGCTTCCCAGCCTGAAACCTCCATGCTTCTTATAGCCGCAGGGAGGTCCGGGTTGTCGTTGGTCCCGTCCTTCCATCTCGGCTGCGGCACTGTTTATAGTCTTGCACCCTGCCAGCTACTGGGCCTCTGGAGACGCCTGTCATCCGTGTCCTGGATGAACAGGTGTTCTCTGCCCTGTCACCAGCTGTAGGGCAATGCAGGGATACTTAGACTTCTAGGCATGTGGGTATGAGTCCCCTTACCTTTGAAGGGGGCTCATACAGCTAGGAGACTAGGGCCTGTTGAGGGAAGTTTTAGGAGGTGATCTGCTCCCTGTTCCTTGCTATCTGGCATTGCAGCCTCACCAATTGCACGGTGGGGGGTTTTCCCCACTCCCCGTCGTGACAGCCACTGAGTGGCACAAAGACAGAGTCTGGAGTTGGCAACATCAGGAAAAGGCCACCGAGTGGCACAATTACAGAGTCTGGAGTTGGCAGCAGTATGAGAAGTACTGATGATCGAGCACCAAAGTATTCAGGTGCTGGGCCCGAACACATTGCTATATACGTGTGCTCGACCAAGCACCTGAGTATAATAGAAGTCAATGGGAGACAACCAGGCACCCCCTGCTCTGAAGAGGGGAGGGTGCCTGGTCCATTGGAAAAGGTCAGAAAGTGACAGAAACACCACTGAAATGGATCGTGAACAGCATGGGGACGATGTCTGGATGCATCTCGGACTCCAGGTCGCTGCTGGGAACCATGTTGTCTGAGTTGTACGCCACTTTTACAGACTGACAAAAATACGCACAAAACTCCCCCAAAACTCCAACTCTATTTTACAGGAAAAATTGGTAGGAAACATTCTTTCCTGTATATTCAATTGTATACAAAGTGCAAGTGCTGCAAAAAATGACAAGCAAGAGGCACTCCGAAACAGCCTGTATATTACATATTGTGGTACAATTGTTCAGGTAGCCTATGCACTAAGTGAAAGTGCTGCCAAAAATTACAACAAACCGGCACTACAATACACCCTTTATTACACAGAAAGGAGGGCATCATACACACCCTTGAAAAATTTTGATTGGTGACCCTCAAAAATATTTGGAGCAAGGGCTTGCTGATCTTACCATCCAAAACATGAGGGGCAAGGGCCTAGTGTTGAGCTGACCCTCTAAAACATTAGGTGCGAGGGCCTGCTGGTGAGCTGACGCTCTAAAACATTATATGCGAGTGCCTGCAGTTGAGCAGACGCTCTAAAACATTATATGCAAGTGCATATTGTTCAGCTGACGCTCTAAAACATTATATGTGAGTGCCTGCTGGTGAGCTGATGCTCTAAAACATTATATGCAAGTGCATGCTGTTCAAATGACGCTCTAAAACAATATATGCGAGTGCATGCTGTACAGCTGATGCTCTAAAACATTATTCGCGAGTGCATGCTGTTCAGCTGACCCTATAAAAACATTTGAGTTGAGGGCCTGCAGTTGAGCTGACCCTATTAAAAAAATTAGAGTGGAGAGAATATATACAATCTGGAGGAGGAGAAAACGAGATTCAACCATATACTCTTTTTTGTGGTGGAAAAGGTGCATGGGAATACAGTGTATTGAGTACATTATAAATGATAGATTGAAATTGCCTTTATGTTCATCATCAGCTCAGCTCTCCTCTGGTGGAGTTGAGAAGTCAGGGGCAATCCAGGCCTTGTTCATTTTTATCTGAGTCAACCTGTCAGCATTGCCAGTGGACAAGTGGATACGCTCATCTGTTCTAATGCCACCAGCAGCACTACATATTACAGGAAAAATTGTTAGGAAACATTCTTTCCTGTTTATTCAATTGTATATAAAGTGCAAGTGCTGCAAAAAATGACACGCAAGAGGCACTCCGATACAACCTGTATATCACATAAAGGAGGGCCTCATTCACATTGTAGTACAATTGTTCAGGTAGTGTAACTCCTACACTCATAAAGCCTATGCACTAAGTGAAAGGGCTGCCAAAAATTACAAGGAACCGGCACTACAATACACCCTTTGTTACACATAAAGGAGGGCATCATACACACCCTTGAAAATTTTTGATTGGAGGCCTGCTGGTGACCCTCAAAACTATTTGGAGCAAGGGCTTGCTGATCTGACCATCCAAAACATGAGGGGCAAGGGCCTGCTGGTGAGCTGACCCTCTAAAATATTAGGTGCGAGGGCCTGTTGGTGAGCTGACGCTCTAAAACATTATATGAGAGTGCCTGCTGGTGAGCTGACGCTCTAAAACATTATATGTTAGTGCCTGCAGGTGAGCAGACACTCTAAAACATTATCTGCGAGTGCATGCTGTTCTGCTGACGCTCTAAAACATTATATGCAAGTGCATGCTGTTCAGCTGAATCTCTAAAACAGGCATTCCCAAACTGCGGCCCTCCAGCTGTTGTAAAACTACAACTCCCACAATACCCTGCTGTAGGCTGATACCTGTAGGCCGTTCGGGCATGCTGGGAGCTGTAGTTTTGCAACAGCTGGAGGGCCGCAGTTTGAGGATGCCTGCTTTAAAACATTATATGCGAGTGCATGCTGTACAGCTGATGCTCTAAAACATTATTTTCAAGTGCATGATGTTCAGCTGACGCTCTAAAAAATTTTTGCAAGTGCCTTCAGGTGAGCTGATGATCTAAAACATTATATGCGAGTGCATGCTGTTCAAATGACGCTCTAAAACATTATATGCGAGTGCCTGCTGGTGAGCTGATGCTCTAAAACAGGCCTTCCCAAACTGCGGCCCTCCAGCTGTTGTAAAACTACAACTCCCACAATGCCCTGCTGTAGGCTGATACCTGTAGGCTGTTCGGGCATGCTGGGAGCTGTAGTTTTGCAACAGCTGGAGGGCGCAGTTTGAGGATGCCTGCTTTAAAACATTATATGCGAGTGCATGCTGTACAGCTGATGCTCTAAAACATTATTTTCAAGTGCATGTTGTTCAGCTGACGCTCTAAAAATTATTTGCAAGTGCCTTCAGGTGAGCTGATGCTCTAAAACATTATATGCAAGTGCATGCTGTTCAAATGATGCTCTAAAATAATATATGCGAGTGCATGCTGTACAGCTGATGCTCTAAAACATTATATGCGAGTGCATGCTGTTCAGCTGACCCTATAAAAAAAATTTGAGTTGAGGGCCTGCAGTTGAGCTGACCCTATTTAAAAAAATTAGAGTGGAGAGAATATATACAATCTGGTGGAGGAGGAGGAGGAGAAAACAAGATTCAACCATATACGATTTTTTTGTGGTGGAAAAGGTGCATGGGAATACACTACAGTAGATTGAGTACATTATAAATGATAGATTGAAATTGTCTTTATGTTCATCATCAGCTCAGCGCTCCTCTGGTGGAGTTGAGAAGTCAGGGGCAATCCAGGCCTTGTTCAGCATTGCCAGTGGACAAGTGGATACGCTTATCTGTTATAATGCCACCAGCAGCACTAAATACACGCTCAGACAAAACGCTGGCGGAAGGGCAGCCCAGCACCTCCAAGGCGTAGAGCGCAAGTTCGTGCCACGTGTCAAGCTTGGACACCCAGTAGTTGTAAGGCACTGAGGGATCATTTAGGATGCTGACACGGTCTGCTATGTAATCCTTCACCATCTTCCGAAACTTTTCCCTCCTTGTACTACTACGCCGCACTTCAGGGTAAGGTTGATGGCGGGGTGTCATGAAAGTGCTCCATGCATCGGAGAGTGTTGCCCTGCCTTTTTTTGGAACTGCTGTGTGTTCCCCTTGTCTCCCTTCCTCGGTTGCCAAAGGAAGTACAGACTCTGCCGGCCACGTTGGCAGATGGAAAATTTTGGAGCAATCTCTCAACAAGTACCTTCTGGTAATGCATCATTTTACTCGTCCTCTCTACCACAGGAATGAGAGATGAGAAGTTTTATTTGTAGCGGGGGTCGAGAAGGGTGAACACCCAGTAATCCGTGTCTAAAATGTGTATAACGCGAGGGTCGCGGGAAAGGCAGCCTAACATGAAGTCAGCCATGTGTGCCAGAGTACCAACAGGCAAGACGTCGATAGTCGACATCAGGATGACTCTCCATCTCCTCTGCCTCCTCCTCCTTCTACTCTTCTGCCCGTTCATGCTGAACAGATGGAATTGAAGTTCCATGGGTACTACCCTCTGTAGCAGAGGCAACTGTCTCCAGCTCCTCCTCCTCCTCTTCATGGTCCAATTTGCGCTGAGATGACGAACTGTGGGTGGTCTGGCTATCATCCTGTGTAATTTCCTCGGCTGCCACATTCAGAGTGTCGTCCTTAATTGTGAGCAGCGATTGTTTGAGTAGACAAAGCAGTGGGATGGTTACGCTGAAAATAGCGTTATCGCCAATAACTATCTGTGTGGATTCATCAAAGTTTTTTAAAACCTCACAGAGGTCTGACATCAATGCCAACGACCATGTTGCAGCTGGTATTCCACAACTGCTCTCTGCTGCTCACAAAGCCTGGTCAACATGTAGAACGTAGAGTTTCAGTGCGTGCTCATGTCTCACAACAGTTGGTGAGCTGGAAGCCCCAAGCGCTGCTGCAGCGTAGACAGACCGGCTGAAGCTGTGGATGACTTGAGGAAATGGGCACACACGTGGCGCGCCTTCACTAGTAGCTCTGGAAAATTGGGGTAGGTTTTGATAAACCGCTGAACCACTAAGTTTAAGACGTGGGCTAGGCATGGGATGTGTGTCAGGTTGATGAGCTCCAAAGCCGTCGCCAAGTTACGGCCATTTTCAGACACAACCATGCCTGGTTGTAGGTTGAGTGGTGAGAGCCACAGTTCGGCTTGGTCTCTTATACTATATGCCACAGCTCTGTGACAGTGTGCTTTTTTCCCCTAAGCAGATCAGCTTCAGCACGGTCTGTTGATGCTTACCCACAGCAGTGCTACAGTACTTCCAGCTAGCGACTGATGGTTGATTGCTGCTGGAGGTGGAAGTGGAGGAGGCGGTGAAGGAGAAGTGGAGGTTGGAGCTAGTAACATAGCTGCTGGCGGAGACCCTGATGGACGTAGGGCCCACAATCCTGGGCATAGGTAGCACCTGTGCCATTCCAGGGTACGACTCATTCCAGGCGTCTACAACATTCACCCAGTGTGCGGTCATGGAAATGTAGCATCCCTGCCCACCAGCACTTGTCCATGTGTCCGTGGTTAAGTGGACCTTCCCAGTAAGTGCGTTGGTCAGGACACAGGTGATGTTCTAGGACACATGCTGGTGTAAGGGGGGCATGGCACACAAAAATACTGGCGGCTGGGGACTGCGTACCGAGGGAGGGCTGCCGACATCAGGCTGCTGAAGGCCTCAGTGTCCACAAGCCTAAATGGCAACATTTCAAGGGCCAGTAATTCTGAAAGTTGCTTTTTAGTGCTATGGCCTGTGGGTGGGTGGGTATTTGCGCTTGCATTCAAATGACATGTCATGGACATTTGAACGCTGCGCTGGGACAGGGAAGTGGATGTTGTTGCTGATGGTTCATGTGAAGGTCCAGGTGCAGGGCGAGGGGCATCCGGGCCTGTGCCTTCAACAGGGAATTGACCAGCAGTGCGTAACACAGGGGAAGAGGAGGAAGTGGTGTGACCCGCAGATCCAGATTGTGGACCCAGGCGTTCGGCTCACTTATTAGGATGCTTGGATGCCATTTGGTGGATCATGCCATTTGGTGGTGAGGTTGCTAGTGTTTACGTCCCGGCTCATTTTGGTACGGCACAAGTTGCAAACTACCACTCTTTTGTCCTCTGCACTTTCCTCAAAAAAGCGCCATACTGCGGAACACCTAACCCCTGGCAAGGTAGATTTACGCATGGGGGTGCTCGGGGTAACGGTTGTGGGCCTGTTTGGTGTCGGCCGACTTCTCCCTTTTGCAACCTCACTGCCTCTTCCAGCCTGTTGCAGTGCTGCTGATCTCTACCCCTCTGTACTGCTGTCCTTGCTCGGCTTTTCACCTTCCAATGTTGCGTCAGTGATCTCATCGTCCACCACCTCCTCTTCCTTTTCCTCACTCTGCTCATCCTCCTGACTTGACCTAACCACAACCTCAGTGATTAACAACTGTGTCTCATCATCATCCACCTCGTGAACGAATGATTGCCGTTCACCAACGTCATCTTCTTGAGACTGTGAAGGCTCAAGAGGTTGGGAATCAGGGCACAATATCTCAGGTCCCTCTTCAAGCATGCTGGGTGCGAGGGCCAAATGTAATAGTGGCGCTGGAAAGAGCTCCTCGGAATATCCGAGTGTGGGATCACTCGTTTAGCAAGCCTCTCCATGGTGGGAGGAAGGATGATCAGAGTGAGGATTTGGTTGACCAGACTCTTGGCTACAGAGACTGGACTTGGTGGAAGAGAGGGTGGTGCTTAACTGACTGGAAGCATTATCTTCAGCAATCCAACCGGCCAACTGTTAAAACTGGTCCGACTTTGACAGTGTTGTTCTGAGCCGCCCAGCTAAATTGGACATAAATCTGGGTACGGTGGATGTTTGTTTTTTTTTTGTTTTTTTTTCTGGTGCACTAGCAGCAGGCACAGTTTAATTGCACCCAGGGCCACGGCCTCTGCGTGCACCATCAGCATCATGCCCACTTCCCTGTCCCATGGTTTTGTCACTAGATGTGGCGCAGATTGTTTTACAGTCCGCTAAATACACCGTTTTCGGATGCAGGACATTATATGTCACATAAACCCACAGAATATGGACACTATATTAGGCCCAGATTATTGAAATTTGCAATACAGATACAGTTTTCGAATGCAGGACAGTATATGTAACAGAACACCACAGATTATGGACACTATATTAGGCCCAGATTATTGGAATTTGCAATACAGTCATTGTTTGCAGATGTAGTTCAGTATTTTTTACACAATGCCACACACTATGGACACTAGATGTGGTCCAGATTATTAAAGACACAGTCTGCGGATGATGTACAGTATATGTCACTAATTGGTATAAAATAAAAATATCTTGCTGCTGTCAAACACACACAGTAGTCCTTAAAAGGACTTTGGGGTCTTTGAAAAGCTTTTGGTAGTAAAAACAGCAAATTTCTCTTCCTGCACTATCTGTCCCTTCCTCAGCACTGTCCCTGAGACTGCAGGTAAATAGATTGCTGCTCTATAACACACACACACACACACACACACACACACAGTAATCCTTAAAAGGACTTTTGGGTTTTGTAAAAGCTTTCTCAGAATAAAAACTGTGAAATTTGCTCCCTACTCTGTATTTCCCTTCCTACGCTCTGCTCTCCCTGTCTACGTCTGAGCCGAACATGTGTCATCGGTTGCTGTAGAGCAACCGATAACGCGTTCCGGCCAGCCAATCACTGTAATGCCAGCAGCTAACATGGATACAGGCATTACATTACAGTTCTTACCTGCACATTTATTGGCTGCTTAAAACCCGCAAAATGTGCAGGGAGGAGACTCTCAAGCATTGCACTTGATCACATGCGGTACTCGGTTGAGTACCGCCATGTGCCGAGCATAGAGATGCTAGAGTCGAACAGATATTCGGCCGAGCATGCTCGCTCATCACTAATGAGGAGGCCATAATGACCGAGTCTGGAGGTGGCAGCAGCATGAGGAGACCACAGAGTGGCCCAATGACAGAGTGTGGAGGAGGCGGCAGCAGTACAATCAGCATCAGAAGGAGGCTACAAAGTGGCACAATCACAGAATCTGTAGGTGGCAGCAGTATGAGGAGGCCAACGAGTGGCACAATGACAGAGTCTAGAGTTAACAGCAGTATGGAGAAGCCACTGATTTTGAGTTTGGAGTTGGCAGCATCAGGAAAAGGCCACCAAGTGCACAATGACAGAGTCTAGAGGTGGCAGCAGTATGAAGAGGCCACTGAGTGGCACAATGACTGAGTCTGGAGTTAGCAGCAGTATGAGGAGGCCATGGAGTGCACAATGACCAAGTCTGGAGTTGGCAGCAGTATGAGGAGGCCACCGAGTGGCACAATGACAAAGTCTGGAAGTGGCAGCAGCATGAGTAGATCAACGAGTGGCCCAATGACAGAGTATGGAGGTGGCAGCATCAGGAGAAGGCCACCGAGTGGCCCAATGACGGAGTCTGGAGGTGGCAGCAGAATGAGGAGGCCACCAAGTGGCACAGTGACAGAGTGTGGAGTTGGTAGCAGTATGAGGAGGCCACCGAGGGAACAATGACCAAGTCTGGAGGTGGCGGCAGCATGAGGAGACCACAGAGTGCCACAATGAACGAGTCTGGAGGTGGCAGCTGTATGAAAAGGCGACCGAGTGGCACAGTGACCGAGTCTGGAGTTGGCAGAAGTATGAGGAGGCCACCGAGTGGCACAATAGCAGAATCTGGAGTTGGCAGCATCAGGAGAAGGCAATCGAGTGGCACTATGATAGAGTCTGGAGTTGGCAGCAGTATGAGGAGGCCACCAAGTGGCACAATAGCAGAATCTGGAGTTGGCAGCATCAGGAGAAGGCAATCGAGTGGCACTATGATAGAGTCTGGAGTTGGCAGCAGTATGAGGAGGCCACCAAGTGGCACAATTTCAGAGTCTGGAGTTGGCAGCATCAGCGTCTAATAGAGATTGCCTTGACGTTCGGCAGACGGGCTCAGATTATTTTGTACAAAACGATTTGCCAAGTATCTCTCACTTATAGTGTAAGCACTTGTAATTTTTATGCAATTTTGTACTTTATATTGCAGTGAATTGTCGCATTGTATGTTCTCGTCTTTTCAGCATCAGGGGGAGGCCACAGAGTGGCACAATGACAGGGTCTGGAGTTAACAGCAGTAGGAGAAGGCCATCGAATGGCACAATGAGAGAGTCTGGAGTTGGTAGCAGTATGAGGAGGCCACCAAGAGCACAATGACCAAGTCTGGAGGTGGCGGCAGTATGAGGAGACCACTGAGTGGCACAATGAATGATTGTGGAGGTGGAGGCAGAATGGGGAGGCCATTGAGTGCACAATGACCAAGTCTGGAATTGGCAGCAAGTATGAGGAGGCCACCGAGGGCACAATTACCAAGTTTGGAGGTGGCGGCAGCCTGAGGCAACCACAGAGTGGCCCAATGAAAGAGTGTGGAGGGGGAGGCAGTATGAGGAGGCCATTGAGTGCACAATGATCAAGTCTGTTGTTGGCAGCAGTATGAGGAGGCCACCGAACAACACATTGACCGAGTCTAAAGGTGACGGCAACTTGAGGAGACCACGGAGTGGCACAATGACCAAGTCTGGAGTTTTCAGCAGTATATGAGGAGGCCACCGACTGGCACAATCACCAAGTCTGGAGGTGGCAGCAGCATGATGATACCACAGAGTAACTCAATGACAGAGTGTGGAGGTGGCGTCAGCAACAGCATCAGGAGAAGGCCATAAAGTGGCACAATGACAGAGCCTGGATTTGGCAGCAGTATGAGGAGGCCACCGAGTGGAAAAATGATAGAGTCTAGAGTTGGCAGCATCAAGAGAAGGCCACTGAGTGGCCCAATGACAGAGACTGGAGGTGGCAGAAGAATGAGGAGGCCAACAAGTTGCACAATGATCGAGTGTGGAGGTGGCGGCAGCATCAGGAGGAGGCCACAGAGTGGCAAGGTGACATAGTGTGGAGATGGCAGCAGCATCATGATACCACAGAGTGGCAAGGCAACATAGTGTGGAGATGGCAGCAGCAGCATCAGGATACCACAGAGTGACCCAGTGACAGAGTGGGGTGGTGGGTTGCAATACCAGTACTCGCTGACAAAGGTGGGTGAAAGAAGGAGCACTTGGCATCAGATGTGTGGCATTAGGTGGTTAGTAGCTGAGGCAGATAGCCAGAAGAAACTAGTCTCTTTTGTCAAACCGTTGGTGTGGCACTATGGATGATCTAGTCTGATGCATCAGTAGTTGGTGGGTGGAAATTCTGGCTGTTCTATGCCTGATTCATCTTGACAAAAGTCAGTCTTTCCACATTTTGGGTGGACAGGTGAGTTCTTCTTGGAGTAACTATGGCCCCCGCCGTACTAAAACTGCCGCTCTGATGCCACACTATTGGCCTGGCAGGACAGCTTTTCCAGGGCAAACTGATGGCCTTTCTCTGTTCGTATAGTCGGTCCAACATATGGAGGGTCGAATTCCAACTGGTGCAAACGTCGCATATCAGCCTATGTTGGGGGATGCCATTCTGCCGCTGCAGCTCAAGGAGGGTGTGCTTTGCGGTGTACGAGTGGCTGAAGTGCATGCAAAGTTTCCTGGCCATTTTTTAGGAAGTCTTGCAGATGGGTGGAAGACTTCAGGAACCGCTTGACAACCAGATTGCACATGTGTGCCATGCAGGGTGCATGGTTCAGCACTCCTTGATGCAGCACCGTCGCAATGTTCTTCCCGTTGTCGGTCACCATGATTCCGATTTTTGAATCGTCGATTAGAAAGTGACGATTCAATTTCTTGCTGAAGGATACGGAGCAGTTCCTCCCCTGTGTGACTCCATTCGCCCAGGGAAACGAGGTGCAGAACAGCATGACATCGCCGTGCACTGCACATGTGGTATGCTGGAGGGGCACTGTGACTTGTTCCTGCAGTGGAGGCTGAGGACACAGTGGAGGATGAGGAGGCAGAGGCAGACATTGTCGCAGGACCAATGGCCTGACAACGTGGAGGCAGAAGAGGCGTGACCTGGCCAAGTTGCTGGTGTGGCTGTGCAGGAACCACATTCACCCAGGGGGCCGTAAAGGACATGCACTGTCCCTGACCGTAGTTACAGCTCCATACGTCGGCACTGCCGTGCACTTTGGCAGACACCGACATTTGTGGAGGGCTGCTACTGCCTTTTTCACACAGAAATGATGGCTTGAGTCTCTCCACCTCAGCCTTGGGTTTTTCCTGAAATTCGGATCGAATTCCACTTCGTTTGATTTGATTCACTCATCTCTAGCAGCCAGCTTGATTGAAAAAAAATATATAAAAAATTCTTAAGCGCTGACATAATGACTAGAGTTGAGCGAATTTTTCTAACTTTTGAAAAAATATGGTCCGATCCAAATTTATTTGCGGCAAATCGCTTTAAAAAATGGCTATTGCCTGGCTGCAGAGAGCCTTTATAGTGGTGTAGAATACTGTGCCTTGCAGTAACATGCATAGGGAGACTGCTGTGGTAGTGAAATAATACTGTGAGAATCACTGCACACTTCACTTATTTGGGCAGTCAAGGGGCCAAAACTGACCAAATAACTCAAGTATGAACTCAGCCTTACAGGTCAATGTAAACGCCAAGAAGAAGTACACTTCTTTTACATTGTTGTCAGCTGATTCCACAAAGATGTCTACAAAACCTGTTCTATTAAACGCTTATACAAGTAGATTCCCCCATTACAGAGTGGAGTGAGTGTCAGCAGTAAGTTTGTGTTGACGTCAATATTTTGCCCTTCCTCTGTTCCGT
Source organism: Bufo bufo (assembly GCF_905171765.1). Lineage (NCBI taxonomy): Eukaryota > Metazoa > Chordata > Amphibia > Anura > Bufonidae > Bufo > Bufo bufo. Next base: position 325,927,682 of record NC_053389.1, read on the forward strand.
CAGAACAATAACTTCCAAAAAAACGCTGAACGGCAAATATACATTACTTTTCCCACTAATACACGGCAAAATGGGCTTTAGAACATGTAACTGCACAGCTGACCGGCAAGTATATTTATATTTTTCCACAAAAGGCTTTAGAGCATATAACTGCACTGCTGAACAACACATAAATATATATTTTGGCCACTAATACACGACAAAAAGGGCTTTAGAACATATAACTGCAGTGAACGGCAAATATATTTTACTTTTGCCACCAATACATGACAACAAGGGCTTTAGAACATATAACTGCACCTCTGAACGGCAAACATATTTTACTTTTGCCACTAATACATGGCAAAAAGGGCTTTAAAACAGGCATGCTCAACCTGTGGCCCTCCAGCTGTCGCAAAACTACAACTCCCAGCATGCCCGAACAGCCTACAGCTATCAGCCTACAGCAGTACATTGTAGGAGTTGTAGTTTTACAACAGCTGGAGGGCCGCAGGTTGAGCATATAAATGTTTTTTTTTTTCTCACAATAATGCCTCTTGTACAGCGTCTTATTATCTTTTGGGAGACACCTATGTCATTTCCCGTCACAAAAATTACTTGCTGGTTGAATAAAAGTAACTAAGTCAAAATTTGCCAGGGGTATGAATAATTATGGGCAGCACTGTATTTCCTTGTAATAAACCCTGTTAATGGCTGTAACACCCCAATAACAACAATGGTTTGCTGGAATTAAAGAGTTGTATAATGGCAATTTGGGTGCAGCAAGGAGTAATAGGATTGTTCCTATTTAGTGATGGCCTTGCGGGTTGCCCTGCGGTCAGTTCGCGGGAAACTTTGTTCATTCGCAATTCGCCGAACGGGCGAACAGATGGCGATATTCGCACCCTCCATATTCTTTTACATTGTGAAGAACTCTTACCCATGACACATCCATCAGGTGGTACAGGACAGGCAATAGAAAAGTTTCAGCACATGGACATACCCCCTACCTTATAAATAAACCTGATCTGGCCGCCATTTTACATTCAGTCTTTTGTCAGTGTAGGGAAAGGTTGCTGTGTGGAGCAGGGACAGACTGTTAGGGACAGAAACGCTATTAAATAGGTCCACAAAAGTCCTTTTAAGGACTGGCATAGGTGTACTATTGATAGGTGTGCAGTACAGAGGGGTGTAATAAACTTATAATATACTTTCTAACATAGAAAGCATTTGATAGTGGATTTGTATTGTGCAGCAGTGGTGTGCGGTTCTGCAGCGATACTGCAGCTACACAGAGTAACAAACACAATTAGAAAAAATAATTATAACTGGTGTGATATACCAGTCGCCCCCCAAAACAACTGATAGAAGCAGGGTGTTATATACCAATAATATACTTTCTATATACTGCATTTGGGTACAGCAGCATTTGTTTGCGGTTTTGCTGCGTTTCCTCTGCTACACACAGTGACAAACGGTATTGGAAAAAATAATTATAACTGGTGTAATATACCAGTCGCCCCAAAAAAAAAAACTGATAGAAGAAGGGGTGTGTTATACCAATAATATACTTTCTATATAGTGCATTGGGGTACTGCAGCATTTGTTTGCTGTTTTGCTGCGCTCCCTCTGCTACACACAGCGACAAACGGTATTGGAAAAAATAATTATAACTGGTGTGTGAATGCGCGTATGCGAAAATTATATTGCTGATATTTTGCATTAAAAAAAAATAATGAATGGAGATCACAAATTAGAAAAATACATCTGGTATGTCACTGTCCATGTTGTGGGACTATTTGTGCACTTCTAGTAATTATTTCTTGGCTGCAAATATGAGCTGAAGGTTTTTCAGGTTTGCCTGCCATTAAAATCAATGGGACCCGCCGCAAACTTGCGGTTCACGAACATTTGATCTCGTTTGCGAACCATCCGGCAGATGTTTATCCATCACTATTCCTATTACCCAGGCTGTAACCTCCCCTACTGAACCCTGTTCAACCTAAATGCTGTGGAATGATTCCTCCCTATCCTTTCCCTACACCTTGAATAATCTTTCCCTGCACTTGTAAATTTTTTTTTTAGCACAATGATGTTTTTGCTAGCACTGTCCCTAGCGCCTGTTGACGTCTCTCCCTGCACTAAGTACACTGGCTGAATCTAAGATGGCTGAGGCTATTTATAGGGCTGTGACATCACAGGACTGTCTGGCTGCTGATTGGCTGCATTCATGGCATTATGGGTGATCCCGCCTTCCCAGAGTTCCTTTCTCCATGTCCTCACACGTGCAGCAGCCATTTTAGGAAAAAATGTGATTCGTTACCACAAAGAGTGAGGTGATTTGGATTTGGTGCGAATCAAATTTTTCCTGAAATTCGGATCAAATTTCTCTTTGTCAGCTTCAATTCGCTCATCTGTAATAATGACATCACAGCGCCCACCCAGCATGATGACGTGGTGAGAAGTGGCGCATTTTCTTCAATCAAGATGGCTAAGACTGCCTCTCTGCGATCAAATGGATGAGGTAAGTATGTATTTTTTTTTGTTTTTTACTGACATTTCAGGAAATGTTGATTCTTTACCATGAGGCGCCAAAGAATTTGGATTCGTGGTGAATCAAATTTTTCCTGAAATTCAGATCGAATTCCACATCGATACGCTCAACAATAATACAAACATCAGGGTTCTGAAACCATCACATAGCATTTTCTATATAAAGTACATGTCAAAATCTATGCTTTACAAAATATATAAACTATGGTATGGGGAAAAAAATTATGTAAAACTAGTAAAAAGTGAGCAGGGTTCATATTGCAGATTGCACATTTTATTAGTCACTTATTAAACATTCCAGAAGATGTCTGCAAATACAAACACTTATCTGAGAACAGATATTTGCCACCCACATAACATGATGAACACTGTTTATCGCTGCCAGGTTTAAAGAGTATGTAGATTTGTAGATTTACAGAAACTAAGTTCAGCTGTAGAAGAACGCAGAAATAATACTTAATATATGTAAAGCTGATTATTATAAAACATTTTGTAAACTATAACAATCAATGCAGATAAAAAGTTAAGCAATTAGAACAAGTGGTTCAGAAAGGAAACAAAATGTGAATATGGATTTGACAGTTTAAAAGTGCTATGTCAGGACAAATTAATGCTTTTAGAAGAGGCTCAAATTTAAAAAATTCAATTTAAACTTTAATCAAGATTAAAGGTAGAAAACAAAGAGTGCAAAAAAAGTTATTCATTGAAATTTAAATATAAAGCTTCAAAACGAGTTTGCATTTTAAGTGTTGGCTTGATTTTACAGGTAAAGGTAAAAACTGAGATATGACAAATATATCAAAGCTTCCTTTTTATTTTCACCTCCCTCGATCTTTTTGGAAATATATTTCTTTATAAAAATTATGTGCTCTATCATTTTATAAAAATAAAATCACAATTAAAGAAAGGTGATGGATGTGGTGATCTTTTGTCTCAAAAATTCATTTTTCTCATCAATCTTTTAGTGACAAAACTACAGTAAATCTGTGTGATTATCAGGGTTTAAATTTTTGCAAATTTTTTGAGAAGCTGAAGATCTGTGGACTTCTTTGCCAAAGAGAACCATTGGGTTGCACCACAGCAACCTCAATTTTTGTTTACTATAAATACCAATACTCAAAGTTTAAATGTTTCCGCAGGCTTATGATTTGAAGGTTTATTTATTTCTTTATTTTTACCTTATTGAGAAAGCAGTTCATACATTGCTAATGCTTGCTGTGTTTTGGTCGCTGCTGGCTGAAAACACTAAAAAAAACTATATATTTTTGGTGAATAAATTTTATATTATCCTAATGAATTTTAGAAATGTTTTTGGCAATCAAAAATTCCACTAAAATGTCAGGTCTACCTGTCCCAAGGTGTAAAGTGCACTGGCATATTTAAGGTTCAATTGTGGTTTCAATAAACATAAAAAATTAAACAAAATATAAGTGAAATGAAAGCTATTTCACTTATCAGAATGTCAAGAAACTAAATTTTATAAAACTGTGTCTAGTGTTGTCTTTCGAGAAAGGGACAAATTAGATCTAATTGGGAAAAAAAATGCAGAACAGCCCTTGATGAGCTGACCAGAGCATTCAACCAGATCTCAGCCCTGCTGTTACCTTTGAGTAATTTCATTACAACAGCAGAGAAAATGAACATAAAAACCTGTGAAACCACTGAAAAGTAATGTGTTGCAATTTCTTAGATTTAATGTTCAGCAAAGTGAAGCATTTAAAGTGGAATTCGGTCCGAAGTTTAGGAAAGCTTTGATTTGCAATGAATACAAATTTCCTTGCGGCATTTGTTACTGTGAAATACAAGCTTGAAATACTGCAATAATATTCAGAGTTTAAAAAAACACCAATTTTGGGCAAAATGCTAAATTTGCGGCCTTTGCTACATCTGTCAGTGTGAAATACATGCGTAAGATACTGCAATTATATTCTGTTATTTTAAAAAAACACCCATTTTGGGAAAAATACTCAATTTGCGGGGTTGCTGCATTTGTCAGTGTGAAATACAAGCTTGAAATACTGCAATAATATTCAGGGTTTAAAAAAAAAAACATACATTTTTGCCAATACCCTTGTAACAATAGCAGACGCCAGCGGGCAGCGCATCCTGATATGTACCTCAGTCAAATCGGACACAAGGCTCCTCCTCTTCGTTGCAGGCTCCGGACGTGCTTTCCTGCACTGTCGCAGGCAGCGACAGCTTTACTTGCACCTTGTAGGAGCCGCACTCGTCCTGTTTCTTTAAGAATTCGAGCACGCCCCTGATTCCGCCTTCTCTCCAATCCCGGCCAGGCTCCACCTTTATAAGGGTGCTTCCCCCTTACTGTGATGCCTGAACAATATTGTAGTTTTCTACAGAGAAGGTTCCAGCTTGCAGTTCCTGTGTTGTTATCCTGCTTCCGACCTTAGCCTGTATCCTGACCTCGTATCTGCCTGATCCTCCTGTACCTAGCTGCTCTAAAGTGTATGATTCAGATTTTCGACCACACCTCTGTCTGCTGTTCAGCTTGTTACTCCTGCTGCACCTGAGCTATTCAGCTCTGCTGTTCTAACAGCTCCAGCTCTGCTTAATCACTAACTCAGCTCTGCTTCATCTGACTCTGCTGCTGTGCTTCTTCCATCCAGCGTCAGCTCGCTCCACCAGCCTGTATCCCCAGTGCTTGCACTGGGGCGTTCTGGCCTGCTCGGCCAGCTGCCACTTAAACGGGACCATTCTTGGGGTAGCGACCTGGTGTCTCCCCTGCAGCTAAGACCAGCTTCCGCATCTTGGAGCGGAATAAAGGGTGAAGACCAGGGGAATCACTTAGATTCCGCTCCCAAGTTTGGCCCGAAGCCAATCTGGTAATTGGCACACCTGGTCCACACCCGTTGGAGCGTTACAACCCTACATCTGGGGCCTTTGAAGCATTTGTTAGTGTGAAATACTGCAATAATATTCTTGGTTTAAAAAAACACCCATTTTGGGCAAAATACTAAATTTGTGGCCTTTGCTGCATCTGTTATTGTGAAATACACTCTTTAGATACTGCTGTTATATTCTGTTATTAAAAAACACCCTTTTTGGGCAAAATACTAAATTTGCGGCCTTAGCTGCATCTGTCAGTGTTAAATACAAGCTTTTAATGCTGCAATAATATTCTGGGTTTAAAAAAACACCCATTTTTGGCAATACCTTACATCTGGGGCCTTTGCAGCATTTGTTAGTGTGAAATACAAGGTTTAAATACTGCAATAATATTCTGGGTTTAAAAAAAAAACACCCAATTTGGGCAAAATACAAAATTTGCAGCCTTTGCTGCATCTGTCAGTGTGAAATACAAGTATTAGATACTGCTGTTATATTCTTTTATAAAAAAAACACCCATTTTGGGCAAGATCCTAAATTTGAGAAGAATGAGGAGAGCGTCAAATAAGGGACGTGGCCCTGGTCGTAGTGCTTCTGGAGGAGCTCCTGTTGCAGGGAGAGGACGTGGTCAATCTGTGCCAGCTACACGCACAAATGAAATGACAGAACCTTCAGCGTTATTTGGTCGGGCCTAATGCGGCTCTACGAATGGTGAGGCCAGAACAAGTACAGGCGATAGTAGATTGGGTTGCTGACAGTGCCTCCAGTTCCTTCACATTGTCTCCCACCCAGTCTCCTGCTGAAAGATCAGAGTTGGCACCAGCAGCCAATGTCCAAGTCATGCAGCAGTCTCTTCTGCTTTTTGATGAATCTGCTTGCAGGGTTTCCCAGATCCATCCACATAGCCCTGCCCCAGAAGTGGAAGAGATTGAGTGCACCGATGCCCAACCATATAACCACCTTATGTTTCAAGATGATTACATGGGAGTACCACCGCAGCACGTCTCGGATGATGACGAAACACAGATGCTGTGGCTTTTCAAAGTGTGCAGACCGACAAGGAGGGCTGGGGTGAATACTGGGTGGAAGATGATGTGGGGGACAATGAGGTCCTCGACCGCACATGGAATCAAGGTCATGCGAGTGTCCTGTGTAGTGCGGAGGAAGAGGCGGTGGTCGCAGAGAGCAACCAGCACAGCAGAAGAGAGAGCAGGGTGAAAAAGCGGAGCAGCTTTCCCCTAGACAGTACACCTGCTACTGTCCAACGCAGCAAGGGAACAAGCACACCAAAGCCAGCTCCAAGGAGTTCCCTGGCGTGGCAGTTCTTCTGACAATGTGCTAATGACAAGACACGAGTGGTTTGTACGCTGTGCAATAAGAGCCTGAAACGAGGCATAAACGTTCTCAACCTGAGCACAACCTGCATGACCAGGCATCTAAGTGCAAAGCACGAGCTGCAGTGGAGTTGACACTTCAAAAATCAAGAAAGGTCTCTGGCTCCTCCTGCTTTCTCTTCTACTGCAGTTTCAGCCTCTTCATCCACCTCTGGAATGACAGTGGCACCTGCCACCCCGCAAACAGAGGATCTGCAAGCAACACCACCACCTGGGTCACCAAGCATCTCCACAATGTCCCATGGAAGCGTTCAGCTCTCCATCTCCCAAACACTGGAGCGGAAGAGGATGTACCCTCCTACCCACCTGCGATTCCTGGCCCTGAATGCCTTTGAAATGCTGTCATTCCATCTGGTGGAGACGGAGAGTTTTAAAAGCTTTATGGTGGTGGCTGTCTTACAGCACGTCATGCCCAGCCGCCACTACATTTCCAGGCGAGCCATCCCTTCCCTTCACAACTGAGTGGGGGACAAATTCAGGTGTGCACTGCGCAACGCCATCTGTGGCAAGGTCCACCTACTACGGATACGTGGACCAGTAAAAACAGTGGCGGCTGGGCCTGAGGCGGATAGCAGTTTGATGCATGTCCTTCCACCACCGAGGATTGCAGGGCGCTTCAGTTTGCCTCCTGTTGCTTCCTCATCCTCTACCGGCTCCTCATCCCGTCACCGTAACACCTTCACCACCAAAATTAGCACAGCCAGGGGTAAACGACAGCAGGCAGTTTTAAAACTTATCTGTTTGGGGGACAAACCCCACACCGTGCAGGAGCTGTGGACGGGCCCTGAACAACAGACTGATGAGTGGTTGATGCCAGTGAGCCTCAAGCCCGGCCTGGTGGTGTGCGATAATAGGCAAAATCTCGTAGCAGCTCTGGGACTCGCCGGTTTGACGCACATCCCTTTCCTGGTGCATGTGCTGAATTTGGTGGTGCAGAGGTTCCTTAAAAATTACCCTGATATGTCCGAGCTGCTGCAGAAAGTGCGGGCCGTCTGTGCGTGCTTTCGGCGTTCTCACCCTTCTACTGCTCACCCTGCTGCTGCTGCAGCGTAACTTCGGCCTTCCCCGCTCACCGTCTCACATGTGACATGCCCACAAGGTGGAACTCCACCTTGCACATGCTGGCCAGACTGTGCGAGCTGCAGCAGGCGATAGTGGAGTTTCAGCTGCAGCACGCATGGGTGAGTTGCTCAGCAGAACAGCACCACTTCACCACCAATGAGTGAGCCTCAATGCAAGACCTGTGTGCCTTGTTGCGCTGTTTCGAGTACTCCACCAACAGGGACAGTGCTGATGACGCCGTTCTCAGCGTTACTATGCCACTTCTATGCCTCCTTGAAAAACGCTTTGGGCGATGATGGAAGAGGATGTGGCACAGGAGGAGGAGGAGGAAGAGCGATCATTTCATAGGGTTTCAGACCAGTCATTCACAAGTGGCTCCGAGGTTGGGTTCCTGCACCCACAAATAGCAGGTACACAATTGTCTAACCAGGGCACAGTTCTGGAGGATGACGAGATGGAGGGGGAGGAACCATGTTCACAGCAGGGTGGCACCCAGACCAGCTCATGGCCATCACTTGTGCGTGGCTGGGAGTTACAGAGGACAAAGACGATACACCTCCCACAGAGGACAGCTTGTCGTTGCCTCTGGGCAGCCTGGCCCACATGAGTGATTACATGCTGCAGTGTCTCCGCAATGACCGCCGAGTTGCCCACATTCTAACTTGTGCTGACTACTGGGTGGCCACGCTGCTGGATCCCCGTTACAAGGACAACGTACTGTCCTTAATTCTGTCATTGGAGCGTGATCGTAAGATGTGCGACTTCAAGAGCACGCTGGTAGACACGCTGCTGGTGGCATTCCCACCTGACAGCGGGGGCACAGTGGAAGCACAAGGCGAAGGCAGAGGAGGAGGAATAGGTCGCCAGCGTAGCTGGGGCACCACCAGCACCTTAGAAGGCAGGGCTAGCATGGCCAAAATGTGGAAAAGCTTTGTCAGCACGCCACAACAACCAGCACCACCAGCTGATATGGAACGTCTTAGCAGGAGGCAGCATTTCAGCATCATGGTGGAGCAGTATGTGTGCACACGCCTACACGTACGAAATGACGGGTCTGCCGCCTTCAACTTCTGGGTCTCCAAATTGGTCACATAGCCTGAGCTGTCCCTTTACACCTTGGAGGTGCTGGCCTGCCCTGCAGCCAGTGTATTATCTGAATGTGTGTTTACCAAGGCAGGGGGCGTTATCACAGACAAGCGCAGCCACCTGTTCACAGCCAATGTGGACAAGCTTACGTTTATTAAAATGAACCAGGCATGGATCCCATAGGACTTGTCCGTACCTTGTGCAGAATAGACATGTATACCGGCCTTACCCAGCCATTGTTATACTACAGCACAATTGCTCATTGTTGAATTATTGATATTTCCCACTCTTTTGGGGTGTACCCTAATTAAAAAAATAAAAAATAAAAAATTTTAACCAAAAACCAGTGTTGGCTTCTTTGTCCTTCTCCACCGCTGCTTCCACCTACACCGCTACGTTCACCGCTCCTCAACCTCCTACTCCATATGGACCTCCACCTCAAACATCAAGATTATTTTGTTTAATTTGTACGTATTTTATGTCCTTTCACTAATTTGTCTGTTACATTTTTGGGTGAAATTCACCAATTTTCGTCGTAATATACCCCTGTTCTACCTAGTAGACAGGTTAAAAAATTTCACAAATTTTTCTGTTCCACAGCTTAATGTCGGCGGCCGTCCCTCGGTACGCAGTCCACAGCGATCACTAATTTTCACGGTCTGCCATGCTCGCCTTACACCAACGTGTGTCCCAGAACCTCACCCGTGCCCTGACCAACACAGTTACTGGGAAGGTCCACTTAACCACGGACACATGGACAAGTGCTGGTGGCCAGGGACACCACATTTCCCTGACCGCACACTGGGTGAATGTTGTGGAGTGAATAAGGTGATTATGTCTAGATCATGTGGACGAAACCACACCGATAAGAGTGAAGGAGAGGAGCGCCAAACTTATAATCATGTACCAGATAGTGTTGAGAATCAATAAGTTATGTGGTAGTTAATAAATAAATAACCTTTCACAGAAGGAAAGCAGAACAAATGAATACAATGTTATTAGAATCGGTAAACCCAGTCAGTCACTGTGACCAGAAATGAACTAGACACCATTGTATAGATGTGCCCAATAGGGATAAAAGGCCATCCTTCATATAAGATAGGGCCAGGGGCTATCCATAGTATTTAGTATATTGGGCAGACTAGATGGGCCAAATGGTTCTTATCTGCCGACACATTCTATGTTTCTATGTAAAAGCAAAATTTATAAAAGCTATTTAAAATCTGCAATCAAAACTGCGTTAAAATTATGTACTAAATAAAAACGGTGAAAAGCAGGACTTTCCACTCACTTCACTAGGGGGGTCACCTCCAGGATAAGCTCAAGACACCTGGGGTGAGTCCCCCCCGGCCAGGATCGTTCGTAGAATGGTAGAGATCCAGGTAAGTAGGCCAGGTCTGCAATGAAGATTGAAAATAGCAGCCATATCCTCAACTTCATGAAAACTCTCTTTAATATGCAATAAATATACTGCTCAACGCGTTTCGGGGTTCCATACGATACCCCCTTCATTAGGAGCAGATATAGAAAGGTTAGTAAAATCCACAGGTATATACACTGCGTGCAGAATTATTAGGCAAATGAGTATTTTGACCACATCATCCTCTTTATGCATGTTGTCTTACTCCAAGCTGTATAGGCTCGAAAGCCTACTACCAATTAAGCATATTAGGTGATGTGCATCTCTGTAATGAGAAGGGGTGTGGTCTAATGACATCAACACCCTATATTAGGTGTGCATAATTATTAGGCAATAATGGGTCAAAAGAAGGACTTGACAGGCTCAGAAAAGTCAAAAATAGTGCGATATCTTGCAGAGGGATGCAGCACTCTTAAAATTGCAACGCTTCTGAAGCGTGGTCATCGAACAATCAAGCGTTTCATTCAAAATAGTCAACAGGGTCGCAAGAAGCGTGTGGAAAAACCAAGGCGCAAAATAACTGCCCATGAACTGAGAAAAGTCAAGCGTGCAGCTGCCAAGATGCCACTTGCCACCAGTTTGTCCATATTTCAGAGCTGCAACATCACTGGAGTGCCCAAAAGCACAAGGTGTGCAATACTTAGAGACATGGCCAAGGTAAGAAAGGCTGAAAGACGACCACCACTGAACAAGACACACAAGCTGAAACGTCAAGACTGGGCCAAGAAATATCTCAAGACTGATTTTTCTAAGGTTTTATGGACTGATGAAATGAAAGTGAGTCTTGATGGGCCAGATGGATGGGCCCGTGGCTGGATTGGTAAAGGGCAGAGAGCTCCAGTCCGACTCAGACGCCAGCAAGGTGGAGGTGGAGTACTGGTTTGGGCTGGTATCATCAAAGATGAGCTTGTGGGGCCTTTTCGGGTTGAGGATGGAGTCAAGCTCAACTCCCAGTCCTACTGCCAGTTTCTGGAAGACACCTTCTTCAAGCAGTGGTACAGGAAGAAGTCTGCATCCTTCAAGAAAAACATGATTTTCATACAGGACAATGCTCCATCACACGCGTCCAAGTACTCCACAGCGTGGCTGGCAAGAAAGGGTATAAAAGAAGAAAATCTAATGACATGGCCTCCTTGTTCACCTGATCTGAACCCCATTGAGAACCTGTGGTCCATCATCAAATGTGAGATTTACAAGGAGGGAAAACAGTACACCTCTCTGAACAGTGTCTGTGAGGCTGTGGTTGCTGCTGCACGCAATGTTGATGGTGAACAGATCAAAACACTGACAGAATCCATGGATGGCAGGCTTTTGAGTGTCCTTGCAAAGAAAGGTGGCTATATTGGTCCCTGATTTGTTTTTGTTTTGTTTTTGAATGTCAGAAATGTATATTTGTGAATGTTGAGATGTTATATTGGTTTCACTGGTAAAAATAAATAATTGAAATGGGTATATATTTGTTTTTTGTTAAGTTGCCTAATAATTATGCACAGTAATAGTCACCTGCACACACAGATATCCCCCTAAAATAGCTAAAACTAAAAACAAACTAAAAACGACTTCCAAAAATATTCAGCTTTGATATTAATGAGTTTTTTGGGTTCATTGAGAACATGGTTGTTGTTCAATAATAAAATTAATCCTCAAAAATACAACTTGCCTAATAATTCTGCACTCCCTGTATACACAGAAGTACGAAGGTAAAAATGGCGCCAAACCCTTGTGGGCGGGGCCCCAGAAATGACATCATGTACAGGCATATACAGGTATAAGCCATTCGGTATATAAAATCATTACAGTGATCATAAAAAATATCAATAAATATTGTTATGTGAATTCACAAATGAAAATTTTAATAGTATAAGCAGATATTATAAGTTAATTGTTTTATATATACACATACACACATCAATCATGATGGGAAAAAGCCATTAATTGTTCTTAATAAATTAGATTTAAATACATTTCAAAAAATAATTATTAAAAGATCAATTAAAAACAGTAGTGAAATAGGATAAGGAAAAGGATATTATATATAAAACAATCTGGATATCAATAATTCGGATATCAATAATTTGTGTATTCCAATGATTCGTTTAAACCGAACTGGGAAAGAGTGTTTAATTAAAAAATCCAGAACAATTCCTTCCTGCATAATGTCTGGAAGGAATAAGGGACCCATTCTAGAGGTGTAACTAACAAAGAGGAAGGGTCACTATCATGGCGAAGGGCATAGTGACGGGAAACACTGTGTGTACTAATTTTACATTATATATTTGAGCAATGCTCGTTGATGCGTTCTCTTAATGACTGAGTGGTACGGCCTACATCTAGAAATTTGCAGGGACATCATAGTAAATAAACAATATTGGTAGTACTACAAGTCATATTATGTTTTAAAGTGACATGCTCTCTAGGATGAGGTAAGGCTAATTGTTTGCCACAGGGATTAATAATATTGCAGCACATGCACCTTTTGACGTCGCACTTGTGGGAGTCTATGTACCTTTTGAAGCTACACTTATGTGAGCCCATCTTGGACGAATTTCCACTTGATTGTGATGTCACTTCACTATCACCACCTGGTAATTTGGGACAGAAAGGGGCCAAAATATTTTTCAGGGTCTGGGCTCTCTTGAAAATTTGCTTGGAAGTTTTGGGAATGGTTGTACCTATAATAGGGTCTTTTAACAAGATGTTCCAATGTTGGTTCATAATTTTCCTAATGTCATTATGACGTGAATTATGACGAGTAATGAAGTTAAGGTTGAGATGTTCAGTATCATTCTGTTCACCTTCTCTCTTCTCCTTCCCTTTAAGACTTTCTGTTTGAATAATTTTAAGGGCCCTTTTCATTGATTCATTTATAAGTTTGCTCGGATAACCTTTGTTCAAAAATCTCAGTTTCACAATGGATAGTTGTTCTTTACATATATTGTCATTGGAACAGTTTCTACGGATTCTGCGCATTTGGCTGTAAGGTATATTGTTTCGCCATTTAGTATGATGACAGCTTTCATGGTCTAAATAGCTGTTCATATCCACTTTTTTAAAATGTGTTTTAGAGGTGATTTGGTTATTGATAATTTCTAATTCTAAAAAGGTAGCTTTAGTCGGATGATGTTCCAGCGTAAAGGTGGAGCGCACACGTGACTTTGTGCGTTCCACTGGTGACGTCAGTTCCTGGGACCGCCCGCTGCACAGATATTTCCTGATCCCGAGCTCTTCTAAATTCCAGTTTTCAACGTACCCGATATTCATCACTATGAGTGAACTAATTCAGTCTATTATATACCCCCTACCCATCTTTATATATTAATTTATTTGTCTGCAATATCACTTCCACGAGTCCAGTGGAACGCACATATGTCACTTCCGGTACAGCCCCCAGATACCGGACCAAACAATTAACTTATAATATTTGCTTATACTATTAAAATTTTCATTTGTGAATTCACATAACAATATTTATGGATATTTCTCATGATCATTGTAATGATTTTATATACCAAATGGCTTATACCTGTATATGCCTGTACATGATGTCATTTCCGGTGCCCCGCCTACAAGGGTTTGGCAACATTTTTACCTTCATACTTCTGTGTATATATACCTGTGGATTTTACTAACTAACCTTTCTAACCTCTCTTGAGCTTATCCTGGAGGTGACCCCCCTAGTGAAGTGAGTGGAAAGTCCATCTTTTCACCGTTTCTATTTGGTACATAATTTTAATGCAGTTTTGATAGCAAATTTCAATAGCTTTCATAAATTTTACTTTGATCCCTATTGGGCCCATCTATACACTGGTGTCTAGTTCATTTCTGGTCACAGTGACTGACTGGGTTTACCGATTCTAATAACATTGTATTCATTTGTTCTGTTTTCCTTCTGTGAAAGGTTATTTATTTATTAACCACCACATAACTTATTGATTCTCAACACTATCTGGTACATGATTAGAAGTTTGGCGCTCCTCTCCTTCACTCTTATCGGTGTGGTTTCGTCCACTTGATCTGGACATAATCACCTTACTGGTAATTGTTATACTTCTTTTTCACTTCATTGATCCAGTGTTAAGCAGCCTACTTCGACTTTTTTACACATCTTTCATATATCTATACATAGTCTGAATCACAGTCCTGTTGGCACCTCTTTTCACTTCTCCAGCGGCACTTAGTTGATCCTTGAAAGCATTTGCATAACCTTTTCTTCTTTTTTTTTATACGTTTTCTACTGAATTTTGTGGAGGCAGGGGAGTGAGTCGTACCCTGGGATGGCACAGATGCTACCCAAGCCCAGGATTGCAGGCCCTACGTCCATCAGGGTCTCTGCCAGCAGCTATGGTTCCAACCCCCACTTTTCCTTCTCCGCCGCCTCTTCCTCCACTTCCACCTTCAGCAGCAGTCAGCCATCAGTCGCTAGCTAGAAGCAGTGTAGCACTGCTGTGGGTAGATGTCAACAGGCCGTGCTGAAGTTGATCTGTTTAGTACACCACCGCAGAGCTGTGGCATGGTATGAGGGACCAAACCAAGCTGTGGCTGTCACCACTCAACCTACAACCAGGCTTGGTTGTGTCTGACAATGGCCGTAACTTGGTGGAGGCTTTGGAGCTCGGCAACCTGACACACATCCCATGCCTAGCCCACGTCTTAAACTTAGTGGTTCAGCGGTTTATCAAAACCTACCCCAATTTACCAGAGCTACTAGTGTGTGCCCATTTCCGCAAGTCATCCACAGCTTCAGCCGGTCTGTCAATGCTGCGGCTTCCAGCTTACCGACTGTTCTGCGACGTGAGCATGCACTGGAACTCTATGTTCCACATGCTGGCCAGGCTTTGTGAGCAGCAGAATACCAGCTGCAACATGGTTGTCGCCTTTCGAGTCAACTGCCACTATTCACAAGCGAGGAGTGGGCATTGATGTCAGACCTCTGTGAGGTTTTAAAAAACGTTGATGAATCCACACAGATGGTTAGTGTCTAACGCTATTATCAGCGTAACCTTCCCACTGCTGTGTCTACTCAAACGATCACTGATCACAATTAAGGACGACGCTCTGAATGTGGCAGACGAGGAAATGGGGGAGGACATTACACAGGGTGATAGCCAGCCCACCCTCAGTTTGTCTTCTCAGCGTGACTTGGACCATGAAGAGGATGAGGAGGAGAAGGAGCTGGAGACAGTTGCCTCTGCTACAGATGGTAGTACCCATGGAACTTTAATTTCATCTGTTCAGCGTGGATGGTCAGAAAAGGAGGAGGAGGATGAGGAGATGGAGTCATCCTGATGTTGACATCGACGTCTTGCCTGTTGGTACTCTGGCACACATTGCTGACTTCATGTTAGGCTGCCTTTCCAGTGACCCTCGCGTTATACGCATTTTAGATAACATAGATTACTGGGTGTTCACCCTTCTCGACCCCCACTACAAAGATAACTTCTCATCTCTCATTCCTCTGGTGGAGAGGACGAGCAAAATGGTGCAATACCAGAAGATCCTTGTTGGAAAATTGCTCCAAAATTTTCCATCTGACAACGCTGGCGGCAGAGTCCGTACGTCCTTAGGTAACCGAGGTTGGGAGACAAGGGGAACACACACCAGTTCCAACAAAGGCAGAGCAACACTCTCCAAGTCATGGGACACTTTCATAACACCCTGCCAGCAATCTCACCCTGAAGCGCGGCCTAGTTGTACAAGGTACCTTTATTTAAGTTTTGGAAGATGGTGAAAGAATACATAGCAGACCGTATCAGTGTCCTAAATGATCCCTCAGTGCCTTACAACTACTGGATGTCCAAGCTGGACACGTGGCACAAACTTGCACTCTACGTCTTGGAGGTGCTGGGCTGCCCTGCCCCCAGCGTTTTGTCTGAGCATGTATTTAGTGCTGCTGGTGGCATTGCAACAGATAAGCGTATCCGCTTGTCCACTAGCAATGCTGACAGGTTGACTCAGATAAAAATGAAAAAGGCCTGGATTGCCCCTGACTTCTCAACTCCACTGGAGGAGAGCTGAGCTGATGATGAACATAAAGGCAATTTCAATCTATCATTTATAATGTACTCAATCTACTGTAGTGCATTCCAATGCACCTTTTCCACCACAAAAAAAAAAGTATATGGTTAAATCTTGTTTTCTCGTCCTCCTCCTTATCCAGATTGTCTATATTCCCTCCACTCAAAATTTTTTAATAGGGTCAGTTCAACTGCAGGCCCTCGCCCCTAATGTTTTAGAGGGTATCTCAGCAGCAGGTCCTCGCCCCTAATGTTTTAGAGGGTCAGCTCAGCAGCAGGCCTTCGCCCCTAATGTTTTACAGGGTCAGCTTAGCAGCAGGCCCTTCCCCTTAATGTTTTAGAGGTTCTGCTCAGCAGCACGCCCTCGTCCCTAATGTTTTAGAGGGTCAGCTCAGCAGCAGGCTTTCACCCATAATGTTTTAGAGTGGAAGTTCAGCAGCAGGCTCTCGCCCATAATGTTTTAGAATGTTTGCTAACAATTATTCCTGTAAAATAGATTTTTTGGGGGGTTTTGTGTATATTTTTGTCAGTCTGTAAAGTGGCGTACAACTCGGACAACATGCTTTCCGGCAGTGACATGGGAGTCCAAGATGCATCCAGACATCTTCCCCATGGTGTTCCAGATCCATTTCAGTGGTGTTTCTGTCACTTTCTGACCTTTTCCAATGGACCAGGCACCCTCACCTCTTCAGAGCAGGGGGTGCCTGGTTGTCTTCCATTGACTTCCATTATACTCAGGTGCTCGGCCGAGCACACGAATATAGCAATGTGTTTGGCCCGAACACCCGAATACTTTGGTGCTCGATCATTACTAGAAATAATAAGCAAAAAAACGAAAAAGAGACATAGACATAGCCCAAAATTTGAACAAATAAAAGACTATAGTAGTGATTCACAACATAGACGAACATATACAAGACCTGGACAGGAGAGAGTTAATGATAAGGCTGAAAATAAATATAATATTATAGTAAACAATAGATATGAATCATTGACTCACAACCATTTTTTAGACAGAACTACACCGTATCACAAATCAAGGATCAGACACAGGTCACAATCACCAGCGGCACGTTTTCAACACCAAAGATCACCACTGACACATACATACAACTTGAGGAACAGATTCAGTCATCAAGTACAGAATCACGAATCACACTAAACCAGAGGATGGTACCCACAGAACCACAGACACTACCCCACACCCAAATACACAAGAAAGGAAACTCAAAGGCAATAATACAACAAAGGCAATCAAGGCCCAAAAGAAAGACATGAAGAAGTCAGAGAATAAAAAGGGGAATACAACAGTCACAGGTAAACACAGAAAGACAAGAAGCCATAGTTAATCTTAGTTCAGTGATTTTAACAGAAGCACAAATGAAATTGCTCAAAAAAGGATTGAAGTTTGCACCAACCACAAAGCTAAATAAATTTGACACCTACAGTACAGATCAAAAGTTTGGACACACCTTCTCATTCAAAGAGTTTTCTTTATTTTCATGACTATGAAAATTGTAGATTCACACTGAAGGCATCAAAACTATGAATTAACACATGTGGAATTATATACATAGCAAACAAGTGTGAAACAACTGAAAATATGTAATATTCTAGGTTCTTCAAAGTAGCCACCTTTTGCTTTGATTACTGCTTTGCACACTTTTGGCATTCTCTTGATGAGCTTCAAGAGGTAGTCCCCTGAAATGGTTTTCACTTCACAGGTGTGCCCTGTCAGGTTTAATAAGTGGGATTTCTTGCCTTATAAATGGGGTTGGGACCATCAGTTGCGTCAGGTGGATACACAGCTGATAGTCCTACTGAATAGACTTTTAGAATTTGTATTATGGCAAGAAAAAAGCAGCTAAGTAAAGAAAAACGAGTGGCCATCATTACTTTAAGAAATGAAGGTCAGTCAGTCAGCCGAAAAATTGGGAAAACTTTGAAAGTAAGGGCTATTTGACCATGAAGGAGAGTGATGGGGTGCTGCGCCAGATGACCTGGCCTCCACAGTCACCGGACCTGAACCCAATCGAGATGGTTTGGGGTGAGCTGGACCGCAGAGTGAAGGCAAAAGGGCCAACAAGTGCTAAGCATCTCTGGGAACTCCTTCAAGACTGTTGGAAGACCATTTCAGGGGACTACCTCTTGAAGCTCATCAAGAGAATGCCAAGAGTGTGCAAAGCAGTAATCAAAGCAAAAGGTGGCTACTTTGAAGAACCTAGAATATGACATATTTTCCGTTGTTTCACACTTGTTTGTTATGTACAGTATAGACCAAAAGTTTGGACACACCTTCTCATTCAAAGAGTTTTCTTTATTTTCATGACTATAAAAATTGTAGATTCACACTGAAGGCATCAAAACTATGAATTAACACATGTGGAATTATATACATAACAAAAAAGTGTGAAACAACTGAAAATATGTCATATTCTAGGTTCTTCAAAGTAGCCACCTTTTGCTTTGATTACTGCTTTGCACACTCTTGGCATTCTCTTGATGAGCTTCAAGAGGTAGTCACCTGAAATGGTCTTCCAACAGTCTTGAAGGAGTTCCCAGAGATGCTTAGCACTTGTTGGCCCTTTTGCCTTCACTCTGAGGTCCAGCTCACCCCAAACCATCTCGATTGGGTTCAGGTCCGGTGACTGTGGAGGCCAGGTCATCTGGCGCAGCACCCCATCACTCTCCATTATGGTCAAATAGCCCTTACACAGCCTGGAGGTGTGTTTGGGGTCATTGTCCTGTTGAAAATAAATGATGGTCCAACTAAACGCAAACCGGATGGAATAGCATGCCACTGCAAGATGCTGTGGTAGCCATGCTGGTTCAGTATGCCTTCAATTTTGAATAAATCCCCAACAGTGTCACCAGCAAAGCACCCACACACCATCACACCTCCTCCTCCATGCTTCACGGTGGGAACCAGGCATGTAAAGTCCATCCGTTCACCTTTTCTGCGTCGCACAAAGGCACGGTGGTTGGAACCAAAGATCTCAAATTTGGACTCATCAGACCAAAGCACAGATTTCCACTGGTCTAATGTCCATTCCTTGTGTTCTTTAGCCCAAACAAGTCTCTTCTGCTTGTTGCCTGTCCTTAGCAGTGGTTTCCTAGCAGATATTCTACCATGAAGGCCTGATTCACACAGTCTCCTCTTAACAGTTGTTCTAGAGATGTGTCTACTGCTACAACTCTGTGTGGCATTGACCTGGTCTCTAATCTGAGCTGCTGTTAACCTACGATTTCTGAGGCTGGTGACTCGGATGAACTTATCCTCCGCAGCAGAGGTGACTCTTGGTCTTCCTTTCCTGGGGCGGTCCGCATGTGAGCCAGTTTCTTTGTAGCGCTTGATGATTTTTGTGACTGCACTTGGGGACACTTTCAAAGTTTTCCCAATTTTTTGGACCGACTGACCTTCATTTCTTAAAGTAAGGATGGCCACTCATTTTTCTTTACTTAGCTGCTTTTTTCTTGCCATAATACAAATTCTAACAGTCTATTCAGTAGGACTATCAGCTGTGTATCCACCTGATTTCTCCACAACACAACTGATGGTCCCAACCCCATTTATAAGGCAAGAAATCCCACTTATTAAACCTGACAGGGCACACCTGTGAAGTAAAAACCATTTCAGGGGACTACCTCTTGAAACTCATCAAGAGAATGCCAAGAGTGTGCAAAGCAGTAATCAAAGCAAAAGGTGGCTACTTTGAAGAACCTAGAATATGAATATTTTCAGTTGTTTCACACTTTTTTGTTATGTATATAATTCCACATGTGTTAATTCATAGTTTTGATGCCTTCAGTGTGAATCTACAATTTTCATAGTCATGAAAATAAAGAAAACTCTTTGAATGAGAATGTGTTTCCAAACTTTTGGTCTGTACTGTATATAATTCCGCATGTGTTAATTCATAGTTTTGATGCCTTCATAGTCATGAAAATAAAGAAAACTCTTTGAATTAGAAGGTGTGTCCAAACTTTTGGTCTGTACTGTATGTATATATATATATGGGGGAATGAGGGATGGAGTATCCTGTTGGCATTGGCTAACAGAATGTGTGTCTTTTGGGCACACAATATATCAGCAGATAGCTGGATCGCCTCAGCCCACATATAATATATTTTGTGGGGGCTGTTTAGGCCCTTTGTATTCACTGAGATTAGCTTAAGCACCATCAGGAAACTTCAAAAAGCTTTCTGGCCCCCTACCACCACCCCACAAGCCCGACCACACTGCCAATCGCCCCTCCTGACCCATCCGACCCCTAACCTGTGACATAATAAATGAGAATCAGAATATAAAACATCCAAATAAATATAAAAGAAAACATAAACAAAGTCTTAGCTGGTAAGGCGATTCAACAACCAGAAGAATGTAGAAAATCAGTGCCAGCAAGAGTGGCATCTCAGCGCACTGAAGGAGAGAGTTTAGCATGATCTGGAGTACTTAAACGGCACCCGATGGCACAAAGTGTGGTTATGGAGAATTCAGTGCTTTGTTCCCCGTTTAGAGGTGACAGTGTGCCACTCCAGGTCCAGATGTTGCGCAGAGTTACCAGGAGGTTCTGTCTGGGTAGAAGGAGTGACCAGGAGGTTCTGTCTGGTAGAAGCTTTGATGTTCCATTATGCTAATAGCGAATGTGCCGCTTCCACAGAGAAGATTGTGAGTTGGATGCTATTGCAAGTAATCACTAGCCCCATTTGTAGAGGATTTTATGCTCCCTGAGGAAGCCACGACAGGGGCCAATATGCGGCGTTGCCGCAATGTAGTAGCGGGCAGGTCTGCATACAGCTTGACCGTTTGAAACTGTTGCGGTAAGGTAGGAGATTTTATGACTGCATCCATGATGCACACTTTAATGTGAAAGAAGTGAATGTGCGCCAACACGTCCCTTAGAGTAGTTTCGGTAAGGTGGCGAGGGTGCGGGATCCTATGGGCCCAATCAATGATGATGTTGTGTTCTGAACATGATGGAAGCCTGTAGGTGAGAGGTTATTTCTTCAGGTTATATATTGGAATTTGATGTTATTCCATCTGGAGCGGTCCTCTAAATCAACCAGCTTTAACCTGCTTGATTTGCTCTGACAACTCATTATGAGCGTCCACTAGTTGGTTATGGGACGTTGCAAAGGAACCCATCTTAGTCTCCATGTGGGAGACCTGAGAGTCTAACTCTGTGATAGAGGCTCGTAACGGGGCTATAAGGGAAGAAAAGTATTTTTGCAATGAGCGGCTGAACACTACCTGCATGTTCTTCATCTGGTTACCTAAGGCAGGTGCGTCCGATTTAGAAAGGTCCTGCAGGGCCTCTGTGAGCTGCCAATCTGCTGGGCCCTCTCCTAGTTGAGGCTTGGTGGGATGCATGTCTTGCAATCTAGGCTTGGCCGGGCTCCTCGTGTCCGGGGAGGGAGGAAACGCTCCAACGCTGGAGGTTTGGACTCAAGAGGGCTTTCCGGGTGGCACCGTCGGTGAGGTTGTGATGTGGTGCAGTGGAGAGAGTTGCGTACCGATGCCCGTAGACGTGGGCTCTCTCTGGTGCTTTGGGAGAGATGGCGTTGCTGATGTTAAAGATGGCGGGGAGGAAAGTTCCCAAACCCGTGCCTTCCTGGTCTGCGTCTTTCTAAAAATAAAAGTCTAGTTTTCCCTGTTTCGGTTGCTGTTGCTTACCCCTGGTTATCACTGGGTCAAAAAGAGGGCAGCAAAAAGAAGTGAGCAAATTTGAGAGCTTTAGGTGCAGGGAAGAGTTGCTTATAGCCGCGTTGAGCCAGAGCGGGTATATCAGGCAGCCATTCCGCTCAGCAGCCAAGGCACGCCCCCCTGTATGACAGTAATTTATGATACAGCCAGTCTCTGCCTGATCGGGGGGTATGTACACATGATGAGGTGAGTGTATGACAACTGCCCCGCAGTCACATAAAGACTGTATCATATATTACTATTTGAGGTGAGCAAAATAAAAAAATAAAAAAATATAATTCTGCTTTGCTGAATTTCACAAAGAAATTAGCTTTGTGACAAATTACTTTGTCATGAAGTGCACTTCTTAGTAAGTAGCAGGCACAATGATGGGGAAGGGCGATGGCTCCGCCCCCCTGTCATTGAACCTTTCAGATGCTGCTTTCATCGCTAACTGTGGCATCTGAGAATAATAGGGAGAGCTTTAAGGGCTTAATTCATATAATAATAATAATAATAATAATAATAATAATAATATTATTATTATTATTACTCGCCTTATCCATTTGAGTGTGAAGAGGCCATGGCCATCTTGATTGAAGACACTGTGCAAAATCTTGCACCGTGCGTGTTGATGTTATCACGCTGGCCAGAGTGATGAAGTCATACATCACCACGTACAAGATTTCGTGCAGGATCTTCAATCAAGATGGCCGCAGCAGCTTCTTTCCGCTCAAATGGATGAAGTAAGTAAGTATTTTTATTTTTTAAATGTCATTTCAGGGAAAATTGATACGTTACCACGAATTACAAGGAAATTTGGGATTGCGGCGAATCAAATTCGGAATATGGTCCACTTCGGATACTTTGATTCGGTCAACACTAATTACTATGATACAGTCAGAGCGGTTCAGGGAAGCCGCGTTCGGCCTGGAAAATGTGGGCAACACATAGACTGTGATTTCTGGGCCGATCAGGATCATTTGCATGACCCCTATAACTCATACAGAGCTCTCATAACAGTGATATCCACAGTGCCCCATAACAGTGATATCCACAGTGCCCCATAACAGTGACATCCACAGTGCCCCATAACAGTGACATCCACAGTGCCCTCATAACAGTAACATCCACAGTGCCCTCATAACAGTGACATCCACAATGCCCTCATAACAGTGACATCCACAGTGCCCCATAATAGTGACATCCAGAGTGCTCTATAACAGTGACATCCACAGTGCCCCCATAACAATGACATTCACAGTGTCCCCATAACAATGACATCCGCAGTGCTCCCATAACAGTGACATCTACAGTGCCCCCATAACAGTGAAAACTACAGCACCCCCATAACACTGACATCCACAGTGTCACATAAGAGTGATATCTACTGTGCCCCCTTAGAACTGACATCCACAGTGCCCCCATAACAGTGAAATCCACAGTGTCCCATAACAGTGACATTCACAGTGTCCCCCATAACACTTAGATTTACAGCACCCCCATAGCAGTGACATCTAAAACACCCCCATAACAGTGAAATCTACAGTGCCACATGACAGCGATATCTCCAGTTATCCCATAACAGTGACATCCACAGCGTCCCTTTAATAGTGACATCCACAGAACCCCATAACAATGAAATCTACAGTGCCCCCATAACACTGACATGCACAGTGCCACATAACAGTGAAATCTACAGTGCCCCCATAACAGTGACATTCACAACATTCCCATAATAGTGACATCCACCGTGTTCCCATAACACTGACATCCACAGTGCCCCCATAACAATAAAATATACAGTGCCCCAAATACTATCCACAGTACCACAGTGCTATCCACAATAATCACAGTATCATCCATAGTGCCTCCAGTGCCATCCACAGTGCCCCCAAATGCCATCAACAGTGCCCCCAAATGCCATACACAGTGTCCCCAGTGCTATTCATAGCATTCTTAAAGTGCCATCCACTGTGGCTAATCGCTATGCTGTGACTCATACACATTGCTTACTTCGCACTGTGTGAGGGTCAGTACAGGTTCACACAGAAGCCTGTACACTCAGAAGACGGCCAGCATTCCCGGTGCATGCGCAGTAGTGTACAGGTCAGCATGAGGAGGCCAGCAGGAGGAGGTGGCATCAGTGATGACGTGACTTCTCCTGCTTTATAGCGAAGAAGAAGACAGCAAGGGAGCGGAGGCCCTGGAGACACTGCAGGAGCATGTCATATGACAATGAATAGGATTGTGGAAACGCAAAGGCTGCGGAGGGTAAGTATTATTGAAATAATCTTTCCTCCACAGGATATTTTTTAGGAACAATTTTGAAGCATGGGCCAGAAAACCCCTTTATTTTACTATTAGAAGAACACAAGTATATTTACAATAAAATTGTGCAGCTATTGGATGCTGCATGTGGTTGTGGCTTGACCACATGTGACCTGCCAAACCATCAACTGGACCCTAAAGGCTTTTATACCCCGTTGCATTTCTCTGAATCACCAAACCTTGTAGTCAAATTCTGTGCATGCAGTAGAAACATTATGTCATAGATTATGTAACTCTCTGCTTAAAGGGTTTCTGTCACCTGAAAAATGGGTATTAAGCTGGCTGACATTAGCAATGTGCTAATGTCAGCTGAACATAACTATATTAGTGCCTTCTCACTGCCTGCCGCCGTTATTGAGAAAAACAAACTTTTATAATATGCTAATTAGCCTCTAGGAGCAGAGGGGCATTGCCATTGAGGGGCATCCCCATCCTCCTGACTTGACCTAAGCACAACCTCAGTGATTGACAACTGTGTCTCATCCTCATCCACCCCGTGAACAAATAATTGACGTTCACCACCCTCATCTTCTTGACCCTGTGATAGGTCAAGAGGTTGGGAATCAGGGCACAAGATCTGTGCCTCTTGGAGTGTGCTTGGCGAGAGGGCCAAATCTAGTGAAGGCAATGAAAATAGGTCCTGGGAATGTCCGAGTGTGTTATCAACGGTTTGTCTGACTCCTGACTCTACATGGTGGGAGGAAGGAGGATGAGGGTGAGGATTCTGTGGACCAGACTCTTTACTAATGAGACTGGACTTGGTGGAAGAGGGGGTGGAACAATAATCTTCTGTCATCCAACCGACCACCTGGTCGCACTGGTCCGACTTGGACAGTGTTGTCCTGCGACGCCCAGTTAACTGTGAAATGAAACTGGGTACAGTGTTTTTTTTTCTTTTTTCCAGTTTCACCGGCATCTGGCACAGTTTCATTGCGCCCAGGGCTACGGCCTCTGTCTGAACCGTCAGCAACACACCCACTTCCCCGTCCCTTAGTGCTCGCCTTCTTCATATTAAAAGTTTTATTGTATAGATGTTGGACAACTTTGTTAAATTTGCCACCAGCTAAATTTCTTCTCTGCTGAATTACTGTATATATGGTTGCAGCCTAAATGCAGACACAGATATGACCTAAACCAGTGAAACTTGTCACAAATATAATTAATTCTCTAATGAATTACTATATATAACGGTTGCGGCCTAAATTCACGCACAGATGTGACCAAAACCAGTGAAACTTGTCACAAATAGAAATAATTCTCTAGTGAATAACTGTATATATGGTTGCGGCCTAAATTCACGCACAGATGTAAGACCGTGAACCGGGGAGGGACCCCCAGGATACAGCGAAGTCATGGAATAAGGAAAGCGACACGGACACCAGCTCCTGATGCAAAAACAGTAACTTTACTGAACAGTGGTATTAACAGAAATAATAATAACAGTAGTTACAGAGAGTATATATCACATATATATCAAGTACAATAAGCACCTCACATTCTTTTCTCTTGCCTCAAATGACACTGTTCACATGCTCTGAGTACTCGCAGCCTGGATGCTGGAGTAGCCTTGTAGTGTAGCAACAGTGGAGTGTCCAGATTACCCTATACCCCAGGCTCAGAGTCATGGTACCAGCCCAAGTTAAAAACCGTACCCAAAGCGGCGTACACAGCAGAGCCCGCAAGTCGATACTGTAACGCAGGGTAATGGACCTGACCGATGGCACACACGGCAGAGCCTATAAGTCAATAACCGTGCCGCTAAGTCACTGACCTGGGTATGTCCTGTGTTTACTGGTTGCTCCAAACTGACAGCAAGTCCCTGCCACAACATGTGACCCTGCAGAACCTGCACTCTGACCCTCTGTTCCGATCAGCTTCCTGACGTCGATACTCATTCCTGCGAACAGAGTCCGGATCCACACGGTTCTCTCATGCAGCTCACAAAATGGCGGACTAGTTCTTCTCCAAGCTGAGCAACTCCACCTCTCCTGGTAACTCCAACCGTTCCACGGCTCTTCCAGCCTTCCGGGACCCAGTCCTCTCTCTCTCTCTCTCTCTCTCTCTCTCTCTCTCTCTCTCTCTCTCTCTCTCTCTCTCTCTCTCTCTCTCTCTATCTCTATCTCTGGGAAGCCTTCTGGATCGCTGACCCTGGCCTGGTCCTTATCCGATGGGGACTTACACCAACTCGCAGGTCCTTCCATCCACCATGAGGCCTCACAGGGTCTGTAACCACATTCCACGGTCCAACTGACCTTCCGGGAACCGATCCTTTCTCCCTTGGCAACATCTGCATTGCTGACAGGCATCAGTAACTTCTGACAGTCACTTTGACCACTCCAAGTCCCACAGACCTGAGTATGGCACTGGATCCTGTATTCAGCCTCTGTACAAGCATGTCTCCTCATGTCACCATTTCCTGCTCAGTCTGGCACACAGCAGCATGAGTCATCAGCATGAGTCATCATCTGTTTTGCATATCTAGATATGGCAGTAACTTTGCTGTGTGGGGAAACAGCAGCCTCTTGTGGCAGAAAAACTGAATGACAGTCTCAGAAACAGCATTCAAGAATCAGTGGCTGTTTCTCCATCTTACACAGATGTGACCAAAACTAGTGAAATTTGGCACAAATAGAAATAATTCTTTGGTGAATAACTGTATATATGGTTGCGGCCTAAATTCATACACAGATGTGACCAAAAGTAGTGAAACTTGTCACAAATAGAAATAATTATCTGTTGACTAACTGTATATATAGTTGCGGACTAAATTCACACACAGAAATCACCCAAACTAGTGAAATTTGTCCCAAATAGAAATAATTCTCTGTTGATTAACTGTGTATATATAGTTGCGGACTAAATTCACACACAGAAATCACCCAAACTAGTGAAATTTGTCCCAAATAGAAATAATTCTCTGATGAATTGATTCTAGGCTGGAATACTGTATATAACGTTTGTGGATTAAGCGTGCACACAAATGTGGCAAAAATTAGGTTAATTTTCCCAGAAAAATCCATTTCTATGATGGAGCGGTGTGTATCTCACTAGCAGGCACACTCTAGTAAATAAGCCCCTTTTTAGAATTTCTGCTTAACACACTGCTTTCTGATAGTGTACTGTAGATGTAATATTTATTTCTTTTGAAAGCTTTTTGGTACTGAACACAGCGATTTTCCAGCCCTGCACTATCTGTCCAGGAGCACATTCAGATTCTGCATAGTTAGTTGAGTGCACGCATACTGTTGTCTCTTGGCAATCGCTTTGGTGATCAATTGCTGACGGAATGACTGACAAGAAGTAGGAGGAGGAGCAGGAGCATCAGGACCAGAAGATGATGGAAAGGACAGACAGCTCCCTTCGGCTGAGGTTGTGGGGCCTTGACTGCCTGAAACCTTGTGCGTGCCAATGGGTGATGTAGCGGTTGCTGGGGCAGGCTGGACCAATACATCGGAGCCACGGTTCTTCCAGGCCACTTTATGGCGACGCTGCATATGTTGATGCAGGGCCGTAGTGCCAACAATGGCACCCTGGCCACGCTTCACCTTCTGCCCACAGATTCTACATATGGCCATGTTCACCTCTTCCGGCGGCTTAACAAAAAACTGCCACACTGCAGAGTAGGTGATTTTACCCCCAACTCTACGCACTGACTGACTGCTACCGCCGCTGCCTCCGTGAACCCATGCACTGCTACTTCCCGGGCAGGTAGGCCCCCGCAAAGCAGTTGGTCTACCCCAGGCACTTTTGGCTACCAACCTCCCACTGCTGCCACCCTGCTGACTCCCGACCATGCTAGCAACTTGCTGGCTCCGCTGCTGCCTCACGGGCAAGCTGCCACCCTCTTGTTCCAATGATGATGAAGCCCCTAATTCACCCGGCTCCCAAGTGCGATCAGCTACATCATCATTATAGAATACTGTTTGCACATCATTGATGTCCTCCTCAACAGTCTCTGGGTTAGGAGCTGACCGCTCACAACACCAGCTCCCACGCCACTCTCCTTATCACTACTTGCCCGCCTACCGGAGGAATCGGCGGATGTCTCCTCCAGATATTGGCTGGGCAGTAGATGCAGACTGTCCTCTTGTAGCTCGTCCTCGTTGAAAAGTGGAGCCGAGCCTATTGTATATAATACTTCTCGCTGGTGAGTGAACTGAAAATGACAGAGGAAGGTTCAGGACATGTGAAGGCATAGTGCCTGCTCTCGGGCGATGCCAACTAAGCGTTGTGTCAGAGGAAGCCACCGACCCTTGGCTGGGGGTGTCTGATGTCACTTGGGATGAAGTGGATGACAGAGTCAACCATTCAACAACCGCTGGGTTACTGGTCAAGACACAACTGCTAGATGAAACAGGGGGCTCAGACCTGCTGCCACGCCCCCTTTACTCTGCTGCGACCTCTGCCTGCGGCAGAAACATTTAGGCCTCTGCCACTCCCCTGTGCAGGGCCTGGCACTTCTCTGTCTGCCCATACTGTGAGATAAAATAAATTAATAAAAAGGAAATTAAAACACCCCCAAAAAAGTATGTAATTTTCTCACTTCACTACACAACGGAAATACTTTTTTGTGCCACTAATAACCGCCAAAAAGGGATTTAGAACATATAACTTCACTGCTGAACAGCAAGTAGCCGAGCTCTTGTGCTCGAGTGTTCTACCGAGCACCCGAGCACAATGGAAGTCAATGGGAGAACCCCAGGCACCCCCTGCTCTGAAGAGTTGAGGGTGTTGGGACTCTAGTTCGGTTTAGGAGTCCCTGCTCTGACTCCATATATATATATGTGCTTGGGGACACCCCAGTGTATTTAAATCTAATTTAGCCTGTATTTCAGAAAAGTTTCTGCCAGTATTCAAACTCACGACCTTCTGTATTAGAGGCAAGGCACTGAACCACTCAGCTATAATAGCTGCATAGCCAGTCACTTAAAGGGGAGGGAGAAATAATAAATAAAAACAAAAGACACTTCTACTGTACGTCAATTGAAACCTATACAGTAGAAGTCTCATATATGTATTTTTTTATGTGACTGACTATGCAGCTATATAGTGTAGTGGTTAAAGTAAGTTCTGGGCTGTGATGCAGAAGCTGTGAGTTCAAATCCTGTCACAAACTTCTTCAGAAATAGAGGCTAAGCTTAATTTAAATATATATAAATATGTTTTTAGCCATAATATATTTACACAGAAATACAGGCTAAATTAGATTTAAATACACTGGGGTGTCCCCAAGCACTGACTCCAGTCAGAGCAGGGACTCCTAAGCTGCAGACTCACACTGAGGGATTCCCTCACTGTACAGTGATCTTCTGCATGGAAATAGAGGCTAAATTAGATTTAAATATACTGATTCGAGCACACGCGGTGTTCGGCCGAACTCTGTGATGTGCCGAGCATAGCAATGCTCGACCGGAACTGGTGTTCGGCCGAGCATGCTCGCTCAACACTAGCACTTATTTTTTTCCACTTATACACAACACATATTTAAAACAAATAACTGCACCGCTGACCGGCAAATATATTTTTTGTTTTTTCCACTAATACACGCCACAAAAGGCTTTAGAACAGATAATTGCACCACTGAACGGCAAATATATTTTTAGTTTTTTCACTAATACACACCACAAAAGGCATTAGAATAGATAACTGCACCTCTGAACGGCAAATATATTTTTAGTTTTTTCACTAATACATACTACAAAAGGCTTTAAAAACATCTAACTGCACCGCTGACTGGCAATTATATTTTTTTGTTTTTCCACTAATACACGCCAGAAAAGGCTATAAAACACATAACTGCACCGCTGACCGGCAAATATATTTTTTGATTTTCAACTAATACATGCCACAAAAGGCTTTAGAACAGATAACTGCACCGCTGAGCGTAAAATATATTTTTTTCTATTTTCACTAATACACCCCACAAATGGTTTTAGAACAGATAATTGCACCGCTGAGCGGCAAATATATCTTTTGTTTTTCCACTAATACACGCCACATTTTAGCACGTCACCACAATAAGCCTTTTTTTCCCACTAATACATTCCCAAAAATGCTTTAGAACATATAAGTGCACCACACGAGGGAAAATAAGACATATAATATTTCCTTGTAATAAATCCTTTTAATGCCTGTATCAAACAGCACTTGCACCCTAATAAAAACTGTTTGCTGGAATTACAGAGCTGTATAATGGCAATTTGGATCCCCAGTCAGTGCAGCAAGGTGTAGTCGGATTGTTCCTATTACCCAGGCTGTAACCTCCCCTACTGAACCCTGTTCAACATAAATGTTGCGTAATGATTCCTCTCTATCCTTTCCCTACACCTTGAATAATCTTTCCCTGCACTTGTAAATCGTTTTTTTTAGTACAATGACATTTTTCTAACACTGTCCCTAGCGCCTGCAGACGTCTCTCCCTGCACTAAGTACATTGGTAAATGGCAGAATCTAACATGGCTGCCGCTATTTATAGGGCTGTGACATCACAGGGCTGGCTGCTGATTGGCTGCATGCATGGCATCATGGGTGATCCCGCCTTCCCAGAGTTCCATTCTCCATGTCCTCACACGTGCAGCAGCCATTTTAGGAAAAAATGTGATTCGTTATCACGAAGCGTGAGGAAATTTGGCTTCGATGCAAATCAAATTTTTCCTGAAATTCGGAACGAATTCCACTTCGTCAGCTTCAATTCGCTCATCTCTAGTTGCATATGTTGAATGTTTATGTTCTGCACAAAGTTTAAAAGCAGATCATACCCTAGAGATCTGATATGAACAGTTTAGAACAAGAGAACTATAGGAAATATAAAAACCTGTATGAATTCACAAAAACCATACCATAATTATTCTTCTGTTATGCAGCTTGCAAATTTAAATTCAGAAGCTTGACAAAAAGTTATTTTTATTTTGTGTGCACATATTTCACTGCTTGATTTCTTTTCATTTTCAATAATTGTATTCTTCTTCCTGCTTCCTGTATTCTAAAGATGCATTTTCTCTGTAATCAGTGAGTATATTTTAAAAATTAGAGGTTTGCAGATCTTTTTATTGAATGAAGTACCAAAATATGAATGCTTGGGTAGAATAATTAACTGTTTAGCGATTATTGCCAAAGTAATTGGCACAGTAAGAGAGCACTTAAAAGTTAAAAATACAGAGTGTAGAGTAAAATATAGATTAATTACATTTGATTTACAGTTCAATTAGAATTGGTATTTAAACAGAGCACTTCTTCATGCTGTTAACATTTTGACATCATGAGACCAAGACAACGCCTAACAATTGATCAACAGTACCTCGTCATTGCAAGGCTTAGACCACACCACCAGGCATAAGTGACGATGATGTATTGCATGGGCCAGGGGAGCATCTACGCTTGATGAGGGACCAGTGGGCCTCAGTGCTGTTCACTAATGAAAGTTGATTCATGCTGAACAGAAATGTTGGCCACCAACGACGTTGGAGACATCAAGGAGAACGCTATGCATCAGCCACTGTTGTCACTAAATGAGCCTTCGGTGGTGGTGGTATTACAGTGTGGGCATGTGTGTCTAGTCAATACAGAACTGCCCTACACTTTGTGAATGGAACAGTGACAAGCCCATACTACTTTAATAACATCATGAATCCAGTCATTGTGCATCTACATGAACAACACAGGCCAAATTTTATGTTCATGGACGACAATTCGCCAGCTCACCGTGGTTGCATCATTAGGGAACGGCTGCAGGAGAATGGGGTACCTCAAATGGTGTGGCCTGCACTTTTTCCAGACCTGAATTTCTTTAAAAACCTATGGGATCAGCTGAGTCGCCATGTAGAGGTTTGCAACTCTGTACCCCAGAGAACCTCACTGACCTGAGGGCAGCCCTTCAAGAAGAGTTGAATGGCATACCATGCAGACAATAAGTCAACTTGTGAACAGCATGACAAGTTATTGAGACATCAACATTTTTGTGAGGGTATGCCCACCACTGTTGTTGGCTTTTGTTTCAATAAATTGTTTGAGATTAGGAAATAACCATTGCCTGTTTCTACTTAAATGCCCGACTTTCATGATATAATATTACTGTAGCGTGAACTTTTTCTGTTTTTCATAAATTTCACCCGGAAGTCAAATATCCCTAACTTTTTGGAGTGTATACTCATGTAATTGCTTACCTCATGTAATCTTCCCCATGTTTTTATTTTAATTTTATTTAGACTCTTCCATTTTCACCATGTGAACAAAGCACTATGGTTTGTTTACACCATTTATGTAGTGCAATGTCAAAAGGTTAATTCAACCCCTTCTACCCCGGGCCAGTTTTCACCCTCCTGCCCGGGCTAGTTTTCACCTTCCTGCCCAGGCAATTTTTTGCAAATCTGACATATCTGACAAATCTGTCACTTTATGTAGTAATAATTTGGGGAACACTTTTACTTATCCAAGCCAATCTAAGACTGTTTTCTCGTGACACATTCTACCAGTTATAAATTTGAGTCAATATATTTCAACTTTATTTATGAAAAAATCCCAAATTTGAAAATTGTTAAAAAAAATTGGTAATTTTTTAAATTTTTATTTGCTTTGCTTTTGCTTTTTATGCTTTTAAAACAAAGTGATATTTCATAGAATATGTATTACTTAAAATTCCCCATATGTCTATTTTATGTTGGTATAATTTTGTAAATGTAATGTAACAAAAACAAAACAATAGCTGACCTTAGGGAGACCACCTACAAAAGACACCATGGGGCCTCATTTAAGAGTCTCAACATAGCATTCCAAAGTGCAAAGATCACTGGGAAAGAGTAATATGCAAAATAACCATGGAGCCCCAGTTATGGGTCTTCAACCTAGTGAAAGCCAGATATCCCTCAAAGGAAGGAAAACCAAGCAAAAAGGGTGTCACCATTACAGAGAGCACCAAATCCACCATATTAACTGGCCCATATGTCAAGATCCAGCTTTTACTAGCCTTAAGGATGTGACAGGGGAAGACCTTAAAGACTACTCAAACAAAACAATAGCTGACAAGTAGAGTTGAGAGGACACCTGGATGTTCGGGTTCGACGAGTTCGGCCGAACTTGAAAAAAAAGTTCGGGTTCGGGACCCGAACTTGATCCCAAACCCGAACCCCATTGAAATCAATGGGGACCCGAACTTTTCGGCACTAAAATGGCTCTAAAATAGTCCTGGAAAGGGCTAGAGGGCTGCAAAAGGCATCAAAATGTGCTTAAGAGCATGGCAACTGTTCTGCAAACAAATGTCGATAGGGAAATGACTTAAAATAACATAAAATACAGAAAAATTAAAAATAACAATCTGGATCTAGGAGTAAGAGGTTGAGGAGGCGGTGGATGGGTGGATGTGGCGGTGTAGGTTGACGTGGCGGTGTAGGTTGAAGCGGCGGTGAAGGAGGAATAGGTAGCCAACACTGATTTGTGTTATTTTTTTTTGGGACATATAACAAAATAAAACAAAGAATAAGTGCACTTAAGTACAAGAATGGATGGTTGAGGCTGGTATAAATGTCTATTCTGCACAAGGTACGGACAAGTCCTGTGGGATCCATGCCTGGTTCATTTTAATAAACATAAGCTTGTCCACATTGGCTGTGGCCTGTGATAATGCTCTCTGCCGTGCTAAACACATGTTCACACTATACACTGGCTGCAGGGCAGGTCAGCACCTCCAAGGCTGACAAAGCTTTTCAACATTTTGGCCATGCTAACCCTGCCTTCTCAGGTGCTGGGGGTGCCCCAGCTGCTTTGGTGACCTCTTCATCCTCCTCTGCCTTCGCCTTGTGCTTCCACTGTGCCCCCGATGTCAGGTGGGAATGCTATCATCAGCGTGCGCTTGTAGTCGCGCATCTTCCGATCAGTAACAGATGTTTTTACTAAATTTTGTTCCCTGTCAGCAATGCAGAGCAGGGGTTCATTAACGGCAAAAGGGGGTTCATGTTGTGAGGGGGTCACAGTCTGGGGCCCCCAAGATGAAACATATGATACTCCAATTGGATACATCTGTGACTACATTGAATAAGCTATAGAAATATAAAATGCAGTAGTAATAATATAGGCTGGCTCACAGTATTTTTGCATAAAATTTATTAATACACTAAATAAATACAAACTGACTTGGTGTCAGTATCAGCATACAAACATAACAGAATGTGTAAATAGGTATAACAGTGCGGAGCTCTCGCACAAACCTAATAACCAGAGTACTCCTAGGAATGAGACCTAATGGCTAGAGTTAGGCTGCAAGGGATAATCTGATAGACCGCTCAAATGTCCATGATTATATATACCAGTTTGCCAAATAGTTGGAACCAAAAGTTCAAAAGTTCAAAATTGTCCTTGTTGAAATTTCCCACAAGGGGGACTCTGTGTTTAAATGACAGATAGTAACCACACTTTCTCCGATCTGTGGGGCTCCACTTACTTGTTCCTTGCGGAGCAAACCATCAGACCCGCTCGCTCAGCGTCCCACGTGTCCAGCACAGCAGTCGATCGCTGGTTTGTGACGTAGGCGCCTGCACCATCCGGCCAGACGGAAGCTGGTATAGCTGAGCCGAGCCTGTGATTGCCTGAACTTGTCAGGCCAAGGAGAGTGGACACAGCAGGATTTACCTTGTGTTTGTGGCAATGTCAGATGTAACAGCACAGTTTCAGTCCACTTGGTAGATTCTTGGTGAACAGATCTTTGCAGCGGTATATGTTTGAAGAAAAATCCTCTTGCGTTTTTTGGAAAAAACCGCACCGGTAGCCTGGTCTCAATACACACTAGACGCGTTTCGGAAACAAGTTCCTTCCTCAGTAGATAGTTGTATAATCATTATACAACTATCTACTGAGGAAGGAACTTGTTTCCGAAACGCGTCTAGTGTGTATTGAGACCAGGCTACCGGTGCGGTTTTTTCCAAAAAACGCAAGAGGATTTTTCTTCAAACATATACCGCTGCAAAGATCTGTTCACCAAGAATCTACCAAGTGGACTGAAACTGTGCTGTTACATCTGACATTGCCACAAACACAAGGTAAATCCTGCTGTGTCCACTCTCCTTGGCCTGACAAGTTCAGGCAATCACAGGCTCGGCTCAGCTATACCAGCTTCTGTCTGGCCGGATGGTGCAGGCGCCTACGTCACAAACCAGCGATCGACTGCTGTGCTGGACACGTGGGACGCTGAGCGAGCGGGTCTGATGGTTTGCTCCGCAAGGAACAAGTAAGTGGAGCCCCACAGATCGGAGAAAGTGTGGTTACTATCTGTCATTTAAACACAGAGAACCCCTTGTGGGAAATTTCAACAAGGACAATTTTGAACTTTTGGTTCCAACTATTTGGCAAACTGGTATATATAATCATGGACATTTGAGCGGTCTATCAGATTATCCCTTGCAGCCTAACTCTAGCCATTAGGTCTCATTCCTAGGAGTACTCTGGTTATTAGGTTTGTGCGAGAGCTCCGCACTGTTATACCTATTTACACATTCTGTTATGTTTGTATGCTGATACTGACACCAAGTCAGTTTGTATTTATTTAGTGTATTAATAAATTTTATGCAAAAATACTGTGAGCCAGCCTATATTATTACTATTGATTTATTCCTCCTTTTCAGCTGGTAACTGAAAGGCTGAGCTCCAGTAGTTTGCTGGTGGAGCCTTTTCTAATTATTTGATACTAGTCGTAAATATAAAATGCAGTTTGTGTGACTGGCCACTAGAGGCCCTTAGTCGGACAGCCCCCTTAGAACTAATGGAGCGAGGTGTTGACAATTAATATATAAAAAGAAAAGTAATCTTATAGCTGCACCTGATTGGCTTTCTTATTGAAATAGACTGTAAAAAATAGCTTCTTATTTATTTTGTGAATTTTGTTATTTTGTTGCCATGTCCTAACTTCCTGGGAAAAGCTACAGGGGCTGGAGATAGGAAGTGGCAGGAGGACAGAGAGTCGGCAGTTGGAGAGCAACGGATTCAGACGTGTCTGCTAAATTGTTTACCTGAGGTGTCCTGTGATCAGCCAGAGATTGAAGGCTTTATCCACAGCAAGCAAGGGATGATTGGTGAATATCTGCTGCCTGCTAAAGAGGATCTGTAGTCTTCATTTATAATCAGGAGCTGAGGAGACCAGAGGCCTGCCTGCCCTGAGGCCAGCGGTGAATCATCATCAAGAAAACCAAGTTGCCATTCAAGCCTGCACTGGAGATCTCAGCCTGAAGTATTTTACACTTGGTTAGTGCGCACTTTTAATGGGACTTAAATCCTGAGCTCAGGTCCCTCCCTGTAATCATGGTGAGGACAAGTTTTGGCTCCGCTGCAGCAATTAAAGCTTTACTGCGACAGCAAGTGGATCCACATCCCGGCTCTGGAGTTATAAATAGCCACGTGGAAGTTCAAGGGAGTCTAGCTGAGGTGGGGGAGTGGGCATTACCGGAATTTGGGGGGATAGTGTGGGATTTTTCTGTATTTGGCCTCTGTGAGCCACAGTGCCCCTCAGCCGAGATCCCAGGTACACAGACCCAAAATTTACTGTTGATTCCTAGTGGCTTCGGTTCGCTGTGTTTGGTTAGGAGATCCTGCCATATTTAGTGGCATTTAGGCAAAATATGAATATTTAAAGGTACAGTGCCTAAATTAGGGTGGACAATCTTGGGTTGCTAACAACCCAGAAAGATTGTATCACTACTTCAGTACACCAGAGCATACCTCACTCCGTGTGATCCGGCTGGATCACAGTGTACATTATATTGTATATAGTTTTCTCTTCTAAAGTCAGTAAAATTATTTTGGTTCACACAGCTCACTGTCCGTGCATTCATTCTTGTGTGGTTCACTGTATCCCAACGGACTCCCTCG
The DNA here is from genome assembly GCF_905171765.1 of Bufo bufo. Classification (NCBI taxonomy): domain Eukaryota; kingdom Metazoa; phylum Chordata; class Amphibia; order Anura; family Bufonidae; genus Bufo; species Bufo bufo. Next base: position 325,964,897 of record NC_053389.1, read on the forward strand.
GGTCCACCTCTTACAAATTGGCGTAGTCGGCAGGATACAGTGACACCCATGCAGGCGAATGCAGCGGAGGGAGCGGCTCAGCCTTCCCTACAGGCTGTAGCAGCGAGTGCAGGGGGTGGTGAGGCAGTGGCGCCCATTGCCACCCACAGGGCAGCACCCCCACAGGCCCTGATGGGACACCTCCCGACGGGTGCTCTGTTGAATCACTTAGCGAAATATGACGGGAAAAACATGTTGCTATCCGACTGGGTAGACCGGGTTAGGGGAGCCATAAAGATGTATAACATGGCCCCTGAGAAATGTTCGGAGGTTGCCATTAACGCACTAGAGGGGCGGGCTACACGGACCATTATGGTTAGGCCCCCGGAGGAGCGTGACACGCATAGGCGTGCACAGCCTATTGCATTAGGGTGTGCACCCTAAAGCACTAACACACGCCACGCGCGTGTGTATATATATATATATATATATATATATATACACACACTGCTCAAAAAAATAAAGGGAACACTTAAACAACACAATGTAACTCCAAGTCAATCACACTTCTGTGAAATCAAACTGTCCACTTAGGAAGCAACACTGAGTGACAATCAATTTCACATGCTGTTGTGCAAATGGGATAGACAACAGGTGGAAATTATAGGCAATTAGCAAGACACCCCCAATAAAGGAGTGGTTCTGCAGGTGGTGATCACAGACCACTTCTCAGTTCCTATGCTTCCTGGCTGATGCTTTGGTCACTTTTGAATGCTGGCGGTGCTTTCACTCTAGTAGTAGCATGAGACGGAGTCTACAACCCTCACAAGTGGCTCAGGTAGTGCAGCTTCTCCAGGATGGCACATCAATGCGATCTGTGGCAAGAAGGTTTGCTGTGTCTGTCAGCGTAGTGTCCAGAGCATGGAGGCGCTACCAGGAGACAGGCCAGTACATCGGGAGACGTGGAGGAGGCCGTAGGAGGGCAAAAACCCAGCAGCAGGACCGCTACCTCCGCCTTTGTGCAAGGAGGAACAGGAGGAGCACTGCCAGAGCCCGGCAAAATGACCTCCAGCAGGCCACAAATGTGCATGTGTCTGCTCAAACGGTCAGAAACAGACTCTATTAGGGTGATATGAGGGCCCGACGTCCACAGGTGGGGGTTGTGCTTACAGCCCAACACCGTGCAGGACGTTTGGCATTTGCCAGAGAACACCAAGATTGGTAAAATTCGCCACTGGCGGCCTGTGCTCTTCACAGATGAAAGCAGGTTCACACTGAGCACATGTGACAGAGTCTTGAGACGCCGTGGAGAACGTTCTGCTGCCTGCAACATCCTCCAGCATGACCGGTTTGGCATTGGGTCAGTAATGGTGTGGGGTGGCATTTCTTTGGAGGGCCGCACAGCCCTCCATGTGCTCTCCAGAGGTAGCCTGACTGCCATTAGGTACCGAGATGAGATCCTCAGACCCCTTGTGAGACCATATGCTGGTGCGGTTGGCCCTGGGTTCCTCCTAATGCAAGACAATGCTAGACCTCATGTGGCTGGAGTGTGTCAGCAGTTCCTGCAAGACGAAGGCATTGATGCTATGGACTGGCCCGCCCGTTCCCCAGACCTGAATCCAATTGAGCACATCTGGGACATCATGTCTCGCTCTATCCACCAACGTCACGTTGCACCACAGACTGTCCAGGAGTTGGCAGATGCTTTAGTCCAGGTCTGGGAGGAGATCCCTTAGGAGACCGTCCGCCACCTCATCAGGAGCATACACAGGCGTTGTAGGGAGGTCATACAGGCACGTGGAGGCCACACACACTACTGAGCCTCATTTTGACTTGTTTTAAGGACATTACATCAAAGTTGGATCAGCCTGTAGTGTGTTTTTCCACTTTAATTTTGAGGGTGACTCCAAATCCAGACCTCTATGGGTTGAAAAATTTGATTTCCATTTTTTTTATTTTTGTGTGATTTTGTTGTCAGCACATTCAACTATGTAAAGAACAAAGCATTTCAGAAGAATATTTAATTAATTCAGATCTAGGATGTGTTATTTTTGTGTTCCCTTTATTTTTTTGAGCAGTGTATATGTATGTGTGTATGTATATATATATATATATATATATATATATATATATATATATATATATATTATATATACTGTACATGCCCACATACCTAAGCTGAAACACACTGGACCAAACCCTCAGCAGTAGAGAAAAGGGAAAAAGACTACCAGCTCCTTCAACCACCAAAGGAGCTAGCATCACTCTAGGGGCCTAGTAAAAACAGACACAAAAGGAAAAAGGACTTATCTTTAGATGAGCTGGCGCAGACAATCCACCAAAACTTCCAGCACTATAACCCGCAAAAAGCTATAGGGAGCGGGAGGAATAAATAGCCTCACCAATTACCAACGAACCACACCTGATGGGAGGTGGGATTCAGTTCAAACCCAAAACAGTCAGATCGAGTCACATGCAGCAACTCTGACAGATCGTCTCAGAACACCCACAGGGCGTGACATATGGGCATCTGTGGATGACGCACTGTTATGGGCATCAGTGGATGACACTATTATGGGGGCATCTGTGGATGATGCACTGTTATGGGCATCTGTGAATGACACTATTATGGGGGCATCTGTGGATGACACTATTATGGGGGCATCTGTGGATGATGCACTGTTATGGGCATCTGTGGATGACACTATTATGGGGGCATCTGTGGATGACACTATTATGGGGGCATCTGTGGATGACGCACTGTTATGGGCATCTGTGGATGACACACTGTTATGGGCATCTGTGGATGACACTATTATGGGGGCATCTATGGATGACGCACTGTTATGGGGGCATCTGTGGATGACACTATTATGGGGGCATCTGTGGATGACGAACTGTTATGGGCATCTGTGGATGACACACTGTTATGGGCATCTGTGGATGACGCACTGTTCTGGGGGCATCTGTGGATGACGCACTGTTCTGGGGGCATCTGTGGATGATGCACTGTTATGGGCATCTGTGGATGACACTATTATGGGGGCATCTATGGATGACGCACTGTTCTGGGGGCATCTGTGGATGATGCACTGTTATGGGCATCTGTGGATGACGCACTGTTATGGGGGAATCTGTGGATGAAGCACTGTTATGGGCATCAGTGGATGACACACGGTTATGGGGGCATCTGTGGATGATGCATTGTTATTAACAGTGCGTCATCCATAGATCCCCCCCATAACAGTGATCCACAGATATCCCCTTAATAGACTTTTAAGGGGATATCTGTGGATGGCACTGTTATGAGGGCATGATCATTTGTGTGGAATCTGACACAGATGCGGGGGGGATCTGTGGATGACACTGTTATGGGGGGCCGGGGGGATCTGTGGGTGACACATATATAGCAGCGCCAGCATCTTGTGCTATATGTGTCATGATCATCCACAGATATCTACCCCCCCCCCCCCCCATAACAGTGTCCCTATCAGTAACTGGGGGTGGAGGCCGGCAACTATTGTAAGACGGACCCTGCGTTCCTTATGTAAGTGAGCTTAAGTTGTAAATAATAAACTTGTGCAAAGTATGTACTAGTATTACTACTATCTAATAATCCTTATCTATCACTTCACTAGCTTACTGGGACAGTCAGGACTGTAGACAAGATCAGAATCCATTCACTGGGGCAGTTAGGCACACTGGGCGCGGGCAGGCAGGCTCCCACTCTTCAAACATTCAAAATAGGCACTGGCAGCCGACGGCAGCGTAATGTGACGTCACTCATCTGTCACGCCGAAAAAGCATGCTCCTCCCACTTTATTAATGAAGCAGGCGGAGCCGGCGCGTGACGTCGGAATGAGTGACGTTACGCCGCCGGGAGACTGAGACAAGGAGCACAGCGGTGCAGTTAGGGTGGAGTCTGGATAACACTACAGACCAGCACGCAGTATGTATGTATGTCACTCTCATACATGACATGAAGCTGTGCGGTCGGACACTAGTGCGGGGCGGCTGGCAGGCGGCAGTGCAGGAGGCGGAGCACAGGGGTGTGATTAGGGTGTGCCCAGGCACACCCGGCACACCCTGTGCGCACGCCTATGGTGACACGTTTGATAAAATCGTTGCCTATCTCGAAAAGGTACATGGGGGGGGTTGGCAGAGGTCACGACTCTACGTGCCCAATTCTTTAGCCGGACCCAAAGGGAAGATGAGGACCTACAGGACTATGCGACGGCCCTGCAGGAGTTAGAGAATAACCTTAATCGTCGAGCCCCTAGGGCTCCAGAGCATACCTCACTCCGTGTGGTCCGGCTGGATCACGGTGTACATTATATTGTATATAGTTTTCTCTTCTAAAGTCATTAAAATTATTTTGTTTCACACAGCTTACTGTCCATGCATTCATTCTTGTGTGGTTCACTGTATCCCAACGGACTCCCTTGGGTCCACCTCTTACAATGTCACACAGCAATAGAACAGAGGATTTTGAGAGATTTAGGCCCCTGTCACTCAGGCACAGCAGTGGTTCATTCACGGCAAAAGTGGGTTCTTTTCACCCAGCAATACAACAGACGATTTTGAGAGATTTAGGCCCCTGTCACCCAGGCACAGCAGGGGTTTATTCACGGCAAAAGGGGGTTCTTGTCACCCAGCAATGCAACAGACGATTTTGAGAGATTTAGGCCCCTGTCACCCAGGCACAGCAGGGGTTCATTCACGGCAAAAGGGGGTTCATGTCACCCAGCAATAGAACAGAGGATTTAGAGAGATTTAGGCCCCTGTCACCCAGGCACAGCAGATGTTTATTCACGGCAAAAGGGGGTTCATGTGACCCAGCAATAGAACAGAGGATTTTGAGAGATTTAGGCCCCTGTCACCCTGGCCCAGCAGGGGTTCATTCACGGCAAAAGGGGGTTCATGTCACCCAGCAATAGAACAGAGGATTTTGAGAGATTTAGGCCCCTGTCACCCAGGCACAGCAGGGGTTTATTCACGGCAAAAGGGGATTCATGTCACCCAGCAATAGAACAGAGGATTTTGAGAGATTTAGGCCCCTGTCTCCCAGGCACAGCAGGGGTTTATTCACTGCAAAAGGGGATTCATGTCACCCAGCAATAGAACAGAGGATTTTGAGAGATTTAGGCCCCTGTCTCCCAGGCTCAGCAGGGGTTTGTATATGCCAAAAATGGTAAAATATCACCTGTCAATTTACGGCACTAAAATTGGCACTTTTTTGCATTAAAATGGCTATAAAATAGTCCTTGAAAAGGCTAAAGGGATGTAAAAGTCAGTAAAATGTGCTTAAGAGCACGGCAACTGCTCTGCAAACAAATGTGGATAGGGAAATAGCTTAAAATAAAATAACTAAAAATTAAAAATGATTAACCTGTAACTCAGAGAAGGAGGTAAATATGGAGTCGGAGGTTGAGGAGGCGGTGAATGTGGTGTTGTAGGTGGATGCAGCAATGGAGGAGGAGGAGGTAGCCAACAATTTTTTTTTTATTTTTTTTATTGGGGTAGGTAGCCCCTAAAATATTGTGACAAGTAAAAAAAAAAAGAAAACAAAGAATCATTGCACTTGACTTGAGTACAAGAATGTATGTTTGATGGTGGTATAAATGTCTATTCTGCACAAGGTACAGACAAGTCTTGTGGGATCCAAGCCTGGTTCATTTTAATGAACGTGAGCTTGTCCACGTTGGCTGTGGACAGGCGGCTGCGCTTGTCTGTAATGACGCCCCCTGCCGTGCTAAACACACGTTCAGATAATACACTGGCTGCAGGGCAGGCCAGCACCTCCAAGGTGTAAAGGAAAGGGCAAGCTCAGGCCATGTGCCCAATTTGGAGACCCAGAAGTTGAAAGGGGCAGACCCGTCATTCAGTACGTGTAGGCTTGTGCACACATACTGCTCCACCATATTGGTGAAATGCTGCCTCCTGCTAAGACGTTCCATATCAGCTGGTAGTGCTGGTTGTTGTGGCGTGCTGACAAAGCTTTTCCACATGTCGGCCATGCAAACCCTGCCTTCTGAGGTGCTGGCGGTGCCCCAGCTGCGTTGGCGACCTCTTACTCATCCTCTGCCTTTGCCTTCTGCTTCCACTGTGCTCCCGCTGTCAGGTGGAAATGCCACCAGCAGCGCGTCTACCAGCGTGTGCTTGTACTCGTGCATCTTACGATCACGCTCCAGTGACGGAATTAAGGACGGTACGTTGTCCTTATAATGGGGATCCAGCAGCGTCGCCACCCAGTAATCAGCACAAGTTAGAATGTGGGCAACTCGGCGGTCGGTAAGGAGACACTGCAGCATGTAATCGCTCATGTGTGCCAGGCTGCCCAGAGGCAACGAAAAGCTGTCCTCTGTGGGAGGTGTATCGTCTGTGTCCTCTGTATCCCCCCATCCATGCACCAGTGATGGCCATGAGCTGGTCTGGGTGCCACCCTGCTGTGAACATGGTTCCTCCTCCTCCATCTCCTCCTCCTCATCCTCCACCTCGTCATCCTCCAGAACTGTGCCCTGGCTGGACAATTGTGTACCTTTGGTTTGTGGGTGCAGGAACCCACCCTCGGAGCCAATTGGGAATGACTAGCCGGAAACCCTACGAAATGATCCCTCCTCCTCCTGTGCCACATCCTCTTCCATCATCGCCAGGAGCGTTTTTTCAAGGAGGCATAGAAGTGGGATAGTAATGCTGAGAATGGCGTTATTGGCACTGGCCATGTTAGTGGAGTACTCGAAAAAGCGCAACAAGGAAGACAGGTCTCGCATGGAGGCCCAGTCATTGGTGGTGAAGTGGTGCTGTTCCGCAGAGCGACTCACCCGTGCGTGCTGCAGCTGAAACTCCACCTTGCACATGCTGGCCAGACTGTGCGAGCAGCAGGCAATAGTAGAGTTCCGTGGGCACGTCGCATATGAGGCAGTGAGCGGAAAGGCCGAAGTTACGCTGCAGCGTTGGCAGGTGAGCAGCAGCAGGATGAGAACGCCGAAAGCGCGCACAGACGGCCCACACTTTCTGCAGCAGCTCTGACATGTCGGGGTAATCTTTAAGGAACCTCTGCACCACCAAATTCAGCAAATGCACCAGGCAAGGGATGTGCATCAAACCGGCTATTCCCAGAGCTGCTATGAGATTTCTCCCTAGATCGCACACCACCAGGCCGGGCTTGAGGCTGACTGCCACAAACCACTCATCGGTCTGTTGTTCAAGGCCCGTCCACAGCTCCTGCACGGTGTTGGGTTTGTCCCCCAAATAGATAAGTTTTAAAACTGCCTGCTGTCGTTTACCCCTGGCTGTGCTGATTTTGGTGGTGAAGGTGTTACGGTGACCGGATGAGGAGCTGGTAAAGGATGAGGAAGCAGAGTAGGAGGAGGAAGCAATAGGAGGCAAACTGAAGCGCCCTACAATCCTCGGTGGTGGAAGGACATGCGCCAAACTGCTATCTGCCTCAGGCCCAGCCGCCACTGCATTTACCCAGTGTGCTGTAATGGAGATATAACGGCCCTGACCGTGCTTACTGGTCCACGTATCCGTAGTCAGGTGCACATTGCCACAGATGGCGTTGCGCAGTGCACACCTGATTTTGTCCCCTACTTGGTTGTGCAGGGAAGGGATGGCTCGCCTTGAAAAGTAGTGGTGGCTGGGAACAACGTACTGTGGGACAGCCACCGCCATAAGGCCTTTAAAACTATCCGTCTCCACCAGACGGAATGACAGCAATTCAAAGGCCAGTAATTTAGAAATGCTGGCATTCAGGGCTAGGGATCGCGGGTGGGTTGGGGGGTAATTCCTCTTCCTCTCCAGCGTTTGGGAGATGGAGAGGTGAACGCTTCTGTGGGACATTGTGGAGATGCTTGGTGACCCAGGTGTTGGTGTTGCTGGCAGATCCTCTGTTTGCGGGGTGGTAGGTGCCATTGTCACTCCAGAGGTGGATGAAGAGGCCACGACCGCAGCATAAGAGGAAGCAGGTGGAGCCAGAGACCTTTCTTGGTTTTTGAGGTGTCTACTCCACTGCAGCTCGTGCTTTTCACTTAAATGCCTGGTCATGCAGGTTGTGCTCAGGTTGAGAATGTTTATACCTCGCTTCAGGCTCTGATTGCACAGCATGCAAACCACTGTCTTGTCTTGTCGTCAGCACATTGTCTGAAGAACTGACACGCCAGGGAACTCCTTGGAGCTGGCTTTGGTGTGCTCTGTCCCTTGCAGCGGTGGGCAGTAGGAGGCATAATGTCTAGAGGACAGCCGCTCCGCTTTTGCACCCTGCTCCCTCTTCTGCTGTGCTGGTGACTCTGTGCGACCACAGCCTTTTCCTCAGAACTACATAGGTCACTCGCATGACCTTGATTCCATGTGGGGTCGAGGACCTCATCGTCCTCCACATAATCTTCCACTCAATCTTCACCCCTGACTTCATTGTCGGTCTGCACGCTTTAGAAATCCCCAACAGTTGGCACCTGTGTTTCGTCATCATCCGAGACGTGCTGCGATGGTCCTCCCATGTACTCATCTTGAAAGATAAGTGGGCATCGGTGCACTCAATCTCTTCCACTTCTGGGGCAGGGCTAGGTGGATGGCCCTGGGAAACCCTGCTAACAGAGTCATCAAAAAGCAGAAGAGACTGCTGCATGACTTTGGGCTCAGACTGCTTGGCTGATTTGCAAGGGGGGTGAGGTGAAAGACTGATGGACATCAGCTGCAGGTGCCAACTGTGGTCTTTCAGAAGAAGACTGGGTGGGAGACAATGTGAAGGAACTGGATCCACTGTCAGCAACCCAATCTACTATCGCCTGTACTTGTTCAGGCCTCACCATTCGTAGAGCAGCATTAGGCCCGACCAAATACCGCTGCAGGTTTTGTCGCCTACTCGCACCTGAGGAAGGGGTTTCACTTGTGCGTGTAGCTGGCACAGATCGACCACGTCCTCTACCTGCAACAGAAGCTCCACCAGCAGCACCACGACCTGGGCCGAGTCCATTATTTGATGCTTTTATCATATTTTCAGAATTTAGGATCTTGCCCTAAATGGGTGTTTAATTAATAGTAGAATATAACGACAGTATGTAAAGGGTGTATCTCACACTGCCTGAACCAGAGTAGGCCTCAATTAAAGATTTATTTTCCCAAAATGGCTGTATATCAAATGGCTGTATTTCAAATCCCTGAATCAAACCCCTGTATGTAGAGTGAGTGTCTCACAGGGCATGAACCAGTGTAGGCCTGAATTAAATATTTCTTTGCCCAAAATGGCTGTATTTCAAATGGCTGTATTTCAAATGCCTGAATCAAACCCCTGTATGTAGAGGGTGTATCTCACACGGCCTGAACCAGTGTAGTGCTGAATTCACGGCCTGAACCAGTGTAGTGCACCAAATGGCGGTATTTAAAATCTCAGAATCTTACCCAAATGAATTAGGGGTATATCTCACAATGACATCTGCATTAAAGTCTGGCAATTTTATTTTTTTTGGCCCAAACGAGTGTTTGTTTAACAACTGAATTTGACAGCAGTATATAAGCCTGTAATTTTACACGTGCTGATGCTGCAAGGCCTGAAAATAGTGTTTTTTGTAAAAAAAAGTGTGTTTTAAAAACCCCAGAAAATGATGGGTGTAGTTCTAGCTTAAATTGCACACTGACTAATCCAGATGTTGTAGATTGCCCAAAAAGTTTTTTTGGTAACAGAATATGAAAGCTGTATATATTAAACTTGAATTTAACACTTGCTGATCAGGAAAATACTGTTTTTTGAAAAAAGAAAGTGTGTTTTTCAAACCCCAGAAAATGATGGGTGCATCGCGCATAAGCAGCCACTGGCACAGTAAAAAAAAGCCAAGCTCCCCAGAACCTGTCCTGCCGCAGAGTTTGTACGGGTAGTTAACGGCATGTTTCTGCTGGAGAAGCCTATCAAGCATATACAAGGTGGAGTTCCAGCTCGTCGGTCAGTCACAAATGAGAAGTCTGACGGGCAAGTGGTGTCACCGCTAAAAGTCAGCAAGGCGAGCCATGGCTTTGTAAGAACTTCTAAAATGGCCAGAGATTTTTATGGCCTGCCGCAACACATCCTGGACCCCAGGGTATTTGGCAACGAATCGCTGAACAACGAAGTTCAGGATGTGTGCCATGCATGTGCCATTGTGTGTCATTTTGTCCTGTTTCAGCGCACTCAGAGGATTGGCACCGTTGTCGCACACCACTTTACCAACTGTCAAATTGAGCGGGGTTAGCCACTGATCGGCCTGTGACTGCAGAGCTGAAAAGAGTGCTTGACCGGTGTGGCTCTTGGCTTCCAGGCACAACAGCTGCAGCACAGCATGTCAACGTCTCACCTGGCACGTCAAATATGTTCTGGAGAGCTTGGCAGTAGCAGTGGAAAAGGAGGAGTCAGCCGACAAGGAGACAGAGGATGGAGTAGGAGGAGGAGAAGAAGAGGCAGGGCTGCATGCAATCCGTGGAGGTAACACCAAATCCACACAGGTGCCACGGGTTACATGCTTGACGGCCGTCAGAAGGTTCACCCATTGGGCAGTGCCTTCCCTGCCTGTGTTTGCTAGACCACGTTTCTGTGGTCAGATGTATCTTGGCACCAACACTGTGTGCCTGAGATATATTAACTTGCCGCTGACCGTGACCATATAGTTCAGGGATGCCCTTATGGGAGAAATATTTCCTTCCGGGTACCTTTCTTTGCCAATGGCCACAAATTTTCTAAAGGCCTTAGAGTCCACCAATTTATATGGCAATAGTTGGCGGGCTAGCAGTTCCGACAAGCCAGCGGTCAGCTGTTGGGCAAGAGGATTATCGGCGTCATCATTTTTTTTACGCTCAAACATTTGGGCCACGGAAGCCTGTCTTATGCCAGATGAACGCAACAACGGCACGGTGGAGGGTGGAGTGGAGGAAAAATGGGGGAGAGAGGAGAAGGAGAAGAGGCAGGATGGGGAGCGCCTGGAGTGTGGCTTTGTGGGTTCTGACGGCGTTGCTCCCACTGGGCTCAGTGATGGGAGGCCAGGTGCCTTCTTAAGGCGGTCATCCCTAGGTTAGTGTTGGGTATACCGTGACTTATGCATTGACAGCACAGGCTGCAGATGGCAACACTATTATCAGCAGCTGACACGTTAAAAAAAAGCCCACACTGCGGAGCCATGTGCCGGCATCCTGGGAGCGCAAGATGACACCATGCATGGTGGATGGCTCATTCCAGATACATTTGCAGTCTGCTTTTTTCCTCCTGTGCACTGCGAGTTCTGTCTGCTTCTCCTCCTTCTGTTCCCTTTCTGCTGCTCTGTCTCTCCCTCTGAACCCCCCTTCTCTTCCTTTCTTGTGGGCACCCACGTGACGTCCATTGACACGTCATCATTGTCACCTTTACCACCACTGACATTAGAGATCTCGGAGTAGGCAGCAACAGCGGCGACCAACCTGCTTGGGCTGATCTGGGTACTGTCGTCAGACCGCTGGGTGGCGGCCGTTGCTACCTCCTCTTCCTCATCCGATGTCAAGAATGACTTTGCATCGGTAAGGCCAGGGAATGGGTGGGAAAATAATTCCTTGAGTGGAGGGGCTATGGTGGTGGTGGTGGTGTCTTTGGGGGTGCAGACAGCAGAGAGTGAGAAGGGTGCAGATACAGAAGATGAGGAGGGTGCAGAAGCGGAAGGCTAATTGAGCCACTCAACCAACTCTGGTGCGTCCTTTGAAGTTATCGTGCGCGCTTTCTCCAACTCCCCACTTAGGCTCCGGCTTGGTGCACCTGCCCGACCCTACCATCCCTGTGGAACGGTCTGCCTCTTTCTCTGCCTATCATTTTCTAAATGAGCCTCTGAGTAGAGAAGAGCAGTATTTGTGGAAGAATGTATATCACAGCCCGCAATCAGTATTTGGCGGAAGCAGGTATATAGAACCCCTCAATCGATATTTGGCAGAAACAGGTATATGGCACCCCTCAATCGATATTTGGCAGAAACAGGTATATGGCACCCCTCAATCAGTATTTTGTGGAAGCAGGTGTATTGCACCCCTCAATCAGTATTTTGTGGAAGTAGGTGTATTGCATCCCTCAATCAGTATTTGGTGGAATAAGGTATATAGCAATAGCACCCCTCAATCAGTATTTAGTGGAAGAATTTATATGGCACCCTTCAGTCAGTATTTGGGGAAACAGGTATATAGCACCACTCAATCAGTATTTGGCATAAACAGGAATATGGCACCCCTCAATCAGTGTTTTGTGGAAATAAGTGTATTGCACCCCTCAATCAGTATTTAGTGGAAGAAGGTATATGACACCCCTCAATCAGTATTTGGCAGAAAATTGTGTATTGCACCTCTCAATCAGTATTTGGTAAGAAGGTATATGTCACGCCCATGTGCATGTTCGTGATTCCTTGGGAGCCGCATGCAGTTGCCCGCTGTCTGGGTGTTTTGTCAACCGCAGCTGGGGTCTGTTAGTAGTTTGCCTCAAGTGCGGTTGCCGCGGACAACAGGTGTTTGTTGGCAGTGTAGCAGCCTGAGCTGGTTGCTAGGCGTCTCACTGTTAATGCGTGCGGTTGCCTCTGGCTATGTGTGTGTGTATGTATACACTTTCTCTGTCTGGTGTGCACGAAGTTTATGTATGATGTTTTGAAGATGTTTCTGTGGTCTCTTTGTTTATTGCAGCTATGGTTTCCTGGGTTCCTGTGTGATGTTGGTGTGTGCTGTGTCCGTTTGTGCTCCCTAATTCTGTCGTCCTGGCCGAGCAGCGACTAAACATCTTCTGGCATCGCACTGCTGAGGGTTTCCCCCATCCTCAGCCGTGACAGTATGACCGCATTGGCTCCTTACTTGGATCCACCTTCGGAAGAGGGTGCAGCATGCATCGCCATCGGTTTGTGGGGTGCATGCACGTTCTCTGGAGGGAGAGCGTTTTGGGGATCATCGTTTACAGCGCGGTTGGTGGCTTATTCCCCGCCACCTTACCTTCCGTGTCCGTGTTGGTGATCCCTCGTTCCTATCTTTGGTCGTCTGCTGGCAGCACTCCGTTAGTGTTCCGGCTGTGTGCTGGTTAGGAGTGTCTGTTCGCAGCGACTGGAGTGGGAACATTAGTAGAGAGTGGACGCAGTGTCAGTGCGGTCTCCCCGGGCTGTTTCTTTGCTGGTATCTGGTTCCTGTGTGTTGCTCCAGAGCCTGGCAGTCGGATCTTGGTTCCTGTGTGTTGCTCCAGGGTCCGGCAGCAGTCCTGGGGAGACTCGCATGTTCTGGCGCTGATTCCCCTACATTTCCCTTCTCCCATTCCTGTTTTTGGTCCCTCACTGGTTTTCCCCTTTTTTTTGGTGGTGGGGGCTTTGAGGGGTGGGAGTGTCACGCCCATGTGCATGGTCGTGACTCCTTAGGAGCCGCATGCAGTTGTCCGCGGTCTGGGTGTTTTGTCAACCGCAGCTGGGGGCTGTTAGTAGTTTGCCTCAAGTGCGGTTGCCGCGGACAACAGGTGTTTGTTGGCAGTGTAGCAGCCTGCACTGGTTGCTAGGCGTCTCACTGTTAATGCGTGCGGTTGCCTCTGGCTATGTGTGTGTGTATGTATACACTTTCTCTGTCTGGTGTGCACGAAGTTTATGTATGATGTTTTGAAGATGTTTCTGTGGTCTCTTTGTTTATTGCAGCTATCGTTTCCTGGGTTCCTGTGTGATGTAGGTGTGTGCTGTGTCCGTTTGTGCTCCCTAATTCTGTCGTCCTGGCCGAGCAGCGACTAAAAATCTTATGGCATCGCACTGCTGAGGGTTTCCCCCATCCTCAGCCGTGACTATATAGCAATAGCACTCCTCAATCAGTATTTAGTAGAAGAAGGTATATGACACCCCTCAATCAGTATTTGGCAGAAAATGGTGTATTTCACCCCTCAATCAGTATATGGTGGAAACAGGTATCCGGCACCCTTCAATAAGTATTTGGCGAAAACAGGTATATAGCACCCCTCAATCAGTATTTTGTGGAAGCAGGTGTATTGCACCCCTCAATCAGTATTTGGTGGAAGAAGGTATATAGCAATAGCACCCCTCAATCAGTATTTAGTGGAAGTTGGGATATGGCACCGCTCAATCAGTATTTGGCAGAAACAGGTATATAGCACCCCTCAATCAGTATTTGGCGGAAACAGTCATATAGCACCCCTCACTCATTATTTGGCAGAACAGGTATATGGCACCCCTCAATCAGTATTTGGCGGAAACAGGTATATAGCACCCCTCAATCAGTATTTGGTGGAAACAGGTATATGGAACCCCTCAATCAGTATTTGGTGAAAGCAGGTGTATTGAACCCCTTAATCAGTATTTGGTGGAAGAAGGTATATAGCAATAGCACCCCTCAATCAATATTTAGTGGAAGAAGGTATATGACACCCTTCAATCAGTATTTGGCAGGAAACAGGTATATAGCACCCCTCAATCAGTATTTGGAAGAAGGTATATAGCAATAGCACCCCTTTAGTAAGTATTTAGTGGAAACAGGTATATGGCACCCCTCAGTCAGTATTTGTCGGAAACAGGTATACAGCACCCCTCAATTAGTACTTGGCGGAAACAGGAATATGGTACCCCTCAATCAGTATTTTGTGGAAGTAGGTGCATTGAAGCCCTCAACCAGTATTTTTGGGGGGCACAGATATATCACACCTGTTGCGATTAGTTACTTCAATAGTGTTTCTCCCTCTATCTAGCTGCGGTAAAGCAGAAGAACCGCTCACAACTGCTGCACAATACAAATAAACTATAATATAATTTCTATGTTAGAAAGTATATGATAAGTATATCACACCCCTCTATATCACACCTATCGATAGCACACCTATACCAGTCCTTAAAAGGACTTTTGTGGCCCTATTAGCTAGCGTTTGGTGTCCCTAACTGTCCCTGCTCCAAAATGCAACCTCTCCCTACACTGGCAAAATACATAGTGTAAAATTGCTGCCAGATCGGGTTCAGTTATAGGGTTGGGGGTGTGTCCATGTGCTAAAACATCTCAATTGGCTGTCCTGTCCCTAACCCTGATGGATGTGTCATGGGTCAAAGTTCGGCGCTATGCAAAAAAATAAGGCACGTGCAAATATCACCATATGTTTGCATGTTCGGCAAATCGCGAACGAGCAAAGTTCACCTCAAAACGACCGCGGGGTGAACTGCAAGGACATCTCTACTTCTCAGCATGAATTGGACGATGAAGAGGAGAAGGAGGAGGAGCAGGAGACGGTTGCCTCCGATACAGAGGGTAGTACCCATGGAAGTTTAATTCCATCTGTTCAGCGTGGGTGGGCAAAAGAGGAGGAAGAGGATGAAGAGATTGAGAGTCATCCTCCTGATGACGACAACAAAGTCTTGCCCATTGGTACTCTGGCACACATGGCTAGCTTCATGTTAGGCTGCCTTTCCCATGACCAGTGCGTTATACGCATTTTAGACAACACAGATTACTGGTAGTTCATCCTTCTCGACCCCCGCTACAAAGAGAACTTATCATCTCTCATTCCTCTGGTGGAGAGGACGATCAAAACGGTGCAATACCAGAAGATCCTTGTTGAAAAATTGCTCCAAAAATTTCTATCTGACAACACTGGCGGCAGAGTCCGTAGTAACTTGGATAATCGAGGAGGGGAGACAAGGGGAACACACAGCAGTTCCAACAGAGGCAGGGCAACACTCTCCAAACCCTGGGACAGTTTCATGACACCCCGCCAACAGACTGTGTCAGTGTCCTTAATGATCCCTCAGTGCCTTACAACTACTGGGTGTCAAAGCTGGACACGTGGCACGAACTGGTGCTTTACGCCTTGGAGGTGCTGGCCTGCCCCACCGCCAGCTTTTTGTCTGAGCCGATATTTAGTGCTGCTGGTGGCATTATAACAGATGAGCGTATCCGCCTGTCAACTGAAAATGCTGATAGGTTGACTCTTATAAAAATTAGCAACAGTCATGGAGGAACATCGGCCGGGACGAGTCGCGAACGCAAT
The DNA here is from genome assembly GCF_905171765.1 of Bufo bufo. Taxonomy (NCBI): domain Eukaryota; kingdom Metazoa; phylum Chordata; class Amphibia; order Anura; family Bufonidae; genus Bufo; species Bufo bufo. The sequence goes on from NC_053389.1 coordinate 325,980,849, forward strand.
AAAATATTTGTGAACCGCAAGTTTGCGGCGGGCTCCATTCACTTTAATGGCAGGCGAACCTGAAAAACCTTCAGGTCATTATTGCATCCACCAAATTCTTTCAAGAAGTGTACAAATTGTCCCAAAACATGGACAGTGGCATACCAGAGGGGAATTAATGGTAAAAATTCCCACAGAAAAATATGTATTTTAATCAGAGGCCATTTATATGCATCTTAAAGGGAAACTGTCAAACATGTGGCCTGCTGGATCCTAGAAAAAATTTCTTTCAGGCCACGGGAGTACAGGTCCCAAAAATTAGGCATTCACCTGACAGAAAACATCAAGTGATTATGTGGCTGGAGGTTTATTAGAAGGTCATTGGATATCAATTTTACTGCAGACCAGTACAAATAGATTTCAAATACATATATTTAAAAGAACACAAAAAATATAAAATTGGATTAAAAACATGGCTAACGAAATCCCCCCTCTTGAAAAAAACCCAAATGATAATAGTTAAAATTCGATAACATGTGGTCGTCATCAACAGGTGTTGAATTCCTCTGAGGTCCCAAACATTAGTCATTCACCGGACAGAAAAGAACAAGTAATTATATGGTAATGGTATATTAGAAGGTCATTCAATATCAATTTTACTATAGGCCAGTGGACTTCAGGCCCCAAAAATTATTCAATCACCGTACAGAAAAGCACAATTGATAATGTGGCTGGAGGTAAATTAGGCAGTCACTGTATAACAATTTTACTGTTGGCCAGTTAGATTACAAGCCTCAAAAATTATGCATTCACCGTACAGAAAAGAACAATTGATAATGTGGCTGGAGGTACATTAGGCGGTCACCATATAACAATTTTATTGTTGGCCAGTTAGATTGCAGGCCCCAAAAATTATGCATTCAATGTGCATAAATGATCAAGTGATTATGTGGCCGGAGGTATATTAGACAGTCAATGGATATAAATTTTACTGCAGGCCAGCGAACTACAGGCCACAAAAATTATTCATTCACCGTACAGAAAAGAACAATTGATAATGTGGCTGGAGGTACATTAGGCGATCATCATATAACAATTTTACTTTTGGCCAATTAGATTACAGGCCCCAAAAATTATGCATTCAACGTACATAAATGATCAAGTGATTATGTGGCCAGAGATATATTAGACGGTCAATAGATATAAATTTTACTGCAGGCCAGGGGACTACAGGCCCAAAAAATTATTTATTTACCGTACAGAAAAGAACAATTAATAATGTGACTGGAGGTAAATTAAGCGGTCACCGTCTAAAAATTTTACTGTTTGCCAGTAAGATTACAGGCCCCAAAAATGATGCATTCACCGTACATAAATGATCAAGTGATTATGTGGCTAGGGGTATATTAGACGGCCATTCAGTATAAGTTTTACTGCAGGCCAGTGTAGTACAGGCCCCAAACAATAGGCATTCACCAGACAGAAAAGAACAAGTAATTATGTGGCTGGAGATATTAGACGGTCATTAGATATCAATTTTACTGCAGACAAATAGATGTCTAATACATATATTTAAAAGAACAAAAAATATAAAACTGGATTAAAAACATGGCTAATGAAATCCCCCTCTTCAAAAAACTCCAAATGATAATAGTTGAAATTCGATAAAATGTGGTCGTCACAGATGTTGAATTCCTCCGAGTCCCAAATATTAGGCATTCACCGGACAGAAAAGGCCATTTATGCTGCTGTATTTACCTAAGACAGGGACCATTATTTGTTCTGGGTGGTGGTGGATATTTGTGGGCTGTTAGGAGGAAATTCAATTAAATGTGGTCGTAACAGGTGTTGAATTCATCCGAGATCCATGCCTCATTCTTTTTTAGAAATATGAGGTAGTCCACACTGTCGTGATCTAGGCGAGTGCGCCTATCTATCGGTCACGATCCTTCCTGCTGCGCTGAATGTCCTTTCGGACAGGAGACTCGACGAGGGGCAAGCCAAGAGTTCCATGGCAAATTGTACCAGCTCTGGCTACAAATCAAGCCTGCACATTTAGTAGTGCAGGGGTTCCTCGCTTCTCAGAGCGCCCACATCGGCCGTTAACCCAATGTAGTCGGATACCTGTTTGTGTAGGCTTTTCCTGAGGCTGGCTCAGGAGGGCAACTGTAGATGGGTTGGCTGCAAGAATGATCTCATATCCGAAGTGACCAACATATCTTCAAACCGCCCTCTTCTTGCATGCGCTGTAGGATTAGTACTCACAACTGTCGTCCTCGGACTCCTCCCCCCATCCACGGACAACACCAGGGATCCCAGAAAAGTTAAAAGCCTGCTCTTCTTGCTCCTCCTCTTCCCCCCAGGCACCATCTTCCTCTGACTCCTCTTTAGACTCCTGCTGACTTGTCTCAGATGGAGTAGCGTCCCCTGGGAATTCATTCAGCATTGCGACTTCCTCATCTTCCTGCTCCTGCTCCTCGACGGCTTGATCAATGACACAACACAATGCACACTCCAGAAAGAAGGCATAAGGTACGATGTCACTGATGGCGCCCTGGCTGCAACTGACCAGTTTGTTGATCGGCCGCAGAAGTCTGCATGTGTTGTACATGAGCTGCCACTGGCGCGGTGAAAAAAAAAAAACAAGCTCCCCAGAACCTAACCTGCCGCAGAGTTCGTACATGTAGTCTTTAACGGCACATTTCTGATGGCGCAGCCTATCAAGCATATACAAGGTGGAGTTCAAGTGCGTCAGGCAGTCACAAATAAGACATCTGATGGGCAAATGGTGCCGTCGCTGAACGTCAGCAAGATGAGCCATGGCCGTGTAAAATCTTCTAAAATAGCCAGAGATTTTTCTGGCCTGCCGCAAGACGTCCTGGAATTTGGCAATGAATCGCTGCATGACTAAGTTCAGGATGTATGCCATGCACGGCACGTGTGTCATTTTGCCCTGTTTCAGCGCGCTCAGCAGATTGGCAGTGTTGTCGCACACCACTTTACCAACTGTCAAATTGAGCGGGGTTAGCCACTGATCGGCCTGTGCCCGCAGAGCTGAAAGCAGTGCAGGACTGGTGTGGCTCTTGGCTTCCAGGCACAACAGCTGCAGCACAGCATGTAAACGTCTCACCTGGCACGTCAAATAGGTTCTGGGGAGCTGGGGGGGTGCAGGGGGAGAGGCGGGAGCAGTGGAAAAGGAAGAGTCAGCCGAGGAGGAGAAGGAGGATGGAGTAGGAGGAGGAGAAGAAGAGGCAGGCCTGCATGCTATCCGTGGCAGTAACACCAAATCTACACGGGTGCCACGGGTTACATGCTTGATGGCAATCAGAAGGTTCACCCAGTGGGCAGTATAAGTTATGTACCATCCCTGTTTGTGTTTACTAGTCCACATGCCTGTGGTCAGATGTATCTTGGTACCGACACTGTGTGCCAGAGATACATTCACTTGCCACTGAACTTGGCCATATAGCTCTGGAATGCCTTTCTGGGAGAAATATTTCCTTCCAGGGATCTTCCATTGCAGTGTGCCCATGGCCACAAATTTTCTAAAGACCTCCGAGTCCACCAATTTATATGGCAGTAGTTGGCGGGATAGCAGTTCCGACAAGCCAGCGGTCAGCTGTTGGGCAAGAGGATTATCCGACGTCATAATTTTTTTACGCCTGAACATTTGGGCCATGGAAGCCTGGCTTTTGCCAGATGAATGCGACGACGGCACGCTGGAAGGTGCAGTGGAGGACAAATGGAAGGAGAGAGGAGAAGGAGAAGAGGCAAGACGTGGAGCACCTGGAGTGTGGCTTTGTGGCTTCTGAAGGTGTTGCTCCCACTGGGCTTGGTGATGGAAGGCCAGGTGCCTTCTTAAGGAGGTCGTCCCTAGGTGAGTGTTGGGCTTACCATGACTTATGCGTTGACAGAAAAGGCTGCATATGGCAACACTATTATCAGCAGCTGACAAGTTAAAAAAAAGCCCACACTGCGGAGCCATGTGCCGGCATCCGGGGAGCGCCAGATTTGACCGTGCATGGTGGATGGTTCGCTCCAGATACATTTGCAGTCTGCTTTTTGCCTCCTCTGCACTGCAAGTTCTGTCTGCTTCTTATTCTTATCCTCAATATCTGCTGCTCCGTCTCTCCCTCTGAACTCCCCTCTTCCTCTCTTGTGGGCACCCACATGATGTCCATCGACACGTCATCATCGTCACCTTCACCACCACTGACGTTAGAAATCTCAGAGTAGGCAGCAACAGCGGGGATCACCCTCCTTGGGCCGATCTGGGTACTGTCGTCAGACCACTGTGTGGCGGCAGTTGCTACCTCCTCTTCCTCATCCGATGCCAGGAATGGCTGCGCATCAGTAAGGTATGGGAATTCATGGGAAAATAATTCCTCTGACTTGAGTGGAGGGGCTATGGTGGTGATGGGTGTGGTGCCTTTAAGGGTGCACACAACAGAGAGTGAGGAGGGTGCAGATACAGAGGATGAGGAGGGCGCAGAAGTGGAAGGCTGAGTGAGCCACTCAACAAACACTGGTGCGTCCTTTGATATAATCGCATGCACCTTCTCCAACTTCCCACTTAGGCTCCGGCCTGGTGCACCTGCCCGACCCTACCATCCCGTGGAATGGCCTGCCTGTCATTTTCAAAATGACCCTGTGACAAAGTCCGTATAGAAGAGCAGTATTTGTGGAAGCAGGTGTATAGAACCGCTTAATTATTATTTGCTGGAAGCCGGAATATCAAACCCCTTTATCAGTTTTTTTAGGGGTCAACTGGTATATCACACCAGTTGAAATTATTTGTTCCAATAGCGTTTGTCACTCTGTATAGTTGGGTTATCTCAGCAGAACCACACACAACTCCTGCAAATTACAAATGTACTATATGGAAATTATATTATAGATATATCACACTCCTGCCTCACTCAGTTTTTTTGGGGGGCAAATGTTATATCACACCAGGTGAAATTATTGGTTCAAATAGCATTTGTCACTCTGTATAGCTGTGGTACAGTCCTGATTAAAAGTTTAAGACCACTTGAAAAATCATATTTATTATGGCTGGATCTTAACAAGGTTCCAAGTAGAGCTTCAACATGCAACAAGAAGAAATGGGAGTGAGACAAAACATTTTTTGAGCATTCAATTTAATGAAAACAACAAATAAACTGAAACAGGCTGTTTTTCAACTGATCAAAAGCTTAGGACCACACCTCCAAAAAAAAAACTAAACCCCCCAAAACAGAAATACAACTTCCAAACATGAACTCAGTAATGAGTAGCTCCGCCGTTATTGTTTATCACTTCAAAAAATTGTTTTGGCATGCTTGATGCAAGCGTTTCCATGAGGTGAGTGGGAACATTTCTCCAAGTGGTGAAGATGGCCGCACGATGGCTGTCTAAACTGTTGTCCATTTTTGTAAACTTCCCTTGCCATCCATCCCCAAAGGTTCTTAATTGGATTTAGATCAGGGGAACACGCAGGATGGGCCAAAAGAGTGATGTTATTCTCCTGGAAGAAGTCCCTTGTCCTGCGGGCATTGTGTACTGTAGCGTTGTCCTGTTGAAAAACCCAGTCGTTACCACACAGATGAGGGCCCTCAGTCATGAGGAATGCTCTCTGCAACATCTGGACATAGCCAGCGGCCGTTTGACGCCCCTGCACTTCCTGAAGCTCCATTGTTCCACTGAAGGAAAAAGCACCCCAGACCATTATGGCGCCCCCTCCACTGTGGCGCGTAGAAAACATCTCAGGTGGGATCTGCTTGTCATGCCAGTAACGTTGGAAACCATCAGGACCATCAAGGTTACATTTTTTCTCATCAGAGAATAAAACTTTCTTCCACCTTTGAATGTCCCATGTTTGGTGCTCTCTTGCAAAGTCCAAACGAGCAGTTCTGTGGCGTTCAAGGAGACGAGGTCTTTGAAGACGTTTTTTGTTTTTGAAGCCCTTCAGTCTCAGATGCCGTATGATGGTTATGGGGCTGCAGTCAGCACCAGTAAGGGCCTTAATTTGGGTCGAGGATCATCCAGAGTCTTGACGGACAGCCAATTGGATCCTCTGGCTCAGTGCTGTTGAAATTTTTTGGGTCTTCCACTTGACTTTTTTGTTCCATAACCCTCAGGATCATTTAAGAAATTCCAAATGACTGTCTTACTGCGTCCCACCTCAGCAGCGATGACGCGCTGTGAGAGACCCTGCTTATGCAGTTCAACAACCCGACCACGTTCAAAAAGGGAGAGTTTTTTTTTGCCTTTGCCATCACAACATGTGACTACCTGACAGAAAATGACAATTAATCCAAATCTTTGCACAGATTTGGCCTTTTAAAGGCATGTGGTCCTAAAAATAACACAACTCAGAAATCTCAGAAAGCAGGAGTGCTAACTCTACTACATCTGTAATTATACCTAATAGGTAACTTGCGCGCAAGCTGCCTTGCTTGGATGTGGCGTCTGTAGCTGTTTCTCAGCTGTTTTCCCTCTCCGGAATCGAACCATGATTCCCCCGTTACCCATGGTCTACATGGTTTGGGCTAAAAATAACATTGAAAGTTGATAGGGCAGACATCCGAATGGATCGTCGCCATCACTGGGACGTGCGATCGCCCCCAGGTTATCTAGAGTCACCAAAGTGGCAGCAGGCCCTCACACGTAAGGTTTTAGATTGTCAGATCAGCAGGCTCTTGCTCCAAATGTTTTTGATGGTCACCAGCAGGCCACCAATCATAATTTTTCAAGGCTGTGTATGATGCCCTCCTTTATGTGTAACAAAGGGTGTATTGGAGTGCCGGTTCCTTGTAATTTTTAGCACCCCAGTTCACTTAGTGCGTAGGCTTTATGAGTGCAGGAGTCCCACTACATGAACAATTGTACCGCAATATGAATGAGGCCCTCCTTTATGTGATATACAGGTTTTATCGGAGTGCCTCTTTCTTGTAATTTTTGGCAACACTTGCACTTTATATACAAGTAAATGTTTTTCCTCTAAAATCGATTTTTTTCTTTGGTTTTGTGCGTATTATTATCAGTCTGTAAAAGTGGCGTACTATTCGGACAACATCATTCCCAGCAGCAACCTGCGAGTACAAGATGCATCCAGGCTTCCTCCCCATGCTGTTCCAGAACCATTTTGTTGGTGCTTCTATCAATTTCTGACATTTTCCTATAACCCAGGCACCCTCCTTTCTTCAGAGCAGGGGGTTCCTGGTTTAATGCTCTGGTTCTCCCATTGACATCCATTACTTTCGGGTGCTCGGTCGAGCACCGGAACATCCAGATGCGTTTTAGCCCGAGCACCCGAGCACTATGGTGCTCGGTCAACACTAATCTCTACATGAAAATAATGTATTTGGTGTAAATTGCGATAGGGGCATATTTGGAGACATTGACTTCACAAGAGATACAGAGCAGTGGAGTTTGCTTTGAAATTTAAAATTTCAACACTACGTAATTCAGCCCATACAGCAAAAGTAGGTGTACAGTCACCCATCAATTTTCCCCCAAAAATCCAGTTTCACATAACACATTTCACCACTACATAATTCGGCCCATACCTCAAAAGGTATACAATCACCCATAAATGTAAAAATTACAAATGCACTATACGGAAAGTATATTCTAGGTATATCACACCCCTGCCTCAATCAGTTTTTTTAGGGGGCAAATGTTATATCACACCTGCACACCTGACCAGTTAATCTGTCCTTGAGGCTGGTTTTAAAGTCAGTATAAAACTGAGTCTGCTTGTATAGAACCTACCATTAGCCATCTGGCTCCAGGAGAAGTATATGGTGGGTTCAGCATGCATGTTGGTACTTGCATCCCTGGATCCGATGAAAGCTGTAATGGCACCGGACGGGGTTACAAGCAAAGTGTACTTGGCTTGCATGCTGACCTGCACTCCCTGGATTTTATGTGGCTGTCATGGCCTATGAACAGGTAGGAACAAGAGTTAGGGACCACTCATGAGACGACCTTGACGCGGTGAGTGGCTTACTATGCTTTGGCCAAAATATAAACCAATGTCTCATCCAGCATGGAGGGCAGAGTGCTGGATGTAGTGTGCGATCACATTTGCATTATCCGTTTGTATATGTATTTCGCCATAGTGATGTGCACCTACAGGCAGGTTGTGCTGACCCAACCCCTTATTTTTTTCTTTGTAGTATATATTGGAGGCGTGGCGATCTCCTTGGAGTCATTGCACACCTGACCAGTTAATCTGTCCTTGAGGCTGGTTTTAAAGTCAGTATAAAACTGAGTCTGCTTGTATAGAACCTACCATTAGCCATCTGGCTCCAGGAGAAGTATATGGTGGGTTCAGCATGCATGTTGGTACTTGCATCCCTGGATCCGATGAAAGCTGTAATGGCACCGGACGGGGTTACAAGCAAAGTGTACTTGGCTTGCATGCTGACCTGCACTCCCTGGATTTTATGTGGCTGTCATGGCCTATGAACAGGTAGGAACAAGAGTTAGGGACCACTCATGAGACGACCTTGACGCGGTGAGTGGCTTACTATGCTTTGGCCAAAATATAAACCAATGTCTCATCCAGCATGGAGGGCAGAGTGCTGGATGTAGTGTGCGATCACATTTGCATTATCCGTTTGTAAATGTTATATCACACCAGTTGAAATTATTTGTTCAAATAGTGTTTGTCCCTCTGTATAGGTGGGGTATCTCAGCAGAACCGCACACAACTCCTGCAAATTAGAAATGTACTATACGGAAAGTATATTCTAGGTATATCACACCCCTGCCTCAATCAGTTTTTTGGGGGGGCAAATGTTATATCACACCAGTTGAAATTATTTGTTCAAATAGCATTTGTCACTCTGTATAGCTGGGGTATCTCAGCAGAACCGCACACAACTCCTGCAAATGAGAAATGTACTATATAGAAATCATATTACGTATTAAGTATTAAGTATATTCTAGGTACTGCATATAACAGTCACCCATCAATTTTCCCCAAAAAAATCCTGTTTCACATAACACATTTTACCACTACGTAATTCGGCTCATACCTCAAAAGGAGGTATACAATCACCCATAAATTTAAAAATAAAAAAAAGCCAGTGTCACATAATGAATTTCACCACTAAGTACTTCAGTCCATATCGCAAAAGAAGGTTTGCATTCATCCATACATTTTCTTGAAAAAAGCCAGTGTCACATAAAGAATTTCACCACTAAGTAAGTCATTCCATACAGCAAAAGGAGGTGTACATTCACCTATACATGTTTACTGCTTCTGAATTAAAATTGGGGCAACCAGCTTTAGCTTCCTCTGATGTGTATGCTTACAGAGTCATTTTGTTATGGCTTTACACAGGGAGCAAGATTGTTATGCACAATTCTGATGGAACTCCTGATCTTAAGAAACTGGACTTGGACTCCAAAGCAGAGGCTCTCTTGTCATGTCTTGTGTACTGTGGAGATCGAATGCAGAAGGAGCAGATAAAAACACATGAATGTTTTCAACTTAGTGAAGCTGCTTGATTTAATTGTGAACAGATGGTAAAAGCAATGTCTGCTGGTGTGTTGTCATAAGCGTCTTCATTATGTTTACTGCAGAACCCAGGACGACATAATTCGTTCCATACAGCAAAAGAAGGTGTACAGTCACCCATCAATTTTTCCGAAGAAAACATGGTTGAAATAAAAATATTTACCAATGAAAGGATAAGGGAATTTGGCTCATACAGAAGAAAGTCTACTATGACACATAAATGTTCCCCAAAAAAGCCTGTTTCACATAAAAAATTTCACCACTACGTAATTCGGTCCATACCGCAAAAGGTGTACAATCACCCATCAATTTTCCCGAAGAAAACATGGTTAAAATAAAAAATTTCACCAATGAAAGGATAATGGAATTCAGTTCATACAGAAGAAAGTCTACTATCACCCATCAATTTTCCACAAAAAATCCTGTTTCACATAATTTTTTTTACCACTACATAATTCGGTCCATCCTGCGAAAAGTGCTTCACTACATATAACTGCACTGCTGAACGGAAATTAGGCCCTAATTATTTTCTACTTCTACATAACATAAAAGGCTTTTCAACAGATTAGTACAACGCTGGACAGTGAATATATTTTTATTTTGCCAGTAATACATGGCAAACTGGGCTTTAGAGTATAGCACTGCACTGCACAAGGGCAATTAGGCCCTCACTTTTTTACATTTCTACAGAACACAACTGGCTTTTCAACAGATAAGTGCAAAGCAGGACAGCAGATATATTTTTATTTTACAAGTAATACACTGCAAACTGGGCTGTAAAATATCTCACTGCACAGCTGAATGGCACATAGGCCCTAATTTTTCTATTTTTACACAAAAGGCTTTTCAACAGATAAGTGCAACGATGAACAGTGAATATATTTGTATTTCACCAGTAATACACGGCAAACTAGGCTGTAACATATCTCACTGCACCGCTGAGCGGCAAAGATATTTTTCCTTTTTCCACGAAGACACGCAAAAAATGGCTGTCATTGTCACACTTTACCACACAACAGCTAATACGCCCTTTTTTCCCACTAATACAAGCCAAAAAATGCTTTAGGACATATAACTCCACCGCACAAGGGCAAATAAAACATAGAAATATTTCCTTGTAATAAACCCTGTTAATGACTGTATCAAACAGCACTTGCACCCTAAGAAGAACGGTTTGCTGGAATTACAGAGCTACAGTATATAATGGCAATTTGGATCCCCAGTCAGTGCAGCAAGGAGTAATAGGATTGTTCCTATTACCCAGGCTGTAACCTCCCCTACTGAACACTGTTCAACATAAATGCTGTGGAATGATTCCTCCCCAGGCTCGGACTGGCCCACAGAGGTACAGGGGAATCCCCCGGTGGGCCCCTGAGTGAGGTGGGCCTCTAGTTACCCACCCCCTGCACAATTGGCACATAACACATTAGATTTACTGCACTACATACATTCAATGTACAGCACCTCAACCAGCCTATGTACATATCAAAAACTTGTTAGATTATGTATTATATTTGAATGCATCCATATGGTGGGCCGCCAAAATAAATTTTACTGGTGAGCCCTAGGTACCTCAGTCTGACACTGTTTCTCCCTATCCTTTCTCTATCTGCACTAAGTACACTGGAAAATGGCAGAATTCAAGATGGCTGAGGTTATTTATAGGGCTGTGACATCAAAGGGCTGGCTGGCTGCTGATTGGCTGCATTCATGGCATTATGGGTGATCCCACCTTCCCAGAGTTCCTTTTTCCATGTCCTCACACATGCATCAGCCATTTTAGGAAAAATGTAATTTGTTACCACGAAGAGCAAGGAAATTCACATGGAATTTTTCCTGAAATTTCATAATGAATTCACTTTGTCAGCTTCAATACGCTCATCTCTAATGGCGATGCAAAGAAAAACATTTTTTTTTTTCAATGTTTTTTATGTTCGTGTTAAAACACAAGAAAAAACTATATAAATTTGTTATTGCCATAATTATACTGACCTGAAGATAATAGGTCAGTTTTACTTCATACCCATAAAATTGTGGTAGAATTGCACTTTTTTTCCAATTACTGTACACCCCATTTGGAATTTTTTTTCCAGCTTACCACTAATTCATATGCAATATTAAATGGTGCCATTAGAAAGTACAACTTATCCTGCAAAAAACAAGCCCTCATATGGCTACGTGAATGGAAAAATAAAAAACGTTATGGCCCCAGAGAGGTAGGGAGTGAAAAAAGAAAACAAAAAAACAAAAAATCCTCGGGAGGTGAAAGGGTATGTGCTCCATACAGGTAGAATTTTTTTTTTTAACACTGTTTATGCTAAATGTTATACTGATCAAACTTAGCACAAAAAAGGTCTGTAAATGAACTCAAATGTAACTAGAATACTTTTCAATTCTTTTAAAATGCCCATTGGGTTGGTAAAGGCAACTCTACTTTAATTCTAGCACTTAAGGCATGTATGCCCATGCCCAATAACACACTGTACGGACTAAATTCCTCCACTGTACACATATTAGCAATGATTAGTAGAACATCTGTTACTGTATAATGAAGGATCATATGTTTGTAGAATCTAGCTTATCCTTACATAATCCACTTTTTAATCAACTTGCAACACGTGTTTTCTGCAAGTGACTGTGTAAAGAAGCATTGTAGTATAATAATGGCAGTAGTATTGGTACATCACTGTGTATTAATTAGTTTACTTGATAGATATTCTTATTAATAAAACATTATTTAACCTCATAATTGTTTGTCACTTAAAGGGGTTGTCTGGGTTCAGAGCTGAACCCGGACATACCTCCATTTTCACCCCGGCAGCCCCATGACGTGAGCATCGGAGCAGTTCATGCTCCGATGCTCTCCTTTGCCCTGCACTAAATCGCGCAGGGCAAAGGCATTTTTTGGAGATGCGGTGACGCACCAGGGCTCTCCATGGGGCTGCCTGGAAGGCCGGTGACGTCACCGGCACTGATTGGCGGAATTTATCCCTCCCATCAGAGCCGGTAATTTAAATCCCTCCCATCAGAGCCGGTAATGTTACCAAACACACTGCCGGTAGAAGTTTCCGCCCCGGCAGTGTTTTATTGGAAAGTATGAGATGCTCCGATGCTAGCCTCAGGGGGGCTGCCTGGGTGAAAATAAGGGTATGTCCGGGTTCAGCTCTGAACCCGGACAACCCCTTTAAAGGGGATATCCAACACTAAACTTTTTTAACAGACCCCTTCAAAGTGGCTGGACCCTTGGTGGGGTTCATACAGTTGAAACCAGAAGTTTACATACACTATATAAAAAGACACATATGCATGTTTTTCTCAATATCTGACATTAGTGATGGACGAATATCTGCCGGGATGATTCGCGAAAGCGATCACGCAAACAAAATTAAATGTTTGTGAACCGCAAGTTCACGGCGGGCCCCATTCACTTTGATGGCAGGGGAACCAAAAAAAAACCTTCAGGTCATTATTGCAGCCACAAAATGCTTACAAGAAGTGCACAAATCGTCCCACAACATGGACAGTGACATACCAGAGGGGGATTAATGGCAAAAAAATTCCCCCAAAATATATGTATTTTAATCAGGGGACATTTTATGTGTATTAAAGGGAAACTGTAAAAAAATGTGGCCTGCTGGAGCCCCGAAAATTTTTATTTTAGGCCCCATGGGAGTACAGGCCCCAAATATTAGGCATTCACCGGACAGAAAACATCAAGTGATTATATGGCTGGAGTTATATTAGACGGTCATTGGATAACAATTTTACTTCAGGCCACTGGAGTACAGACCCCAAAAATTATTCATTCAATGTACAGAAAAGAACAAGTGATTATGTGGCTAGAGATATATTAGACGGTCATTGGATATCAATTTTACTGCAGGCCAGTACAAATAAATGTCAAATACTATTGATGAGCGGGAGTTGCCATATTCAATTTCACGATATTTCGCGAATATTCGATTGAATATTCGTCTTTTATTCGTCAAAATCAAATATTCGTCATTATTCTATTTATCGAGAATAATATGCAATTTAATTATTCGCGTATTGCGAGTTTAACTGTATAAGGCAACTTTCATATTGGTTGGCTGTCTAGAAATAACGAAGATAACGAATATAGCACTATATTCACTATATTCGTTAAAGGGTTTCTACCATCGGAATTACTGTTATGTAGCTGTTTGACATTAGCGATGTGCTAATGCCAGCACTATATAACAGTGTTTTTTACATTTGTCCCTGCAGCCGTTCTGCTAAAATACACACTTTTACAATATGCTAATGAGCCTCTAGGTGCTATGTGGGCGTAGATTCAGCACCTAGAGGCTCAGTCTATTCACCCTTTATCCTGCCCAGGTCCTCCGTTCTGCCCGCCCCGCTCCTCTTGATTGATGTCCAAGTTCCATGCATCGTTGAGGAAATCCCGCGCCTGCACCGTTCATTTCTGTATTCGGCGCAGGCGCAGTGAGTGAAATTTACGCCCACATAGCACCTAGAGGCTCATTAGCATATTGTAAAACTGTGTATTTTAGCAGAACGGCTGCAGGGACAAATGTAAAAAACACACTGTTATGTAGTGCTGACATTAGCACATCGCTAATGTCAGTCAGCTACATAACAGTAATTCTGATGGTAGAAACCCTTTAATTCTAGCAAGCCAATAGGAAAGTTGCCTATGGACAGCTCTAAGTTGGATTCGCAATGCGAGAATATTACTTTGCCTATTTTTTGCAATAAATAGAATAATGACTCAGTAGAGCTGTCCATAGACAACTTTCCTATTGGCTTGCTAGAATTAGCGAATATAGAGAATATAGCGCTATATTCGTTATCTTCGTTATTAAAGAAAATAGCGAATAATCGTTATCTTCATTAAGAACTTATTAATGAAGATAACGATTATTTGTTATCTTCGTTAATAACAAAGTTAACAAATATAGCGCTATATTCTCTATATCTGTTAATTCCAGCAAGCCAACCATTAGAAACTTTGCCTATACACAAAATTACGTTGGATGCTCAATGCGTAATTTTACTCGCAATGCCATCCAACTTTGAGCGTGGTCTAGATGACCGTGATTCTCACATCCGACAATACATTCTAGCATGGAGGCGCTCCCATGGTGATGGCGACACTCCATGCGCACGGGAAGTTGGCACTTGGCAGACGTGCCAACGGGCACTGACTGGAGTGGGCAAGGAGCACGGAGTCCCCCGGACATGTAAGAAGAACTGCTTTTGGGAAGTGGAAACAACTTTAAAAAAATTTAAAATAAATGAATATTCGAATTAGCGAATATATAGCACTATATTAGAAATATTTGCGAATTAGCAAAGTGCTGATATTCGAGATAAAAATTTGCTAACACTATCAAATACATATGTTTAAAATAAATAAAAATATAAAATTTTATTAAAAACATAGCTAACAAAATCCGATATGATAATAGGTAAAATTCTATAACACGTGGTCGTCACAGGTGTTGAATTCCTCCGAGGCCCTAAAAGATCATAAATGATCAAGTGATTATGTGGCTGGAGGTATATTAGACGGTCAATGGATATATACGTGTATTATACTGCAGGCCAGTGGACTACAGACCCCAAAAATTATTCATTCACTGTACAGAAAAGAACAATTGATAATGTGGCTGGATGTACATTAGGCGGTCACAGTAAAGTAGTAATGGTGTTGGTCCCTCTTCAAACACTGGAGCATGAAGTTCCCCATTTGCACTAAATTGGAAGCGGTGGAGTGGCCTGGCTCCTGCTTATCGCCCAGGAGAATGTCGTCCTCGGTCTCCTCCCCCCATCCACGGACAACACCAGGGATCACAGAAAAGTTTAAAGCCTGCTCTTCTTGCTCCTCCTCCTCCTCCTCCCCCCAGGCACCATCTTCCTCTGACTCCTCTTCAGACTCCTTCTGACTTGTCTCAGATGGAGTAGCCCCCCTGGGAATTCATTCAGCATTGCAACTTCCTCATCTTCCTGCTCCTGCTCCTCGACGGCTTGATCAATAACTCGACACAATGCATGCTCCAGAAAGAAGGCATGAGGTACGATGTCACTGATGGCTCCGTGGCTGCAACTGACCAGTTTAGTGAGTTCATCAAATGGCTGCAGAAGTCTGCATGTGTCGCGCATGAGCTGCCACTGGCGCGGTAAAAAAAAAAATAATAATTCACAGAACCTTACCTGCTGCAGAGTTCGCACAGGTAGTCGTTAACGGCACGTTTCTGATGGAGCAGCCTATCAAGCATATACAAGGTGGAGTTCAAGCGCGTCGGGCAGTCACAAATCAGACGTCTGATGGGCAAATGGTGTCGTCGCTGAACGTCAGCAAGGCGAGCAATGGCCGTGTAAAATCTTCCAAAATGGGAAGAGATTTTTCTGGCCTGTCGCAAGATGTCCTGGAATTTGGCAACAAATCGCTGCGCAACTAAGTTCAGAATGTATGCCATGCATGGCACGTGTGTCATTTTGCCCTGTTTCAGCGCGCTCAGCAGATTGGCACCTTTGTCGCACACCACTTTACCAACTGTCAAATTGAGCGAGGTTAGCCACTGATCGGCCTGTGACCGCAGAGCTGAAAGCAGTGCAGGACTGGTGTGGCTCTTGGCTTCCAGGCACAACAGCCGCAGCACAGCATGGTAACATCTCACCTGGCACGTCAAATAGGTTCTGGGGAGCTGGGAGGTGCAGCGGAAGAGGCAGTAGCAGTGGAAAAGGAGGAGTCAGCCGAGGAGGAGACAGAGAATGAAATAGGAGGAGGAGAGAAGAGGCAGGCCTGCATCACACGGGTGCCACGGGTTGCATGCTTGACAGCCGTCATAAGGTTCATCAAGTGGGTAGTAAAAGCTATGTTCCTTCCCTGCCCTATTTTGCTGGACCACGTGTCTGTGGTCAGATGTTTTTTGGCACCAACACTGTGCCAGAGATACATACACTTGCCACTGAACGTTGGCATATAGCTCTATAATGCCCTTTTGGAAGAAATATTTCCACCCGGGGACCTTCCATTGTGTTATGTCAATGGCCACACATTTTCTAAAGGCCTTCAAGTCCACCAGTTAATATGGCAGTAGTTGGCGGGCTAGCAGTTCCAACAAGCCGGCGGTCAGTGGTTGGGCAAGAGGGTTTTCCAGCGTCATAAATTTTTTACGTTCGAAAATTTGGGCCACGGAAGCCTGCCTTCTGCCAGTTGAACGCGATGACGGTACAGTGGAAGGTAGAGTGGAGGACAAATGGGAGGAGAGAGGAGAAGGAAAAGAAGCAGGACTGTGGCTTTGTAGGTTCTGATGGTGTTGCTTCCACTGGGCTCAGTGATGGGAGGCCAGCAGCTGACATTTTATAAAAAGCCCACACTGGGGAGCCATGTGCCAGCGTCCTGGGAGTAGAGATGGCCTTGCTGTTCGCCCGGTGGTCATTTCGCAAGAACTTTGCTCGTTCGCAGAGTATAGAGAGTATAGAGACACCAAACACTAGCTCATAGGGCCACAAAAGTCCTTTTAAGGACTGGTATAGCTGTGCTATTGATAGGTGTGACTTACTGAGGGGTGTAATATACTTATAATATACTTTCTAACATATAAAGTATATTATAGTACATTTGTATTGTGCAAAAGTTGTGTGCGGTTCTGCTTCGATACTGCAGCTACACAGAGTGACAAACGCTATTGGAACAAATAATTTCAACTGGTGTGATATACCAGTTGCCCCCCCCAAAAAAAGTGATTGAAGCAGGGGTGTGATATACCAATAATATACTTTCTATAGTTCATTTAGGTAGTGCAGCATTTGTTTGCGGGTTTGCTGAGTTACCTCAGCTACACAGAGTGACAAATGCTATTGGAACAAATAATTTCTACTGGTGTGATATACCAGTTGCCACCCCCAAAAAACTGATTGAAGCAAGGGTGTGATATACCAATAATATACTTTCTATATAGAGCATTTAGGTAGTGCAGCATTTGTTTGCGTTTTTGCTGTTTTACCTCAGCTACACAGAATGACTTACCCTATTGGAAGAAATCATTTATACTGGTGTTCTATATCAGTCCCCCCCCCCCCCCCAAAAAAAAAAGTGATAGAAGCAGGGGTGTGATTTTCCATCTAATATAATTTCCATATAGTACATTTGTAATTTGCAGGAGTTGGTGCAGTTCTGCTGAGATACCTCAGCTACACAGAGTGACAAACGCTATTGGAACAAATCATTTCTACTGGTGTGATATATTAGTTGCTTCCCAAAAAAACTGATTGAGGCAGGGGTGTGATATACCTTCTTCCACAAATACTGCTTTTTTATAGGGTCTTTTGTACAGGGTCATTTTGAAAATGACAGGCAGAGGAAGAGGCAGGCCATTCCGCAGGGGTGGTAGGGGTCGGGCAGGTGCACCAGGCCGGAGCCTAAGTGGGAAGTTGCAGAAGGTGCAAGCGATTACGTCAAAGGACGCACCAGACTTGGTGGAGTGGCTCACTCAGCCTTCCGTTTTTGCGCCCTCCTCATCCTTTCTATCTGCACCCTCTTCACTCTCTGCTGTGTGCAACCCCAAAGACACCACCACCACCATATCACCTCCGCTCGAGTCAAAGGAATTATTTTTCCAACCATTGCAAGACCTTACCGATGCGCAGCCATTCTTGGCATCGGATCAGGAAGAGGAGGTATCAATGTTCGCCACCCAGCAGTCTGACGACAGTACCCAGATCATCCCAAGCAGGGTGATCTCCGCTGTTGCTGCCTACTCCGATATCTCTAATGTCAGTGGTGGTGAAGGTGATGATGATGATGTGTCGATGGACGTCACGTGGGTGCCCACAAGAGAGGAAGAGGAGGGGAGTTCAGAGGGAGAGATGGAGCAGCAGATAGGGAGGAGAAAGAGGAGAAGCAGGCAGAACTTATAGTGCACAGAAGGCAAAAAGCAGACTGCTAATGTATCTGGAACGAGCCATCTACCATGCACGATCACATCTGGCGCTCCCAGGACGCCGGCACATGGCTCCGCAGTGTGTGCTTTTTTTATTGTGTCCGCTGCTGACAATAGTGTTGCCATTTGCAGTCTGTGCTGTCAACGCATAAGTCGCGGTAAGCCCAACACTCACCTAGGGATGACCGCCTTTAGAAGGTACCTGGCCTCCCATCCCCGAGCCCAGTGGGAGCAACATCATCAGAACCCACAAAGCTCTCCATGTCCTGCCTCTTCTCCTTCTCCTCTCTCCTCCCATTTGTCCTCCACTCCACCTTCCACCATGCCGTCGTCGCATTCATCTGGCAAAAGGAAGGCTTCCGTGGCCCAAATGTTCAGGCGAAAAAAGATGATGACGCCGGATAACCCTCTTGCCAAACGGCTGATCGCTGGCTTGTTGGAACTGCTGCCATATAAACTGGTGGACTCGGAGGCCTTTAGAAAATTTGTGGCCATTGGCACAACGCAATGGAAGGTCCTCGGAAGGAAATATTTCTCCAAAAAGGGCATCCCGGAGCTATATGGCCACGTTCAGAGGCAAGCAAATGTATCTCTGGCACACAGTGTCGGTTCCAAGATACATCTGACCACAGACACGTGGTCTAGCAAACACGGGCAGGGAAGGTACATAACGTTTACTGCCCACTGGGTCAACCTTCTGACGGCCATCAAGCATGCAACCCGTGGCAACCGTGTGGATTTGGTGTTACCGCCATGGATTGCATGCAGGCCTGCCTCTTCCTACTCCATCCGCCGTCTCCTCCTCGGCTGACTTCTCCTTTTTCACCTGCTACCGCCTCTTCCCCTGCATTCCCCCAAGCTCCCCAGAACCTATTCGACGTGCCAGATGAGACGTTGCCATGCTGTGATGTGGCTCTTGTGCCTGGAAGCCAAGAGCCACACCGGTCCTGCACTCCTTTCATCTCTGCAGTCACAGGCCGATCAGTGGCTAACCCCGGTCAATTTGACAGTTGGTAAAGTGGTGTGCGACAACAGTGACAATCTGCTGAGTGTGCTGAAACAGGGCAAAATGACACACGTGCCATGCATGGCACACGTCCTGAACTTAGTCGTGCTCGATTCCTTGCCAAATACCCTCGGGTCCGGGACATTTTGCGGCAGGCCAGGAAAATCTCTGGCCATTTTAGAAGATCTTACACAGCCATGGCTCGCCTTGCTGACTTTCGGGACGACACCTCTTGCCCATCAGACATCTGATTTGTGACTGCCTGACGAGCTCAAACTCCATCTTGTATATGCTTGATAGGCTGCTCTAGCAGAAACGTACTGTTAACGACTACCTGTACGAACTCTGCGGCAGGACAGGTTATGGGAGCTTTATTTTTTTTTCACTGAGCCATTGGCTGCTCATGCGCGACGTATGCAGACTTCTGCGGCCATTTGATGAGATCACCAAACTGGTCAGTCGCAGCCAAGGCGCCATCAGTGTCATCGTACCTTACGCCTTTTTTCTGGAGCGTGCATTGCGTCGTGTAATTGATTAAGCCGTCGAGGAGCAGGAAGAGGAGGAAGTCGTAATGCTGAATGAATTCACAGGGGGGTCGGGACAAAGGAGGATGGTGACTGGACAAAGGAGGAGCAAAAAGAGCAGGCTTTAAAGAGAACCTGTCACCAGGATTTTGTGCATAGAGCTGGGGACATGGGCTGCTAGATGGCCGCTAGCTCATCTGCAATACCCAGTCCCCATAGCTCTCTGCGCTTTTATTGTGTTAAAAAAGAGTTTTGATCCATATGCAAATGACCTGATATGAGTCCTGTATCCGGAGATGAGTCAAGCGGAAAGGAGCCCAGCACCGCCCCGCGTCCTCCGAATCTCCTCCTTGCTGGCTGACATCACAGAGCTGGAGCGCCGAAATCTCGCGATGCGCGAGCTAGCGCATGCGTAGTTCGTTCCCTGTGCTGATGCCAGTACAGGGAATGAACATGATGCCGACACTGCGCATGCGCTAGCTCGCGCATCGCGAGATTTTGGCGCTCCAGCTCTGTGATGTCAGCCAGCAAGGATGAGATTCGGAGGACGCGGGGCGGAGATGGGCTCCTTTCCGCTTGACTCATCTCCGGATACAGGACTCATATCAGGTCATTTGCATATGGATCAAAACTCTTTTTTAACACAATAAAAGTGCAGAGAGCTATGGGGACTGGGTATTGCAGATGAGCTAGCGGCCATCTAGCAGCCCATGTCCCCAGCTCTATGCACAAAATCCTGGTGACAGGTTCCCTTTAAACTTCTCTGGGATCCCTGATGTTGTCAATGGCTAGGGAGAGGAGACCGAGGTTGACATTATCCTGGACAATGAGCAGGAGCCAGGGCACTCCACTGCTTCCAATTTAGTGCAAATGGTGGCCTTCATGCTCCAGTGTTTGAAGAGGGACCCCCGTATAAAAAGCGTAAAGTGCAAGGACCAGTACTGGGTGGCAACGTACTTAGACCCCCGGTACAAAACAAAATTTTGGAGGAATTCAACACCTGTGACGACCACGTGTTTCAGCTATTATCATTAGGATTTTCATCAAGAGGGGGGATTTTGTTAGCCATGTTTTTAATCCAATTTTATATTTGTAGTTCTTTTAACCCCTTAACGACCCAGGACGAGAATGTCCTAAATCGCCGGCACTTAGTGCTAGAGGACGAGCGTTCTTGTCATTCAGTCGTTCCTCCCCCCCCCCCCCCCGCGTGCGGTCCCGCGATCAGCGGCAGAGATCCAGCTGTTACTGATAGCCGGATCCCTGCTGCATCCACCAGCATCGGCGATGGCGCCGATGCCGGTGTATTAACCCCTCATATGCCGCGGTCAGCGCTGACCGCGGCATATGGGAGGTTTGCGCTCCCTCACCTCATCCATCGGTCCCTGCGCTACTGTGGCGGGGACTCGATGGTTGCCATGGCAGCCCCAAGCCATTACAAGGCTTGGGGCCTGGCATGTACGGAAGCCTAAGAGGCCCAGCCCCCAGGCTGGGTCTACTAGGCAACTGTTAGCGTCTTACAGTGTAAGACGCTAACAGTTCAATACAGCACAATACAGATGTATCATGCTGCATTGAAACAGGGATCAGACCCTGTAATGTTGAAGTCCCAGAGTGGGACAAATAATAAAGTGAAAAAAAAAAGTTAATAAAATTTAAGTTTACACTAAAACATCATTTTTTTGTTTAAAAAAAACTGTTATTGTGTAAAACTTACATAAATATAAAAATGTATACATATTAGGTATCGCCGTGTCCGTATCGAACGGATCTATAAAAATATCATATGACCTAACCCCTTAGGTGAACACCGTAAAAAATAAAAAATAAAAACTGCTAAATAAACCATTTTTTGTCCCCTTACATCACAGAAAGTGTAATAGCATGCGATCAAAAAGTCATATGCACCCTAAAATAGTGCCAATCAAACAGTCATCTCATCTCGCAAAAAATGAGACCCTAACTAAGACAATCGCCCAAAAACTAAAAAAAAATGGCTCTCAGACTATGGAGACACTAAAACATGATTTTTTTGGTTTCAAAAATGAAATCATTGTGTAAAACTTACATAAATAAAAAAAGTATACATATTAGGTATTGCCGCGTCCGTGACAACCTGCTCTATAACAATACCACATGATCTAACCTGTAAGATGAATGTTGTAAATAAAAAAATAAAAAAGACGGTGCGAAAACAGCTATTTCTTGTTACCTTGCCTCACAAAAAGTGTAATATAGAGCAACCAAAAATCATATGTACCCTAAACTAGTACCAACAAAACTTCCACCCTATCCCGTAGTTTCTAAAATGGGGTAACTTTTCTGGAGTTTCTACTCTAGGGGTACATCAGGGGGGCTTCAAATAGGACATGGTGTCAAAAAAAAACAGTCCAGCAAAATCTGCCTTCCAAAAACCGTATGGCATTTTTTCCTTCTGCGCCTTGCCGTGTGCCCGTACAGCAGTTTACGACCACATATGGGGCATTTCTGTAAACTACAGAATCAGGGTCATAAATATTGAGTTTTGTTTGGCTGTAACCCTTGCTTTCTAACTGGAAAAAAAATATTAAAATGGAAAATCTGCCAAAAAAGTGAAATTTTGAAATTGTATCTCAATTTTCCATGAATTCTTGTGGAACACCTAAAGGGTTAACAACGTTTGTAAAATCAGTTTTCAATACCTTGAGGGGGGTAGTTTCTTAGATGGGGTCACTTTTTTGGAGTTTCTACTCTAGGGGTGCATCAGGGGGGCTTCAAATGGGACATGGTGTAAAAAAAAAACAGTCCAGCAAAATCTTCCTTCCAAAAACTGTATGGCATTTCTTTCCTTCTGCGCCCTGCCGTGTGCCCTTACAGCAGTTTACGACCACATATGGGGTGTTTCTGTAAACTACAGAATCAGGGTCATAAATATTGAGTTTTGTTTGGCTGTAACCCTTGCTTTGTAACTGGAAAAAAATATATTAAAATGGAAATCTGCCAAAAAAATTTAATTTTGAAATTGTATCTCTATTTTCCATTAATTCTTGTGGAACACCTAAAGGGTTAACGACGTTTGTAAAATCAGTTTTGAATACCTTGAGGGGTGTAGTTTCTATTATGTAAGCTTCACAAAGTGACTTCAGATCTGAACTGGTCCTTAAAAAGTTGTTTTTTGAAAATTTCTGAGAAATTTCAAGATTTACTTATAAACTTCTAAGCCTTGTAACGTCCCCCAAAAATAAAATGTCATTCCCAAAATTATCATAACATGAAGTAGACATATGGGAAATGTAAAGTAATAACTATTTTTGTAGGTATTAATATGTATTGTAAAAGCAGAGAAATTGAAACTTGGAAATTTGCTAATTTGTAAACATTTTTTGCAAATTTGGTATTTTTTTATAAATAAAAATGCATTTTTTTTACTCCATTTTACCAGTGTCATGAAGTGCAATATGTGACAAAAAAATAAGTCAAAGTGTTTTAAAGTTATCACCACATAAAGTGACACTGGTCAGATTTGCAAAAAATGGCCTGGTCCTGAAGGTGTAAATGAGCCCGGTCCTTAAGGGGTTAAACATATGTATTTGACCTATATTTGGTAAGGTCTTCAGTAAAATTGATATCCATTGACTGTGTAATCTACCTCCAGCCACTTACTTACTTTTTCTTTTCTGTACGCTGAAGCATAAATTTTGGGGCCTGTAGCCCACTGGCCTGCTGTAAAATTTATATCCAATGACCGTGTAATCTACCTCCAGCCACATACTTGCTTGTTCTTTTATGTACGCTGAATGCATAAGTTTTTGGGCCTGTTGTCCACTGGCCTGCT